>NC_140096.1:19216005-19663687 GCF_964237585.1 Gallinula chloropus
AGAAAAAAAAGAATAGCCTAAGTATGTAACCATGAAGGTGGAGTTTCATGACAGCATTTTTGAAAGAAAAAGAGGACAGCCTTAAAAAAACAGTCACAAAGCGTTTCCTTGTTTACAGCCCTGCTCAAAACAGGATGTTAAACAGCAAATCAAACCACTACAATTAATACTTTTATAGGAAGCATATGACTGGAGTTTCTACACATTGCCACAAGCCAGCAACACACAGCTCTCCCTTTCTCCAAGCACATGAGTTTATGCAGACTGCAAGGGCACAACGAACAGGAAAAGAAGCACCGAAGCTGTACTTGCCCAACCGAATACACCCAGGCCAACCACTTGAGTCCGTGCCTCCGCAACAACTATTCGTAACACTAGCACAGGGATCCAGAGCCGCAGAGCGATTTTAATGCGTTGCCTTGGTACTCGCATGAGCGATCGAAGCAGGTAAGAGATGAAGAAAGAAGGTGGGGAACCAGGAAAAGAGGCTACCAGAAAGCAAGAGTATCTACAGTCAGCCTGTTAAAAAGTCTGGTCTGTTGCCACCACAAAGCTCCCAGAGAGAATTATCCAATTCTAGCAGATACTCTTTAAAATAATAAAATGCCAAAAAAGGTCTAAGACTCTAAAGGGAAAAATGTATTTTTAGTCCATGCTAACTTTTGGTTGAAGAGTCAGTCTCAAAGGCGCCCCACATACTCAGGACAGTCACCTGGGAAATCTCTCTCATCAGGTACATAATTATTTTTGCAGCCTGTTGAAAAACTAAAGCCTCTAAGAAGGTTCCCTTTTTTCTTTGCCTTTTTTTATCCTGGGCAATTATGCTAATGAACTTTTTGACAAGTCATTATTCACCTTGCTTGGCAACCAGCTTCCAAGGACGGTATGCAGGCACCATGCTCAGATTTATAAACTGATGGGAATTTTTCATAATTTCTTAATTAACAAAGCTCCTAATTGTAAGATTAAATAAGCCCTCTAACAAAGTGGATATTAAATCCCATAAAAGGAAGAAAACCCAACCCATAGAAATAAACAGTACAAGCTTTTAGTGATTCAACAGTATGTTCTGAACAGCTAGAAAAGTGAAGTTTATAAGCTTAATTAAAAAGTAAGAGCCACCCTCAGACACTGTGTCCATCAGAAACACAGGCCTGACAGAGTCTGAAGGCTGTCGCTTGTCAGGGCAGCAGAGCGATCAAGCGGCTTGCACGGGCAGTGCAGGTTTCCATTCGGTATGAAAACCTGGGGCTGGGAGTGGAGAAAAAGAAATGAAATAAAAGAGTGCAAGGCACAGGCTGCAACATGCAGATCCTGAGCATAACCTGGGGACACTTGGCCTTGGGACACATGGCAGCTGGAGGAGCTCTGTTGACTTTGGGGAGGTTTTCAAAAGCGCACAGAAGTTTCCTTGCCACGTGAGCTGTGGGAACTGACTAGTTTTCTGGACCTAAGCCCCCAGATTCCTCTGGCTTTTGGGACTCATGGGTTTGAAAGGAACTATCTAGAACATCTTAAACAAACAAAAAGACTAAAACCAAAGCACAGACTTCGTATGGGACAGCCCCATGTCAGTCATTCGCTTCTGCAGGAGAGGTACTTTGCTGTTATCTGAATTCAGTGACAGCTGTCACCTCAATGAATGGATGCACAGTGTCCTGAAATCAACCTGAAATCAACACCTTCATGCCAACTGCTTGACAATCTAATGAGAAAACCCTGAGGAAAAAGTAAACGTTCTTTTGAATCTAAGGACTGATTTCACGGGCAACTGAACAGTAAAATGATCAACAAATTTATTTAGTCTGGAAGTTGGGTTTCTGCAAACTCATGTCTGAAAGGCAAAGCACATTTTGCACACTGATCTGTAAGCGTGTGAAACAAATGCAACTTTGCTCCACGGTGAAGACATGGGGGATTGTGGGTGCACACGTGTACCTGGCTCCTCTAGCTCCAGGTACTCACTGCTGCAAGGCTGACAGGCTCACAACGGGCAAGATTAAAATACACTGCAACAGTCTTTGTAATCCAGGCCAAATTTCAGCTCAATTCAGCGGTAATTTAATCAGCTTGTTAGCAAGATTGAAAAGCACAGTGGCAGACTGTAAAAATCACCTAAATTCATGTAGATATTATTGTGTCTTTGATTGCTTAAGTCGTCCTAAATTTCCAGGATAAATCAATTAAGAATAGTACTGTCCATACAACAGGCTTTTTTTTACAACTGATATTCTGGATGTGATAAAAGCCTTTTAACAGAACTTCAGTGTTATAAAAGTATGAGAAAAGTGGTTTTCTATTAGCTGGCATACAATTATTATCTTATCCTGTCTTTTGAAATACAGCACAACTCCTGACCTGATGACCATCAATATACAACCCAAAGAACCGAGGCATTTTAGGCAATTTTTTGGGAGTGTCTTACATGTGTCGGAAGGTACAGGTCATACACAGATCCAGAGTCCACATCAATAGCATGAAAGCCTACTAGTGAGCCGTATATGACTTTTAATCGCTGTCCATTCTCAATGGTCAGGTCAACTGACAGTGGCTTGTGATGAAGCGAGGTAAAGGACTGGGAAAAGAAAAACACACCGTGTAACAGTTTAAAGCTGTTGGTTTGCAGATCTACACATATAATCTTCAGAATTCTCAAAACTCAAATGTTAGACAGCTGTTTCTGTTAAATAGTACATGAGATGTAAGGAGCCAAGTATCCATCATGCCCTGAGCTGCGAAGAGAACTGGATACCTCACGGGTTCTGCAAAAAATGTAGATTCAAGAAATGGACTAGGCAAAAAAAATCAGGCTGATTTTCATGCTCTATTTCCTCCTATTTTGAGGGAAATCAGCATTAACTTTGCCAACTCAAATGTACATTTTGGCACAGGACTGAAACAAGTTACACACCTCTAAGAATCATGACTCTGACAGTTTTGTGCCTGCCATCTCCAGCGTGTGTCAAATGAGCTACATTTTCTTTAGAAGAACACTCATTTTATCTTTAACTAGAAATAAATGTCATATGAAGCAACAAAAAGCAAAAGTGTAGAGTAGTTGAGAGACAGTGATGCAGTTGAACCAACAGAATCTTCACTTACCTTAAAAGCCATGAATTTGTGATAAGGCTTTGGAGCCCAAGCATAAACCTCCACTGAGTTTTTCAAAGCAATTACAAGGAATTTGATTCTCTCATATTTTACTGTAATACAAGAATAACAATTCCTTAGGCACCAGACAAACACTTAAATCAAAGACCATCTGATCACATGAAGTAATTTCAATGGACTACTTGCAGAGGTAGACATTATTCAACAAGGAAGATTAGGGGATTCTGGACATCAGTGTTTAATATCACCAGTGACAATACCCTGACTGAAAACCTACAGTTCATTATTCTCAGTAAAGCCAGGTGACTGTAACAGCATTTATATATTGATTTTAATATATCTATGAAAAAGCCCCAGCAATTTACTAATCAGATTAAAAAAGGTCTTGACCCTGCAGCAAAGCCAACCTACATTATTTTTCAAGTGTGAACATGCACCAACATTGCAGGTGGTGAATAAGCTACTTCTGGGGGAATGTTGGTTGTTGGCTGAACAATTTGGTGCTGCTCTGTGGGATGAACTGTCATTTCACTGTTTGTGTGTGGGGTTAAATCCCTGTGTGCTTGTGTGGGCGAAGGACTCCACGTTTCTGAGATGAGTAAGCAGTTTGGAGGTGAGCAGTTGCTCTAAGCTGAGCAATTTCTTGTAAGTCTCTAAGGTCATGTTTGGGTGATCAACAATAAATGAGGAGTCCTGCACTGAAAATTAAGGCTTCTTTGTACATTGTGTTTTCACTCTGCCAGACACAAGCATTTACTTTGGCAACACAGCTCTAAGGTATATGGCATCCCAACACACCCACCCTTCAGTTTATACTCCCTGTCTGCGTGGCAGGGAGCTTTAAGAGAGGCAGGAGTTGAGCTACCAACCCCAAACCAACAAACAAACAAACCACACCAAACCCAAAGATGAGCAACTGAAGTGGAATACGTGGGTGCTTGGCTATAGTCCCCCAGTAATGACACACGTCTCCTTCACCTTCTTTCCTGGATTTAACCCTTGCCACTTTTAATGCCATGAGATACAAAAGTGAATAAAATGTCAAGCAAGGTATCTGAGAGGCAGCCACCTCCCTGTCCCTGACACTCCTCTACAGCATTTCTCCACCTGACACTGAAAAAAGTGCCACTTGTATCTATGCTCTTCCACCAAAGCAGAACTCGTGCTACCCATCACTCCCACAGTTAAATGACAGGAACTATCACAACACCGATGTTCACCTCCAAGAGCAAACTGCCTGAAAGCCAAATAAAAGCAAGATGGTTTTCCAACTGCTATGGTACCATTCAAGTGTGTGCATTTAAACAAAAGTATGTTTAGGGTGTTTATGATCTGGAGACAGGGATGAGCTGTAGCACATCCAATCTCATCTAACTATGGCCACCCTACAAATAAGGCTTACTAGCACTTTACTAGTTTCTTAGCAGTTACTCAGTGTCAGGAGAGGAGCTGAACAGCATGGAGGTGGAAAACATCAGCCTATTTAAATCCTTAAGTAACTAAGGGCCTTTTAAACCGTTGCCTGAGCAATGGACCTGGGTTGGCACTCCCTTCTTCCAGCCATCACAGGAAATACCCACAATATCATCCAGTAACTGCTGCAAGAGAGATGTTGCTGGGAATGACAGGGAGCATGGGATCTGCCACACGAAACAAGGAGGTATGAAAGCACTTGGAGATACTCAGGCCAACACAACCCTGAAGCAGAGCTGAAGAATAATGCTGGTGCCACGAGATGCAAAAGGATCATTCAGCAGGATTTTGAGGAAAACACAAAGCCCTTACCGACTTTGTAGTGCACACAGCCCTCCAGGTCACCCACAGACACCCAGCCTTGACGCTTCTCCACCTCTGGGTCGTTGCGCAAAATTTTATTTCTCAGCCATGACAAGTAATAGACCCTCAGCTTATTCTTCTTCCCTAGGGTTTGGAAAAAGAGACAGATAGAATGATTTAACTCACTGGAGTAAGAACTCTCCCACAATTAAAAAAAGGCAGTTTATGACCTTGAGTACAGAAGGTCTTTGTGCCTCGTCAAGGGGAGAGAAGAGTCCAGCAGCATGAAAGAAAAGCCCTGTGTGATGGTAGGACAGAAGTGGAAGACGAGCCATCCTCTGGCATTAGGCACACATGCACTTACCCTGGGACTCGATCACACTGAAATTCTTCCCTCAGGCCCAAGAACAGGTCTCTACAGACACGTGTATTATCAGAAATAATCACACTATCTGGCATTTACTCACTGATGTGCAGGAACACAGGTATGGCCTTCAATAGCCATAGAATCATAGAATCTCCTGAGCTGGAAGGGACCCATAAGGATCATAGAGTCCAACTCCTGGCTCCACACAGCCCAGCCAAGTCAGAGCGTGGGGCTGAGTGCATCGTTCAGACACTTCTGGAACTCAGCCCAGCTCAGGGCTGTGACCCCTTCCCTGGGAGCCTGTTCCAGTGCCCGACCACCCTCACTAAAGTACCCCTTCCTAACATCCAACTTAAACCTCCCCTGTCTCTGACCTTGTGCCCTCAACATCCTTTGAGGTCACTCATCCACGGGGATAAAGAGCCTCAGGACCCAGGGCAGAGCTATTCGCCAGCAGAGGCTGAAGACACTGCTCCATTTAACATTACTGATGCTCTGTGTTACAGCTCATACATCTCATTGAACACAGAATGAGGTTATTTAATGATATTTTAATACAATTGCACTTAGACAGATGCTCACCCATCACAGAAACAAGCAAACAGACTGACAAACTGTAAGTTGTTGAGACCCAGTTCATTCTGAGGACATGAAACACCTCATACTTCCCACAAACCATTTTACACATTAACCAGGTAATGAAATATCCCAAAGCCTCTCTGAAATGAGAATGCAAATGTTAAAAATTCAAGAGAGTTTTCCTATTAACAAGAATAACTGTCTTGTGATTTTCTGTAAGAGGAAATTCCTCAACCTACTTTATAACCTAATTCTTCTTTTTAATTGCTTCCAACCCCAATGAAGGTCAGGTACTTGCAGACACCAAACTAACCTGATATAGTAATTAGCACATTGAGTCCTTCCAGGACATCCATCTGCTGGAATCGTCTCCTTGTAATCAGTGAATAAACTCTTCCTTGCCCACTTCTGTCCAGCAGCCACAATCCATTCTCTGTTCCCACCAGTAAGTTTACTCCTGTAGATACAAAGGGGAAAAAATACTGCATAATTCACCTACTGATTCAGAGGCCACTGAGTGCCCATTGTTTTGAGAATTCATTCTCATTTAGCCTCACTCGATGGTACCTGGTGACTTCTTTGCTGCTCTCTGGATGACCTCCCAGAAAAGGGAACAGAAAAAAGGATCTCACCACTACAGATTTCACCCAGCAGAACACTTCTGTGCCCACGTAACTTGAAGGATGAGTAGGTCCACTGAAGTCAATGTTGGTTTAAACAGAAGGGAAAGTGCAATGTGACCTTGAACTTCCCAGGTGACCTTGGCAAGTGCCTGTGAGCACTGCAAAAGTCCCAGCCCAGAACCACTCCACTGACAATGTAGGAGATTCAACTACATGATCTAAGGATCTCCATCAAACAAAAAACCAAACCAAAACAAACAAAAATCCCTCTTTCCCCAAATACAGCACTGTGATGACAGGGTGACCACACTTGTGGGAAGAAGGGACAAGGTGGAACATTTAAAAAGTCTGTGTGTTGCAAGAATGCTTTCAAATGCCAAATTAAAGGAGTGAATCCACCTGAAATCCAACTGCTCCCAAGGAAGCAAAGGTTGCTGACATCAGAGCATGTGAAAAATTGTGTTCAGCTGGCATGACACCTACATTTCCTAATCAGCAGGTTCTAAAGAAATGACAGGAGATTTCGGGCTGTAACAAGCCACCTCCTCTACTGGCACTGCTCTGGTGAGTACCTGGTGCTCTTCAGCCTCAACACACATTTAATTACAGACCTTGCCACACTGATAAATGATTAATTTCAAGTCTTGGACTCCTATAAACATACATTACACAAAATCTGTGAAGCTGTAAACTGCAAGCCTACATCTCCTTGGATAATATTTCATCTATCAAATTTGTTTTCCATTCCAGAGTCAAAAAGCAAGGAGGAATAAAAGACTGGATGAGTCCCACAGTGTATGTCTGTTCTTCTGAAGTGGAAAGATGGTTGGAGGAACTTGAGATCAGCTACTGTGAGACTGGGACAAGGTCAACAGTTGTTGAAAACTGCTCTGGCTACACTCATCTTGGTTTTAGCACCATGTGAAGCTGACTGTAACAAGGGTGATCTGGTGAGGTTCTGAGTAAGCATTGACAACACGAACTACAGAAGCCAAGCTCTTGGGAAGACAGATGCCTGACCTGCTTCTCATTCTAATGCAGATGACAGAAAAAGGCTTTGGGTTTGGATTATCTCCTCTGGGTCAGGGCTCAGTATGATCAGCTGCACTCGCCTGCAGCTCAGACCAGAGCAGAAGTTACTAAAACATCTGCAACTTTTGGCTCCTCCAAGCATAGTTTCAATCTGGTGCTTGATCAAAATGTTTCATCATCCTGATGAACAAAATCCTTTGCAACTGTAAGTCACCTCTCTGCCATCTTCTACTACAAAAGCAGTTGTTGTATGAGTGACCCAGTGATCCCCACAGGGCTTCCTGAGAGGACAAGTGCAATACAACTGCGAAACCCACCAACACACACTGCCAGGCTCTCCTACTGCTGCCTTCCCTCACACACAAGCCCAGGTACCCCTGAGCTTACCCCACAAAGCAGCACAGAGGACCTCTGAGTTGAATTTCTTCTTGTATTTACGGATTTCTGGACTGTCGCTCTGCGGGCGGATATTGGTTGGGTTGACGTTGACAACGGAGCCCTTCCTGGCGTTCTCCCTCCTGACAGGCTCAGGTTTTGCACTAGATGCTGGAATTAAAGACACAGGCAATTGTGAGAAACGGCTGCATCTGACATTTGACCTGTTTGTGGCAGAATGGAGACACCTCTGGAGCACTACATAGCCAGAGGCAAACAGCACACATCTGGAAACTCCCTCAGGCACTCCTGGGAAAGCAGCACAGCAGAGCAAGCCACATCTGGAACAGCAGCAGCAGCACAGTGAAAACTCACAGCCATGTGGAGTTGCACTTTCTGGAGATGTTACTGAGAGTTTCCATTCCCAAGCAATAGGCCCTTCCTGCTCCCAAAAAAAGAAGAACCCAGGAGTGACATTATATGGGAAGGGTAACGGATACTCACGAGAACTACAGGAAGGTCCCACGGGACTGGTGGGAGGGGTGATTGGCAGAAGTCTAGGATCTATGAATGAAGTAAACGACGTTGTAGAGGATGTGCTGCTCTTTGAGGGTGTGCTTTCAGTGCATGGGGTCTGCAAGGAGAAGTGAGAGCTGCTTCAGGAGGGTGGTACTGGGGAGCAGACAGCACGCAGCAATGCAGAGCCCCTGAGGTTGAGATGAAATGGCACCTGGCATACTTAGGCATGATGGACAGTCTTACAGCACCAGATATAATTCAGTGATGGAAGGGGAGCAGGGAGCTGTCTCCAGATGTTTAGCCAGGCATTGCACTGCATCAAAATAACCAGCCCCCAGAAGAGCACGTTGACCCCTCCCATCTCATCTGCAACTGGGCATTCCTCAAATCTCTCTGCAGCAAGGAGGATGCTGTTGCCTCAAGTAAGGCAGTTTAGTGACCCCTGGCAGCACTGTCATCTGCCTCCAATGACACATCTCCCTGGGAGACCCTTTGGAGTCCCTTTGGGGCTGCTGAGACATGCTGCCCCAAAGCCTGTGCTCTCCTGCTGGAAGAAAGCCAGGGATGACAAGCAGAGCACTGCACTGCTGACATGGCAGGTAGAGGAGTGGAGGGTACAAACCCCTCCACCTTGTGTAAAAGGGGAGGAAAAAAACCCAAGGGAAGAAAAGGGAGCAGAGAGTTGTGGCAAACAAGTGGAACAATAAGATCTGTTTGGGAGCTCAAGATTTCCTATCCATCCCCAAGGCAGAACTTTTAAAGAAAAGAAGGAACATGGTTAAAAACCCTGTCCTGAAGAGAGACTGGAGAGATGGAGTTAAATCTCAGGTTCTGAAAGGTGGAAGAGAACAAGGATACAAGTCATTCAATCTATCTCTTACCTTACTGAGAGGTTTGTTCTGAGGTTCCTGGCTAGTCAGTGGCACTTTTGGTGGGTTCACAGAGGAATCTGAAATTTGGCTTGGCTGGAGGAGGTCTGGCAGGAGATAGTTCTGGTTGTTTATGCTCCAGAGGCCTTCTTGGGTGCTAGAAATTTGTTTCCCTAAAATCGGATCCTGGACATGAGAACACACAGTTAAACTCCACATTTGGCATACTTACAATGCACTGTGCCACTTCTGTTAATTAGGACAATAAATAATGAGCACACAGGGAGGGGTGCTCTCCGTGATGCATCACATAAAGACAAACCCTATGGAAAGTTTAAAATAAAAAACTAAATACAAAAGTGTGTGGCAAACACCTGAGACATCAACACTGGCTTCCACTCCTGGAGTCCTCCCCAAATGTTCCTCATCTATGTTATCTGAGAGGTAAAGAAGCAACTTGACCCTCAGAGACACTTGAGAAAGAATCAAATAACTCATTCTAATGTTACAGTTCTGACCTTTACCTGTCACAGTCAGCAGGGACTTCTGGACCTGCATTTAGTTCCAAGCCCTTTACCATTCATTGCACTGCTACTTCCCATTAGAGAATGAGGAACCCTCATTCTACAATGAAGACATTCAATAGGATCCAGTATCACTGTTACAGGATCCCACCAGCTTCAAGGAAACACTTGCAAACTCCATAAGACTGAGGCACCACACAAGGTCTCTCTCTGAACAGCACAAAACACGAAGTCAGAGGTTGGTTTCTGGGTACAGAAGGCTGGAAGCTTCAAGAGGAAGAAAGATGGGGTATGTTAAGCAAGCTGTGTCCCAGATGGGAAGGGGAGGGCAGTGCCCAGGGATTTACCCCTGACCATGATCAGCCAGGGTACCTGAACACCATTGGCACTGGAATGTATGCAGAGATAGTGACAGGAGCCAAGTGCTGCACTAGAAAATTCCTCCTCAGCTACATGGAAGCAAAAAACCACCACCAAATTCAAGCAGCTTCTGGCTGGCTGAATTCAAGGCAAGGCTGTATACATTGTACTGACTTCAATAAATAACCTACTGAAATCAGGTCAGCTTTAGTGAACACTGGCCAAAATATGGAGAAGGGGGGGAAAGAGGAGATAATGCTAAATAAAAGACATCAGCCTGTTAAAACCCAAGTAATTAACTAGGAAACAAATTGATACCCTAAGTATGTTAAGTTTTAACTTAGATATTAACCAAAGCAACACATACATGTCAGTAATTCAGTTTAGGGAACTAAACCAGCATGGGGCTTTTTTTCTTCAGTTTTAAGCCAGATGAACTGCACCAAACCCCCATCTGAATCATGTGTGCAGCCTGGTACACCCTAACCACTTCAAACCAGTTCAGGTTGATGGGCCGGGGAACGGGATGCTGGAAGAAGTCTTGGTGACTCATAATAGCTGTGGCTGGTGAAACAGAGGTGGGCGGAACGGCTAGGACTCTCCATGAGAAGGACAGGGAAAGACTGGAAGGTGTCACAGAGATCTGTGAGGAGAGGTGACAGTTTCCTGTCTGTTCTTCCTCCCACATTGTCCTGCCCAAGCCCACTAGGAAATGTCTCCTCCACTCTTTTCCATCCCATTTCATCCTCAGTCTGGGCCTCAAAGGTCACACCAATCCCATCCTTCTCCTTTCCCTCAAGCAGGTTATTCCAAATGCTCAGATATCAGAGGAAAGGGAAAGCACAGGGCTGGGTTGTGCCACAAGAAAAATACTGGGTTTGTCCTGTTTATAATTCCTTCTGCAAAGCTGGGTCTTTTCTCCTTGAGGATGGTGGGACGAATGCAAAGTGGGACACCTTCCCCAGTCAGAAAGGATGCCACTCCAGTCTGAAGCTTAGAAATCATACCAGAGGTGAAGAAAACTCCTTTTTCTTCCCAGCCCTGCCACAGCTCAAGCAAGCAGTTCTGGGAAAAACACCAGTTTCACAGCAATTTATTTCCCTGTCTCCAAACGAGAGTACACTCGGTAATGTGTGAGAAGGGCTCCAGTGCTGAGTGCAACTCTTATTACTGGAGTTGTTTTTGTTGTTTTCAACCACAGAGAAGATTGTTCTGCTTTGTCTGTCTTCATCTGTTCTGCACTAATATTTAATCATACAGGAAAATCCACATGACCTGAAGCCTCTACTAGAAACTGCAGCTGGGAAGGAACCACAACATGCATGTGGTAAGACACGTATTTATACTAGCTCAGTAGGGAGAGATGAAGTGGTTTTCTCCCTTCTGGTAATATTTTAAGTAGCAAGAAGTAGTTCTCTTTAAATTTCAGTGAAAAAGGCCAAGATTGTTAAAAATAGCAACAAGGCACACCAATGATAATCAACAGCATTGGCTTCTGCAACCTGTCCAGTGCCTTCAAGTAATACACTGACACCAGAAACCACCTCCAGGTCAGGAACAAGGACAGACAGACGTGCAATTTCGTACCTAAATGTAGCTGTTTTTATAGGAACCACAAAACCTGAAGCCACACATTTCTGCATGGCTGAGAGCTATAATTTGCAATGACAGAGCAGGACTTCAGAGTGAAAACGCTGCTGAGAAGAAACGGATACAGCGTTTAACATGCACATTAACGATCTGACTCCCCCCACCATACCCACCCCCTTACAAATGGCCAAATTACCTTCTGTTCTGCGACGGTGCTTTGGGGTTTCAGTTCAATTCCATCTGGTACTCTTGTCCTTGAGAAATCTGCCACTCTGCTGCTTAGCAGTTGCCTGGTAACAAACTCCAATTAATGAACAGAACTACTTTGGGGAAGGGGGGAAGAGCCCCAACCCCCCCCCACATATACATGGTCAAAAGTGAGCATAGTTAACATTTGCTAGTTACACTTAAAGGTTCTTGTACAAAAGCAAGCTGATTAGTCTGCTGGGTGTGCCTGAACACACTCAAGCCTAAGGACCACTCACACACAGCAGGAAGTTCTCCCCATCTCAAAGGGGAGCATCCCTTCATCTCCCTGCCACCCATCACCTCGCAGGCACCTCAGAGCCCAGACAAGTGAGAGCTGGTCCCTCAAGCTGTCATGTGAGAAGTGCCTACTGCAAAACTTCTCCTGTCTCCCCTCACACGCTACTCAGAGTGCAAGTATGAGCCACCCTGCTCTCCAGAGCAAGAGTCAGCTGCACTTGTAAGGGGGAGAGCCGTTGCTCCCCTGTGTGCTGGCATCAGGGATGTCTCTGCCAGTGCCTACTGGGACAGGCTACAGTGGAATGTCATACAGAGAGTCAGTCCCTGAAACATCCTCACCTTGCATGCAAAGAAACAAAGGAAGTGTTGCCCAGTGCACACAGAGACAAAAGAACCTAAGAGCTGCTGGACTGGCTGGGGCAAAAGCCCCCCTAGCCCAGTATCCTGCCTTCAGTGGTGACCAGAAGCAGATACCTAAAGGAATAAGCACGAGGCAAGCGTCTGCTGTGATACAGCCCAGCGTATGAGTGGCTCCCACACAGCCAGTGGTATATCTGCATTTTAAACTATTTCACCAAGTGAAACTGCCTCAAACCTCTGCCAGTGAGGCTCTGGCCCTGTTTCTGTGCATTTCCACCCCTGTTATTTATTTATTCTAGTTATTTATTTATATACATTTACTTATTACTGATCTGTTGCAGCCTGTCACATTTCTGCCTCCCAGTAATTATAAACCAGACTGGATCCAAGGCACTGGTGTGAGGGGCCCTACAGTGCCAAGCCACAACTGGTAGGACAGCGGTGAAGGCTGGTTGGGTTTTCAAAACACTGTCCAATGCGATAACAAAGAAGGTTTGGGGAGACAGAGTGTGACATAAGATGTTCTTAAGTTTTTTGGGGGTTTTGTTGTGGGTTTTTTGCTGTTTATTTGGGCCCCCCATTCCACGGGAGGGGTAAATATCTGCATGGCACGTTAGAAGGAATAGCAAGATCTGGTGTAGGATCAATGGGGAGTGGACAGATCTGTTCTTATCACGAAAGCAAGCAACAGCTGATCTTAAGAGATTATGACCTCCCACTTACTAAGGGGAGAAGGTAATTCCTAGCCAAGCACACCTTGTTCAAGTTTTGGCAGGGAACAGCATATAAAGAGCAGAGACAGGAAAACTGAACAATGCAAAACGAGTCCCAGGAAAATCAACGTTTTGGGAGGACCGAGGACGCTGCAGTCATCAGAGGTGGAAGCACTCTCAGCTGAGCAGGAGACATAGCAGCAATGGAACAGATAAGCTATGCAAGCAGGTGAGATGCTGGATCACATACATTGATATCCTTTCCTTAAATGCCTGGAGGGTGTGTGTGTGAGAGGAATAATTCTGGCTCATCTCACCAAAAAGAAAAACAAGACAATATTATTTTACTGGTGAAAGACAACTGCACTTGGTCCTGACTTCCTCAGAAATGAGCCTTCATTAATTGGTCCACCCAGGAGAACATGAAGCTCTTTCTCTTGCTGATGTGCATGTCCCAAGCCTAGTCCTACTGGGCAACTCCAGGCAAGCTGGAGTGTGGACATCAAAAGCTGTTCCACAGCCCAGGCAAGAGTAAGACAACAGAGATGGTTTTCAGTAGCCAACTAAAACTTGGGCCAAGGTGTCCCAACCAAAGCCCAGGAAGAATCACTCCTACAGACATGGAGACCTTCAGGTCCTGCATTTGCATGCTTCAGAGAGCAGGAAAAGCAAACCCATCCACTTTGTCCAGAACATGCAAAGTTTCAGTGCTGGGTGTCACGGTGATCACCATCCTCTGCACTATTTACCTGGCAGTCATCAGGATGCATTTCCCAAAGTACCTGTCTTTTAACATAAATGACTCTCAGCTGAGGTGAAGGGACTTTGTTAAGAGACAAGGGTGTACTTTTGCTTTTACAGTTCCTGTGGTGGATGTGTGCACAGGAAGGCAAGCCTGACAGGGATCAACCTGCTGATTCCACTTCTCTAGAGGACCAGTGGGTCTCACACACAGAGGAGAGGCAAACAACACATGCAGATTTCCAGAAGCAGTGATACCACTCCTTCACATCATTACAGCATGCAAGGATCACAGCAATCTAACACTTACACAGCAAAGTCATTGCTACAGGGAAAATCCATATTTTTATGTGGAGTCTTTCTGGGGTCTAGGATGAATGCTATGACCTAGAGTGAATAAAACTTTTTACAGATCAGAATAAGGTGGTTTGGAATAGGAGCAGCAATAAAGGCATTACAGTAAAAAGACAACTCTTTCAGGTGCACTAAGCTATCAGCTTTTTAACATTCTTCCTCCTCATCACTCAGCTTTGAAAATGAACTTCAGATATGCAAACCAGGAGCAGAAACTCCACCCTCTTCATCGCAGCACAGGGGAAAGGGCTGGTACCAGTCCAAGGCAATAGCTTGCCCACCCTGCTACAGATCTGCACATCTCTCCCTGAGGACTGACCAAACCACGTGTGCAATTATGGCAGAAGAGCAAGAGCCCCATCCCAGAGAGCTCTGTGGTGCTGTGATTGATGCACTTCAAAGTTCATTCTAGAACTTGAATTAAACTGAAGCCTCTTTGCAAGGAACTTTGAACTTTCATTCATCCACACCAAAAAATAATTCCATTTGCTATTCCAAGAGCAGGGGCTGGCCAGCTGACCCCCGACTCTCCTCTGCCTGGTCCAGCAGGCTATTCACCCTCCATTATTTCTCAGAGTACCTGTTTTGTAGGACAGGTAAAACACCTCAGTCACAAAATCAGCAAGAGAAACCGGAAAGCTAGAGAGGAACAGTTCAGGCAAGATCAGCTTGGTACAAGCCACAGCATCATCTGACACCCACAGCAACTGTGCAAAGTAACGATACCAAAAACATAGCAGATTTTACAACAGCAAATCCTGCTTTACCCTATTGCTCCGTTATAAACAGCCCTGGTGAAGGAATCAGCTTTTCAGTGGGAATTATTTCTCCTGGAGCAAACAGGCTACCTAAATACAAGGGTGATGCCTGCCCTGCTTTCACACTGTACCTCGGAGGTGAGCAGTTTTCTTTCCCTCTCCTTTTTTTTCTTTCAAGAATTCCACTTAAACATAGATCAATGTAGAGTAATCTCTGTAAAGGCACTACCTATTGATATTCAGTTAAAACAAGACATTTCCTTATTGTCCCAGGGCAGCAAGTCATCAAAGCTTATTACACTGTGTGTATCTGATGGAGCAAACGTTCACCCCCTGGGAATTCATTATAGTGCAATTAAACTGCTTAATTACAACTGACATAAATGACTGATAGTAACTTTAGAGAGGAGGTAGTATTTATGCATGCCAGTCTTCTTCAGATATTGAGAAGTGTGTAATAAAAAGGAAGAAAATAGTAATAATAAAAAGTTCAAGCCAACCCTGTGTGGTTCAAGTCATCTTCATCGCTGCTGCTGACTTCATCACTTGATGAGGAATAGTCTGCTGCTTTCAAGAACACGTTGGCACCATCCTTCCCCTTGGTGAAGGACACTGGGCTCTAAGTAAAGAAAACTCAGTTGATTTTTTTTCCTCATGGAAGAAGCCATGGCTGAACAGCCTGTGCAGTGTTCTACTGTCCCAGCAAATTCACTTATTGTGACTTGCACACCAAGTGCTTTCTTAGAAAGACAATGCTTTTGTCAGTCCATCACAAGTGGGTGTTTCACATGGGAAGGGACCTAAGCCAAAACACCTGATTTGCTGAAAGGTGACTTTCTCTAGTCAGTGTGTTATTTTGAATCTCCAACATTTACAATCCAGTTTTCACTCTGCAGAAGCACAGAAGGGCTTCCTCTTTCGCACAAGAGGAGTGCTCAGCACAGCACTGCAGGACTGCACCAGTGCAGGTTTTGTTCCAGCCCTGGGTTACCTCAAGGCTGCAGGGCGATGCCCAAGCCCAGGCTGTGCCCGCACAGACGGGGTACGAGCCATCTTTGGGCTGGAAAGACAACACCAGCACAGCCATGTCTCACTCCCACAGGGCAGTCAGACATCCCAGTCCTCTGGGAACTCATATACAGGAATCCCACATCAATGGCAATGGGCTAAACACAGAGTCTTCTTCAAACCTGCAGCCCCTGACAAGCCAGTGAGAGCTCCAGTAAGCTGCAGCTGTGCCCTGGTGCCGTGCTCTGCACCCGCTGGATCCACCCCAGCCCACCTGGGAAGCTTTAACATGCCAAGCGTCCTGGGAACTTTTAAAACACCAAGCATCCCACATATGAGCTCCTGCACAAGGCACCAGGAGCTCCAGCCGTCTGACAGGCATCCTGCCTTCTCCACTCCCCCAAACCGCCAGCTAAGGAAAGCAGTGCCTCAGTGAGACAGGAGCAGCAATCATCCTTTCCATCAGTGGCTCCTCAGCAAATGGAGAGCAGGGCAGTCCTGAGCGTGTCACAGCCTGGGAAGTGCATCTTCCAGGCAGTTACAGCCAGTATCTGCACAAGCCACAGATGTGTCTTGACTTTGGGATTATGTGACAAGTGACCAATGACTTCCTGAAACAGTGAAGGCACTTCCCTCCTTTCCAAGGGTTTATCATCAGGTAGGTTCAGGGAAACCAAAATCTGTCAACATCCTGAGCTGGACACAAGTCAGACCTGGACCAAAAGCTGATGAGACACATTAATGCAGCAAAAAGCTCAATACAGCTGCACACAGCATCTCAGATGGACTCATCAGTCAGCAAACTCAAGTGCCAATGCAGGAGCTGTCTGCACAGACAAGGCCTCAGTGACAACTATGAACGAATCAAAACTATCAGTGGATTTAAAGGAACCTACTGCAATCTGGCCTGGGTGAGACACTTTTTCAGTCTTCTTATGCAGCTGCAAGTGGTTCTGGGACAAAGCGTTCTCTGCCTTGGCCGGTCCTGGGTTCCCTGGGGGGATGGAGAAACCAAAGAAGTTTATTATTTTTAAATGCATGTGCAGCAGAGTGAGAGAGGGAACCAGCATGACAAGCACATCTATAGTTACCACCCAAAGCAGACACCAGCCTCTGCTGACAAACTTCTTTTTTCCTCTTTGATACAAAGGGAAATCTTTGTGGTTGCTTCCCAGTGGTTCTGGAAGCCACAGTACGATGTATATAAATAGATACTGGTGCAGTTTAACACTGCCAGAGTAAGGAAGCAGACTAAAACCTTGGCAACATACTCCCACTGCACACCAGCAACAGTTTCACAGACTGGGAGGCAGTTTGCAAGGGAAAAGGCTGAGGGCATGCTAATCCTTTCCTCTGATCCATTTCTTGAGGGCTTGAGGGCAGACAGCTCATCACATCAGCATCTGCTGGGTATATTCCAGCACTGAAGGTGCCACCCAGCTTTATTCCTGTGACTGCAGGCAGGGGTCAGGGAGGGGGTACGAAACCATTTTCATGAGCAAACAGAAGTGGTGCCAGGATTTGGCCTTTACAAAACCGTTGCACAAAACCAGCCTAAATATTCTGATTCCCTAAACCCAACTGGCTGGGGAAGCTGAACCTCACTCATGAGTGTGGGGTTAAGATAAAAGCAGAAGTGGATTCAACCACTTCCCATGGCAGCACAGGGAGAAGTATCCTCCAGTCCCCGCTTCTCTTGGGGCACACTTCTCTGCTCTCACTTCCACTCCACACCACAGGGAAGTAGGTAATAATAGCCCTCAATTTAGCAGAGAGCTGGTCCCTGCCACGGGCCAATGCAGCATCAGGTGGCACCTTGTGACACTCTGCCCAAGGTCACGTACAGGAGCTGCAGCACAACGCTTCCCTCCCGGGTGGCTTGGGGACCCAAACTTGCCACCACACTTGCATGGCTATTGAACACTCAAGTCTAGAGGAGCTGGAGCCCATCTGCTGCCATTTTAGGAGTCCCTTTCAGTACCCTCACTGGCCACAAAGTCATCTGGGAAGAAGAAAAGCTGCCTTGGAGAGAGTCTTCTGCACAGAATTCCTGATACAAAGCAAAGATGTTCCCTCACCCTGCCCTAGGACACACACAGCCTGCTGGTTCAGCAATTCCTCCCATGACTATCCTAGTGCTACCAACGGGACTCCCTGCAAGTGATGATGGGGACAGAACTCCAGCTCACACAGATCATGATTTCCATTGGGAACTGAGATAGTTCATCACCACAGCTTCACACAGGCGTGCTTTCTGCAAAGGTTTTACAATTCAGAATCCCTTCCTGGTCAATGAGTACCTAAGACACTTAGCAGAAGCATTAGCTTTAAAGTATTTATAGCCCTTTCCTGCCCAATTCATTATCCCCGTGGGCTTGGGAAAGCAACAAACTCTTTCTGGAACACCATATGCCAGAACTAGCTGTAATTTAATGACATTTAAGAACCCAAGGAGACAGTTTAAACCGCAAGGGAGGTTTTCTATTCTTTCCACTGCTAGTGAGGTTTTCGTTTCCCTATGCCAAAATATCACAGGAGTTACACATCATGCAGACACTGCAACGCTGAGCTGGGCTGCTGCAAGTTGTTCATCACTATGCTTTTACTCAAAATGACATAAGGGCAGAGAGAAACAAAACCCTAAGAGTTTAAATTGTGCACTGGATCTCTCCCGAAGCAAAGCTTCCTACTCTGGGTAGTTAGTGAAAGCAAACCTGGCTTGACTGTGTAAGTGTAATAAATAAGTAATTTGTTCTTTGTTTACTGAGGGCTTGCAAATTAGCAATGTGAGCCTCAGCTTAAAAATAAATGACCTCAGCAGCTCACTGGTGTGGTTTCAGAACGTTTTTAGCATCCACCCTGCTTCGAACTGGGCATGATTCCCCACATCTTCCATCTCTAGTAGTTAACCTGGATGCAAATCATTGTAACACACCACTGCTTTGCAAGCTGTTACACAAGAAATTACCTTACAGCTGACCCATGGAAAATGCCCTTAGGAGTAACAACGGAGGAGCAAAACTGTGCACTGCTGCTCCATGTCCTCATCTGCTAGGACCTCAGGTCATGTCTCAGGAACCAGAGTCTGCACTGCAGAAAACCTGCACAACCACAAGCAAACCCACCGTTCCTACGCTGCTACCACGATACCCGAGAGAGTTGGGCTTCACTTCAACTGGATGAGGCTCTCTCTACCTTTTAACTTCCTTTGCCTTTTTCTCCAGTTCCACTATTTTTCTCCAAATAAAAGAGTATTGGAGGAATGTTGCATGAGGTGCTGCAGAGAGTCTCATGCTTCCTTCAGCCAGCACGTTACAAGAGTGCAGAAACATGACTGCACAGCAACTGCTCATTGGATCCTCTTGTTAGTGGGCAACACCACCAAAAAGCAGCATATGGTTATGCAGAAAATGCCAGTGGGTGAGTGTCAGTACTGAATTACAGCTGTAGGCCTGTAACACCCGCTCTGCTGAGGTTCAGTGGTGTCACTGAGTGCAACAGGACTGACTTTTTTCAATTCTTCACTGAGGCAATGCAAACTGCAGAAGGCTCTTGTGTGTGATGGGAATATTGCACATTTTGACTGATGAATCTTTGACTTAGGAGTCACCTGAGGTTGACCGGCTGCTCTGGTGAGATCCCATCTCCCACGGCGTGCTGCCAGGAGCGCTGCTGCTGCTGTGCAGCTGGAGAGCGTGTCCCCCGGGGGATGCCTGGTGAGTGTTACTGAACAGAAAGACAAAAAGCAGATCAGACTACCCTGCATGCAGGAACACGGACCAGAACGGACCTCCTAGGCCACTGAATCGAGTTCCCTGCTGTTACTCTATGATACAATGCTCCTGATAAACAAACAAAAAAATATATTCATTGCTGCTCCAAGCTGGGCCACTCACTACTGAGAGAAGATGATGGTTGGGGCAGTTCCCTCTGGGCAGTCGTTCTGGGAGATTACAGAGATTCCAAAGTCATTACAGAACATCCTACTGTATGTACTTCTCCCCTGGCCTCTTCAGTTCTGTGACTGTCAGATTCCAAAATCTCATGGCTTTTACAAATAACACAAGCTGCTGCAGTACCCTCCTACAAGATACATGATCACCAACTCATCAAGGGAGAAAGGAATGCATCAGACAGTAAAACAAGCTGCCAAGCTTGTTAAGTAAAACACTGGCTCACCCAGAAATGCGGGCTCAGAAGCCACGCACTTGTGACACTGCTGTTTACTCACATGTTCCTTCTCTCCTTTGTCTCCTGTAACTCCCAAGGAGAGAACATTTAGGGCTTGACTTCACTTAAAAGCTATTTCAGATGATGTTTCTGACTCTGGCTCATCAGAAGTGCTGCATGTTATTTTATATCAGCTAAATCTATTTGCCTTTCAAATCTCTCCAACCCCCTTTTCTTACAGCATTATGTTCCCTGATTAGACATCTGGTGGGGGCTACCCTTGACCGCTGAGCTCTCTGCAGCCTCCATCTTTTCTCCTGGGATATGAACAAAGCACACTAGCCTTAGGGGCAGACTGCCAAAATAGTCTATAGATCTACGGATGTAGCTTATTAAAGTTACTACCAGGCAAAACAAAGCTACAGCCACAAGCTGTAAGTGCCAGACCCAACTCACCAAAGCACCCAGGCACCTAACACCCCTTTGAAAGGGATGGCGGTGGCGCTGGTGGAGAGCACCTGCAAGAGCATCCAGGCAGTACCACTCCCATCCAGCATCTTCAGTACCAACAGACCTGGATTTTAAGTAACCTGCACCATCATCAGCCGCTTAGTTTAATGTGAAGGGGAAGTTAAACGATGCCAAACCAGAGGAATTTAAATGACTGCACAACACACTGGCTCTTAATTGGCAAACGGATGCACAACCTGCATGCAACCCAGTGGGGCATGGCAAACAGGCTGAACCAAACAGAACAACTCACTGCAGGAATGGGTACCGATGGAACACGCAGCATCTATTACAGACACTGCTTTCCAGCAGAAAATAGACCTGCCTCACATGAAAGGGAGGAGGAGATCTGCACAGGGCTTGTTTCTCTTTAAATCAGTTATGTCAATCATAAAAAGGAAAGTGGCTTAGACACTTCCTTCAGGTTTAAGATGAGGAAGTTTGGTTAATTATTTTTGTGGACAATCTGACTCAAAACACCAAATAACTGTAACATTAAATGAGGTATGAACTCGTGTCAGTTTTGGCACTACTGAGGCTTTATTTTTAATACATTTGCTTTAGTTTTCCTACCAATAATCAATCAACACTAGTATAAGCAGAAAACATGTCAGAGCTTACCTTGAAAGACATCTCTGATGGCCAGGCTGGTCCCTGCCATAAAATTTAGAGGTCGTCCTCTCTGGAACCTTAAGGATTTAACCAAATGTTTTAAGTTTGCTGCTGATATTTTAGACAGTTAATAAACCTGATGCTTACCCTGTATCAATGCAAAAATAAGGCTAACCAAGATAAATTAATAATGCTTCAGTGGGAGCTGTGGAGACATCTTCCATGATGTCAATACTGGAAGCTGCAAGTCAGCAGCAGGTGCTTCCCTGCTTGCCCCAAGCCTGTGCAATCCATCAGGGCACAGACTGCAAGTGGTTTGCACCTTTCCCTGGAGTCAGCATTATTCTTGGTCAATATTGAAAGCAGAGAGGGAAACACATCTGTGGTCGCTTAGTGCAGCCTTCCCCAGGTGGGGGATGTTTATGTTGCTACCAAAGGGCTGGGGGAAGTGACACACCTCCCCAGCTGCCAAGTACTAAACAGGTACACACACCCCTGCCCATACACATCCCCATACAAATATTATCGTACTTATTCTTAGGGATTCTGTTAAAAAGAAGAGAAATACACCATCACCTGGATCACTAATGGGTTTTTTTCTGCAACAAGCCAGATCTTTCAAAGAAAGGGCAGCCACAAGTACCTGGTGTAACTGAGGTGTAGCTGCGTTCACAGATCCCGCAGGTGTTACACACACACATGTAACACTGAACACTTAGAACCAGCTTAAACATTTGCATTTTCTTTCTAGATTACTCATCCCCAGTTAATGCACAAGCATTTATATCTTCCCTCTATTTAATAGAACTATGGAATGTGTTGGGTTGGAAGGAACCTTTAAAGGCCTTTTAGTCCAACCCCTCCATGCAGTGAGCACGGACATCTTCACTAGATCAGGCTGCTCAGAGCCCCATCAAGCCTGAACTTTCATGTCCAGAGGATGGATACTACACAGCAGAGGAGAATGGAGCAGAGTGCCTTACACCCTGAGTTTCACATACCTTTGGGGGTTGTTCCTCATTTTGACTCAAGTTCCAGAACACGTCGTCCTGCACAGGGCTGAGTGGTGTTGTCACCATGTCTGACAGGGAGCTGCTGTGGTACACATCCTTACTAGCCCGGAAATTTTCACACTTGAAACAAATGAAATACACATTGAATTGTACTCCCTTGCTTATGTAGCAGGTCCCAATCTCAACAGATATCACTGGTTCTGCTTGTGAGATCAGACTTTTAGTAAACGTAGGAGGAGTATTGTGTCTGGATGCAGCCCTACTCACCTTGTTCACTGTGAAGTTATTCATTTCCAGCATACTAGCACGTTAAGCACAAGTATTTCAAGGTGAAGGGTACAGTAAAAAGAAATAGTAAAACCTTCTATGCTATATACATCTTCCCTTCTTAAACCTACAGAGAAGCTAACAGGTCACTGGCAATGCAGAGCAAACTACTCAACTGGATGACACAAGAATTCCTGTTGTTGGAGTGTATTCCATCCAAACCCAGCCAATGCTTCCAATGCAGAATTTAGACAGTGCAATCACTGGGGGAGCCCACCTCCCCTAAGTTAGATGTTGACATCCAAACTAGTCTTCACAAGCCCACCATCAACCCAGAGTCAATGGAGGCGAACTGCCAGCTGGAAGCGCTTTCAGATGGTTATGAGGGTGCCCTGTCCCTCTGCTGCAACAGTTTTCAATTACTTGAAAAAAATTGAACCTGAGAATGCAGTAAGAAAGAAAAAAGAAGCCATGTTCAGAGTGCACCTCATGGGCAGCCACTGCAGCTGCCTGCATTTAAGAGACATCTTCAAAGGTATCAAACTAGAACATTAGGAGAGAAAATGCCCTGGTCATGGGGGGAGAGGGAAGCAATCAAATCACTTCCATAAAGTCATCATTCCAAGAGAAGATTAGGCAAGCCATGTAAAACTCAAGCTAAAAAACTCAAACTTTGGTCCTCTGATTCTTTCTGTATTTGAAAGAAAAAGAAGAGAAACGAAGGAAATGTCCCTTAACTTTTACACACTAATAATCCATTACCCTGGCATCTTCCACAGAGGAGGAAAGGCAGAGTGCTAAAAATGCCAAGTGAATGTACTGATCCTCCCTGAAATGAAAAATCCTCTCGGACACAAGACCGAGACCACATGGAAGAACCGTGTGAGCTGGGTCCATCTGGAGGGATTGTGATGCTAGAACCAATTTAATGTCACAGACATAGAAAAAACAGAACAGAAATGCCTGAAGCTATACCACTTTGTGCTTCAACTTGGCAGGCCTCCCATGCAAAACAGGACCAGGGCTCTCAGGAGACACCGGCGGTGGCAGGAACGCCATGGGCTGCTGCCTTTCCCAC
Organism: Gallinula chloropus; assembly: GCF_964237585.1. Classification (NCBI taxonomy): domain Eukaryota; kingdom Metazoa; phylum Chordata; class Aves; order Gruiformes; family Rallidae; genus Gallinula; species Gallinula chloropus. Next base: position 19,239,801 of record NC_140096.1, read on the forward strand.
GGTGGGAGTGAACCTGTGCCCTGGCACGGGAAGGCACCTCTAGTGAGAGGCACCTTGTCCTCAAACACATGGCAAGACCAGCAGCCCCACCACTGGCAGGCCCAGGAAAGGCTGGCAGGTTTTGTCTCCTGTGTCCTGAGTTACTGGAACTCAGATAAGAGACAGCTGCAGTTCCCCCAAAGAATGACTCATACAAGTATTTTACTGATGTACCAGTGGAAGCTTGTACAGTTCTCCAGTCCTGAAAAGTGAAACACGGTAGCTGAGAATGGGCACAGAGCTCTTCAAGAATATAATACAATTATGAACTTCCTGTAACTACACAAGACTAATTATTTCAGAGGAAGGATGTTCAAAAATCACTTCAATATCGACAGGTACTAATTCTAAAACCAGTTAAAGATGCCAAACGTTCATTCAAATGTCCCATCCCAACCTCCCCAACCAGCATGGCAAAGACAACTGCTGAAAAACAGCCTGAGAAGTTCACCTAGTTAACTATTCAGGTGCTTTTTCTCCCTTTTTGGGACAGCACGTTCTGTTGACTCCCTTTACAGAAAAAAGCTTCTTCAGCAGTTATAACATCTCATAATCCATGTCCTGTCATTTTGTCAAAATTACTTTTTCCTCCAACATGATTGTCACTAATAACAGTTTTCAGTTAACCAGAATTATTTCAACTGCAAAGTGTTCCTCTGAAAGGACTCATCGTGGGTACAGGAATAGGTTTTTACAGCAAGTGTATTATTATCAGAATATAAGAAGAGTTTCTTTTCCCCCCTTGCCACTTTTTCAACAAGGTACTCACATTTCTTCCTCAATTCCAGGTTTTGAGTCCTGAATACTACTGGAAAACTATCCATGCTTAAAAGCAGTGATGAGCTTTGCTGAATCATGATGTAAGTGACTGGGCAAATCCAAACTCTGCAGACAGTACCCACATACCTTCTCTGGCAGAGACACACCAGTACACCCGTTCCACATGAAGCCAAGAACTGACACCTGCTTTTCAGCTGAGTTCTGTAGGACCTACGAAACCTTGCAATTCCACAGGAGGCCACAAATGTCTCAGATAACCTCCCAAATCACAGTGTTTGGTACTGTCCCTAAGTTTTACAGATAAAGAAAATCTGGGGGGAATGGGGGCTGACATTAAGAAACCCCACCACCTGATTCTAAACTACTCCAAAGTGAGTCTTTTACTATAACACTGGAAGGAGAGCAGCTCTCCTCATGCACAGAGAGCTCCAGTAAAAAAGCAACAGAGTACAAAGACTGTTTACTGGAGTGAGATTGAGAAGTTTCAGAGCTGGAAGTCCTGATAAGGGCAGGCTGCACTGCACTGCACTGCAGGCACTAACTTCAACTGAATCTGCATATAAGGGGTAGGTAAGGGCACCTTGTCACAACACAGCACATGGAAACGGATTTTCTTAAACTTTTGAGCAGGTCAGCTCCAGTTACCAGGTCAGTCCACAACCTAACACACAGCTAGTTCTAATAAAACTGACAGCTTTCTTGTTCTGTTTCAGCCATACCACCCCAGACAACAGAAGATACAGCTAACAAATCCTACAGGAAAACCAGAGTCAATTAAAAACTGGAGTTAATTTCAGGTATGAGCTAAATTCCTCTGCTAGTCAGGCAGCAGAAGATGCTGGGCAGAGAAACAGGTTCAGTTTTCTCAAGAAGCCTCTGAGCCTGGAAGGGCTCATCCCACATCACCACAGCCAGAGAGCCAGATCTGCTCCCGTGCTGCAGCAAGCACCAGCCAGGGACAAACCAGGTGGAAATGGGACACCCTAATCTGGTAGGATCTCACATTTCCCTTACCAGACAGAAGGATGCAAAGGCATGGAGGAATCTCGCTCCCTGCACCTCGGGGGCTGTGTTAAGATTTCCAGGGACATCATTTTGAAAGAGATTCAGCAACCAGGGTGTGCCACAAAAATCTCATGGAATCAAGCATTTAAAATAAGGTATTTTTGTCTCAGCAGCACAGTGCTGACAGATGATCCTTCTCTGACAAACCTGGCGGGAAGTTCTTCAGCACAGCAGGTACCTGTGATGAATTCAGCTTGGGTTTTAACTCCTGGGTTCGCTTTTAATCAACAAGACATCCACATATTGAACTTCACAAGTATACTTCTGTGAGTCTTTTAATCTCCAGGTGACTAACTGGCCCACCACCCTTACTGCCTTAACACTTGGTGCAGCTCACGCAGGCGGCACATCCCAACACGCCGCTATATGCGTCACCAGCAAAAGGAAACACAGCCCTTCAATGGGTAATTTATAAATCTGAAGTTCATCTGGTCCCCATGCTAACAGAGCAGGTGTGAGTACAGATCGGCTTTTCCCTGTCCACACGGTCTCTACCAGCTGGAACACTGACTTGTGAGCAGGTAACAGGGCAGCTACCAGCAGGGAGTGAAATCACACGGTGACGACTGTGTATCGCTTGCTGCTATTATCCTTAAGTAACACCATCACTTTAAACAGCATAAATATTTTATAGGGTGGTTTCCATCAAGGAACATGACAGAGGTTGGAACACTGGTGGAATTCATAGTCCTGATATGGGACAGGTGAAGAGTAAAGTCAGGACACTGAACTTCAGGAAGCAATTCTAGCTTCAAGGAGTTGGTCAATATGACCCTGTGGGAAGCTGCTCTCAGGGACAAGGGAGCAGAATAGAACAAGCAGATCTCTAAAGACACTTTTACATGGTCCCCTGCAACATTCTTCTCTCTATACCAGAGAGAGATGGATGTGATGGACAGGCTATTCAGTGGGTATGGAACTGGATGGATATTCAACAGCTCAGTGTCCACACAGGGAACAGAAACAATGAGCTTATGAAAAGCTGGGGACAATACAACCTAACCTCACAGTAATAACCCATAATCACAGGTAGCCTCAAAGACATACATGGGCCCACCCTGCTGCTGGGCTCATGGTGATGTAGCACGACATGCTCTGAAAGCAGCTGAGCTGAAACTAGTAACTCACCCTCCACTGTGGTCTGGTATTTCTCCTCTGACTCAGAGATCTAACGGACGAGGCAAAGAGGCCACAAGATGCCACAGCAGCACACAGACCACTCCTAAGCCTGATCTGTATGCACTCTGCCATAGGTATCAAACAGAAGCAACTGGAGAGATGGATCAGAAGCTGTACCATCCATCCATCCATCCATCCATCCAGGAATCCAGCACAAACTGAGAGCTGCCGAGAATAAAACAAGGACTGTAACTGTATATCCTTGGGGGGGATGAATGAATGCCTGAACCAGGTGCTGTGGGGAACTGTAAAGGCCATAAGATTACTCCTGCCACTGTGGGTTTTCAAAGCAAGTGGAGATTTCCAGCTTAAATGAGCTGTGCTCACACTTAACACAGTTTATTCCATTTCTACTTGCTATCTTGTTTTTCTTTCGCTCACACTTGCTTACAGTCCCTTCACAAGAGACTGCAGGAAAAAAGTAGCTGCAGTCCAAGCTACTTATTTCATACAGCATGAAAGAGCAGGACCTTGAAAGGAAGCCGTGTTTCTGGACATACTGTGAGAACCCTTGATCATGAATCCTGGAACTGGCAGAAACAGCAGGAGCTAAAAAGTTCTGAGTGAAAAATCCCAATGCAGGACTGCCTCAGAGTGCTTTCACTGTAGCAGTACTGTTTAGGTTCCAGTTCTACCTCTAAATATTAAAGTTTTTCAAGTCATAAACCTTCTGGGCTCTATCCACAGGCATCATCTGACTCTGCATTGGTCCTTTTACATCTCCATATACTTCTAGACTATCACATGAGATCATTAACAACCTTGCTTGTGTATACAGACTTCAGGGATAAAAATTCTGGCTTTGGATGTGTTTTGTAAAGTGCCACATATATTTATGGTGCCATATAAATAATGTATCACCCAGGGACTAAAACAGCAGAAGTCATTTAGACTTCCTCTGCAACATCTAAGAGCAGTATGTATCATGGAATGAGCAATCAGGCATCAAGGATATAAAAATAACTGCTATCTAACCCTGATCTGCAGTGCCTAAGCATAATTTCACACAGACCTTAGCAGCACGAGGTGGCATTAAAAACAAACCTCCGAGCTGGTCTGCACGTGGCTCAGTCACTTGTGACAGGAGCAAAGGAAACCAAACCAGGTTTCTGACACGCTGTTCTGCTTAGGAGCCACCCATGCTTTGCTTCCCCTCCCCACCTGGGGCAGCAGTACCGTACCTGTACTAACACGGCTCTCTGCGGCGCAGGCGTGCAGGGGCTGGAGCTGCTGCCAGATCCCATCCTGGCGTGCGGCGTGGCTTCGTGCCCCAGCACCGCTGGCCACTGGAAGGCAGGCTGGATGCTGTCGCTTTTCTTTCTTCGGTCCTCAGCCTGAGAAGAGGAGGAAAAATGGCACCCTGTTGCACACTGAGCCTCAGGCTTGGCAGCCTGGCTGGTTTCCAACAGCACCACAATTTGCATCGACTCTGACGGACGTGCCCATCAGGGAGAGGTCAGCCCTGGCACAGTATGAACCATTACTGCCTCTCCATTTGCAACCATCCCTTTTCCGTCAAGTTTCCAAACCACAGTGAGGAAAAGGGCCTGAGCTGCCATCTGCTGTGCTCTAGGCCATCCCATTTGCTGCAGGCTGGGATTTTAGCTGGGAGGAATCATCTGTCTGTATTTACTTAGCTCTGACAGCACGCAGCCTGTTTTGCTGTGCATTTATTACCCCTTCCTACGACGCTGACGTTACTGCATGCTGCCTTCTCCTCTGAAACACCCTTAACACTATCTCTTGGTGTGTTACTCACACTACAGAAGAGACTGAGAAACATGATCTAGAAGGAATAAAGGTCCTTTTATTTCCTGAGGGTATTGTTCATTACAAAAATCTTTATCCTACAGTTTTGACCCCACTACTTTTTCCAGTTTCATTCAACATGACTAATTCCCATTCTCTAGTGTAAATCTTTCAGCATATCCTCTGATTCAGCAGTCTAGAAACAGCTCTGCACAGCAAACTAGTGTCTAATGCCATGAAAACCCTCAGTTATCCGTGTCTGCGCTGGCATTCCTAAGGTATCTCTCACCACACGTGGATGTCTGCGCCTGTGTCAGGAAGGTAAACAGATTCTTAACACAGCCTAGGAAAAGACTGAGGATGTGGAAAATGATTCACCTTGGCCTCACACATCTTGATTGGAGAAGAGAACAACACCAAAAAAACCCCCAAAACCCACTCATACAAGAACTTATTAAAACAAGCAATGCCATGAAATCCTAGCCCCAGTGAACTCAATCGTTACACTGCTCCTGGGGCCAGATTTTCATTACTTGCAGCTCCTAAGAACAAAAGGCAGTTTTTATCATGAGCAAGAAAGAAAACAGTAAGAATTGGAGTGGTGTCACTAAGCTGGATGTGATAATTTACCCATCAGCTCTGTGCCCAAAGGGTGCTTGTGTGCAATATATGATGATGCAGATGCAAACTCCTGCAGCTGATGCTGGGCTGCCAGAACTGACTCCAGCTCCTATCCGGGCAGGGAGCTTGAGCCTGGAGTCCTTGCCTCTCAGTCCAGCAGCTCCAGTGCCAGCGGTACCCGCCAGCACAGAGTGAGCTCACATCCACACACACCAGGGGCAACGCGGCCTGACCTGCCCGGACAGGAGGAGTCCAATGGCAGAGACAAGGAAGGGCTCTGTGGCCTCACACATTACATTTGAGGCTTTGGAGGGCTTTAGGGTTTTTTGTTTGGTTGGTTTTAATGCCTCAGTGCAACGCTAATTCTGAGGAGGTTTTGCATATCTGTAATTGGTCTTGCAAATGCCACTACGCCCTAAAGAGTATGCAGACAAACCCGCTCCTGAGAAGGCTCTCTCTATCCCTGTTGTAGATCTTTCCCACCAGAGAAACTACAATCTCTTCAGATGATAAACTAGGAAAGATCAGTATCAACAAGGAAAAATTAACTGAGTTGTCCCTGTTCCAAACAATCAAACCTGTAAAGCATTTTAAAGTTGTTGTGAACAATTATGACTGATGACATTATTACAGAGTCTCAAACTTCAAGCAAAAAATGTAACTGCACCACAAATTATGATTTTAGTGGAGGGATCGGTGACTTCCAAGAAGTTCTGAGATTAAATAAGTAATACTGTAAAATAATTTGTCCTTAAAACTAGAGTACATCATGGTAGCCATAACAACAAGAGCCTCGTGCAGTGAGCCTTCAAGGCAGGCAGAACTTTATCTGAAATCAGTGATATTTTATTTCACCACTAAATTAATAGTTAACAGTGACTGCACACTAAATTCCATAATGCATTTCATTCTGTGACCAAGGGGTCATTTACAAAACACATGCCAAGTCCAGAGATAAGTATTTAAGCTGACACTTTGTAGTTCTCTTGACTTCTAACTACAATGAAGTAGAAAAAGAAAGTTAAATTAACTCAACTGAGTTACATTTTCCCCCCACCCACTGACAGCCTAGCAAAGGCAAAGCATTTGTATTGACTTTGATGTTGTGTATTCAGCAAAAGCAGTTTAATTCTCTGTCCACACTCAATTTACTCCCCAGCTGGAATTAGACCCAGCTCTCCACCACCAAAAAAAAATACTGATTTCAAGAGGACTTCATTCAAGTTTCCATAATGATTTGTTTAAACAGTCAGTGCAACAAAAGCCTTTGGAGCTTTGGGCATTCAGGGCTTTGACAGTTCACTGTACTTCAGCCTGAATATTCTCGTGTTTTCACAAACCACCACTCTAACATGGAGTTGTGACACCCCCACTAGCCCAGGGTGCCCAAAGCCCCATCCAACCTGGCCTTGAACACTGCCAGGAATCCAGGGGCAGCCACAGCTTCTCTGGGCACCCTGCTTAGCTGCTTGCAGACTCAATTCAGTTCCTGAAATCCAGCGTGTCAGCAATCCCAGCAGCTTCATTTAACTGATTATCAATACACAATATTTCAGCTAAAGGTGCCACTTGCAGCCTGCACAAACACATGTACACACACTAAGAGGTGACAGAGAGGGCACCTGCTCAAAGACTGCAGCAAGATGTTAAAAGCAGCACTCTATACATATGCATGAGTTCTCCTCCTGCCTTTGCTTGGGTGTTTTGGGAAGATGCTTTGCCACTATTGTAGAGACCATCACATCCACCCAAGGATGCACCTGTGAGCTGCTGAGAATTTTGACATCAACCCAGACTTTAGTAACACAAGTCAGACCTGCTGGAATCACAGAGTTGGGATTGCATCAAAATGAAAAATAAATGTGCTAGGAATGATGAGATAACATATAGAAAATAAACCCGTAGCTTTTCACAGTGGTAACAGTAAGTGGAACAGGTTGGTGGGAAAAAAAACACTCTCAGAGTCAGCAAAGGAGTGAAATGGATTATATTTCTCAATCAAGGACTGTGTGTGTCTACCCTTGGTCCATCATATCAGGATGGATCTGTAGGATCCTACCTACAAAAACATCCCAGGAGACCAAGAACAAGAAAAGACATCACGGGCTGACACTGGGGCACAGAGATCTGTGCTTCAGAGGCATGACACCATTCTGTGTCTGGGTCAGTTCTGTGGACCCTAAAATCAGGTGAAGACATCTGTTAAACCTCAGATGACACTGCCTTCATTCTTCTTAGAAAGGGAATGCTACCTGGTTGACCAGAAGGACCTTGTTTCCCTCCTCTGAACTCAAGCAGAATTATCCTCTACATTAAAGGAAACAAAGGCTTTCCTGCAGCGTAAGTGCAGAGTCAGACACAACTCAAGCTCCAGATTTATGTTTAAAGATCAGCCTGTTCTCTGCTTCAGCACCACCACAGCATCACAAACTGGAAAGCACCCAAACGTTACACTGGCTACGATGGTACCTCTTTGCTCACGCTGCTCGATGGAAGATGCACTGCTAAATTCGAACTCTTGGAAGGCTCATTCTTCTTCTGCTTGTGGTCATGCTGGAGAGACAGCAGCTGTGTCTGATCTTTGGGGAGAGTTCGATGCATCTTCCTGTTGTGTAGCACATCTTCCACCTTCTGAAAGCAAAGAGTGGGAACCTCAGACAGAACAATGCTATGGAGGGCAACCAAGTTGACTGCATCAGAATTTTTTTTTTTTTCTCTTTTTACTTTTTCTAAAACCAGAGGGCTTTAATCCAACACTCCATGCTTCTGTTTGATTATTAATCACTTTGCTGCTGAAACACTGGAAGAAACATTGTGGCCAAGATGACAGAATGAGACTTCAGCATTAAGATTAACCTCTGCTGCCTTTTATTTGCAAGAAAGAAACAGGCCTGGTTACAACCCAAACAGAAACTGGAGTCTGAAGACATAAGCTTATGGCAAGCTGATACTGGAAGCTTTGAGGGTAAAGATATTTTAAATCAGATTGAAGCGACTGATGACCATTTCAGCACCGAGAAACAGCAGGGACAGAAGTGGGAGAGGCTGCAGATAAGGAAGATGACTCAGTAATGTGTCAGCTAACTCAAAGGAAGGCTGAATCTGAGAACAAGAGGCAATAAATCCATTTAAGAAAGTCCCCCTCTGGTCTGTGACTCAGAGGATGGGAACACCCTCAGGGAACTGAGACAGACATCAGCTACAAGAACAGGCAGCTGTGATTGCTGTCAGGAAACACTCTTTTCATACCTGCTTCTTTTCTGATTTCATCTGTCCATCTACTACGAACCGCTCATCTTCCACAGCCCTTTTGTCATCTTTGCACCTCTCCTCCTTCCTCTGGACGGCCTGAGCCTCCGGCCACCTCTGCTCACACTCCTGCTGCCGTCGCAGCTCCTGCTCCCGCCGCTGGTGCTGGAAGACAGCCAGGGAACAACATGGCTTATTGGACTTTGCTTTTGTACCCACCAATTACTTACACCAGTGTTCATTAATCACAAGGCCCATGTCCCACTCTGCTAACAGGGGATACCCGATGCACCACACAGCAGAAGCAAACAGCCACGAGCTGCCACCACAATGACTGCCAAACCTGAAGGGAAACCTTTGCCCTTTTGGCAGCTGAAGGCAGATTTTGCCATTCATTTAAGCATGCACACAAGGTCTCTGTGATGGCTGGCAGCTCATCTAATGACATCTTCCCATCACTTTGAGGAGGAAGGGTTTTTCCAAAGTCATGTCTCCCCCTATTTCGCTGGAGCAGCATGATGTTTCACAAATGCCAGCTCCACAGCGTTTGCACAATGCCTGAGTTTCCTCAGATGCTCGTGAGAAGACACACGCTGGTGCTTTAGCAATGCCTCCAACACCCCAGCGTGTCAGACAGCTGAAAAGGCAGAGGCTGTATTGTAACATCTGTAACTCTGGATCAGACAGACTCTGAATTGGGCAACACACATGGAAGCTGCCTAGGCTTCCACCACCAAACTCACTCAAACAAAATGCCCTTCCTCTGCTGCTCCCAAAGCTCAGGGCAGGTTGTCATCAGGAAAAGGACAGGGCCCTTTTAAAATCATTGTGTTCAGAAGTGACACAGTTCCACCCCCCCCCAAGGCTACAGCCTACAATCCAGGTTGCACTGACAAATTAACACAGGCCCCGTGCCTTTCAAAGCCTACTCCCTACAGGCAACTTTTCTATTTGTGATGAGACACAGAACGACAACACAAGTCGGTCCCTACATCCTCCAGCCTCCTCCTCTGCTCTTTCTGCTGGTCAATCCGTTTCTGCCGCTCTGTCAGCAGCTGCTTCTTGTACTTCTCCTGGTCCTTCAGCTGCTGCTGCTGGCGTTGAGGGTCAGAACGGTGTTTGTTCTCCTGCTGCAGCCTCAGGAATTCACGACGGAGAGTGGACTCCCCTGGGAGATTAACTATAGAGCTGAAACAAAAGGGCAGGTTTCTACATTACTAAACATAACATTAAAAGAGAGAATACAAGGTGTGTTGGGAATTGCCGTCCCATGTTAGCAAATTAAGATGTTCCAGGAAATCTCCAGCATGATGACTATGCATCCGCACTTACTGTGCTACAAAACCAGCCTGAAGCTGATGACTGGGTACTCCATTTGAGAATTTTCTCCCCATTGCATGGAAAATAAGCAGCAGCTTATTACAGACACTTTCTACTCAGCAGTTCTATTTGATAGCTACAAACCAGTTAAAGCTACCAGAGGGGATGCAGGAGATAAGGCATTCAGAGCGAGTTAAGAAAGCCATTCTGGCTGAGGAGGGCTGCCTTCAATGAGAACAGCTTGGGCAGTCAAATCTTTTATTCCAGTAATAAAATTAACCTTGGTTCTCCTTCATCTTCATTCAGCTCATCATCTTCCTCCTCACTTCCACTGTAATCATAGTCCGTTTCTTCTAAAAAAGAGAACAATAAACAATCCCCAGTGGAGGATGCTGTTATTTAAGATATGATCGTGAACCTTCTCTCTGAGCACTCAACCTGAACTATGTGTCTCTCAGCAGGAATTTAAAAGCCACAGGTTGCACTGGGAGGCTGAGGAGAGGTAAGACATCCATGTACATAATTCAAAATCTAGTTCAGGTGATGTCTCAGGGTAGCCCCTTCCCACATTCCTGCTTTTTCCTTTGACTGACTGTATTGGTTTTGCAAAACTAACCTATTTCCATAATCTGAAAGAAATTAGGCTAAACCCACAGAGAAATCCAACCCCCAGAGCAGGACCAGCAGAGCAGTTTTTCAGAAAGAAATTTAGATAGGACATAAAAGACTCGTGCTGCCCTTTTCTGCTACAGTACAGCTGGTGCTGAGGCCTTCACCAAGTCCAGGTTTCCTTTTGTATTAAAGCAAATGATTAAAATAAAACCCAGGGATAATAACAATGCACAGCAGTTCAGAAGAAGCTGACCCACACCTCTCAAGTTCTCCTCAAGATTAACATGAGGGCAGCTTTTAAGGGATAATTTCAAACTGGCCCTACTCTGCTTTGCTGGCTACATGGCAGGCCGAAGTGGGACACAATGGGTTTTTCTGAAGTCACCATTTTGAGGTGTATAGTCTGGCAATTTCACACTGTTCTGCCTTTCAGGAGAGCTTTGATTAAAAATAACACTTTTCAGGTCAAAATGCAACTATCTACCAAGCAGTAATTGTCAATATTGCATCCCCCCCTTCCTGGACATTTTTGAGAAACTCTAATTCAATATCTCCCCACTCCAATGTGCTGTGAGACTCACAGGTGAATGAGGGGGTGGAATTGGCAACTACTGCTGGAGGCATTGAATCTACATGGTAACAGCAATTTCATTTTAGGCACAAATATTCTTTCTAGCCAATCAGTCCTTGGAGCTTATAAGCCACTTTTCAACTGTACAGTACTTCCTCAGCTTGCCCTCACGTCCCTGCTGATCTTCACAGCACCCCTGCCAGCATAAAACCTACAGAAGAGCAAGAGGGCAGGAAAAATCAGTGGGCAAGAAGCTCTGGCTCTCTCTGCACTTTGCAAAGGCCATGATCTGCTGTGCACAGACATTTACTCCAGTCTCATCCTCACACCAAGCTTTGCTCTGGAGGGTAAGGCTAGCATGTGGAACAAACTCCGATTCCCTCTTTCTTCAGCCACCCTGTGAAGTAGATGATTCATCACACTCATTGGTGTTTTGCTGCAGCTCAGAGGACTTCTCGAGGTCTCTTTTGTGCACTCCACTGCAAAACACTCAAAGAGCAATTGCACCCCAAAGAACTCACATGCTAACATTCCCTGGAGATGCAACAGGTAAATTAAATGGATCACGGACAGAGAGATGAACTAAGAGACTAGGAAACACTCGCTGAGTACTAGTTAGATGCTTAAGAAAGCTGGGACCTAGACTTTAATTGGCATCTTTGTTCATAATAGCATTAGGGTTTCTCTAAGTGAATCAGGGTCAGTCAGGCTCCAAGGACTTTGGCACTTAAAGATCACTAAAGACCTGGGCTTTGGCAAAGAGATCTTCACCCCACCGCTCTCAAGGACAACACTTCCTCACAGTTTTCCTGGTTCTACCATTTCAGTTGCATCTGCCTTGTACTCTGCTGCCAAAATTGGAAGAAGACCTAGACACTGCAGTGCCTTCACTTTTGTGTTTGCCACATTACCCTTTTCCCCTTTTTTCTTCCTGGTCCTGTCCAGGTGGTCCTTCAGCATGATGCGCACTTGCCGCTCGTTCTGCATGTCCCGGATGAAAGAATGCTTCAGCAAGGTTTCCGTGGGTGGCCGATGCAAATAGTTCTTGACAAGGCAGCTTTCAACAAAGTTTAGGAATTTCTTTGACCTGAAAAAGACAGAACAAGTGGAGGAAAACAACAATCCTTCTCAACTCGTGCACCGAGGGTTCCTTTTGCACTGGAACTGCACGACTTGAGTTTCATCACCAGTGTGCCTCCTGAGGCCAGCACAGCACTGAGGGTAAGTGATGGGCAGCTCTGAATTTATACAAAACCACAATCTGGCTAATCCAACTCTTTCAAAACTGCCCTTACCCTTTTGATATGGTGGTTTTTCTTTACACACTTCATTGAAAAGACAAAATTCTCTGTAGGCCACAGTGTCTGCCATTAGCCCCACGATGCCCATGTGGTCTTCTGACAAAGCGTCAACCCTGGGCAGCCCATCTGAGCCTTGCCTACACTGCCCTTTCAGCCACCAATGGCAACTGTGATGACCACCAAGTTTAGGCAGAGTTCTAAGGAAAGCTGCTGCTTCCCAAAGGTAAAATACTTCTGCACTTATGGCTTAACATGGCACTACAAACAGCTTAGGAAAGGCCTCACAGATCTTTGTAGGATTTAATAAAGTCGCCATCTCCGGACCAGAGAGCTCAAAATCCTCCTAAGCCCAGAGGCAGCAGGAACTCAGCTTCTACACAGTTCCTTACCATTTCCTGGATTTCAGCTTTGGGGGTGGGTTCCGTGGGATGAGAAAGAGCGCTCTCATGGGGTGCATGTCACACAGGGCTGCAGAGAAAACCACAAGCTATTGAAAGGTGCATGTTCCCCCCACCAGGCACCCCCTGCATCTCTCCCACAGCCTGACCAAGCCCGACTCTCCAGACAGAGAGGAGAGGTCCTCCACAAACACTCCTACTCCCACCAGCCCAGCATCCACCGCAGCACCACACCATCAGTCAACACAATTCACACTATGGCCAAGAAATAACTATGGCCAAGAAATAACATCTTCGAGTACACAGAGATCTGACACAACAATGAGCTGTTATTGCCAGTTGAAAGAGATTTGAAAGAAAGGCTGTGAGGCAGGAACAAGTACAGCTTTCTTCCTATCTTTTTATGCATAAGCCTTCAGAAGGGCATAGAAAAAGCTCACCTTTCTAATACATCAAAGGGAGCTTCTGCATAAGTGGATGTTAAAGTTGGGATTGAAATACTTATGTAGTTATTACATCTGGCTCATGATTCAGATAAACTACTCGCTACATTCTAAGCAAACTCTTAGCTGTGTCGTTCATGGCATAAGAAAAAGCACTAGGTGAAGAAAACCTGATGCAAAGCGGAGAGCTCATAAACTGCATCACTGGCACAGGGTGTAATAACTAAGCACACATTTCATCTACTCTGCGTTTCAGGAGGTGAGCAGCGTTATTAGACAATCTGCAAGAGAGTCTACTCAGGCGTTCAGATGCTGGTTTCTCTCCAGCCCAGTGTACTTCTCTTCAGTGGCACTGCTGTGGAAAGTTGAGGCTACAAAGAACTCCACAGAAAGTAAATACAATCACATCTCATCGTTTTGTATGGAATTATGAGCACGCTTCCATCTGTCACAGAGAAGTATCGAGGGTCAGAGGTCTTCCTTCACAAAACAGAGCTACTGAACGGCACCTGATAGAAACTGTACGGAAGCTGGTTTCTGAAGATACACAGGAGTTCAGCAGTGATCCTCTGAACAGGAATGGACTTGGAGCATTACAGAACTGGTAAAAGTGAGAAGACTGTAGCCTGGTAAAGCCTTCAGTGCCTTCTATTAGTTTCTCTGCCTGGAATCACCTGCCATCGCTTCACACCTGGGTTCTGCTTTTGACTTTTTCCTTTGTACTTTCAATAGCCTGGGGCAGTGGGGGGCAGAGGAAGCCTGGATTCTAGTCCCAGGCACTGTTAAATAAAGCACAATGCCACAGCATATAATCTATACTATTTCCCTGCCAAAACTAGTGACAACATCCAGTACAAGTGGCATGAGGAATTAGCATGCAAAGCTACAAAGTCTCTCTCCAAGAAAACTCTCCATGGACTCAAGACTCAGGACTGAGCCTCAGCTAGGCTGAAGCCCCTTGTCTGAAAGTGCTCCTGAAATCCAGCTGGCTCCTGAGTGCTGCTAAAAACCAAGTCTGACGGGAGAACTGCCAAGTGTGCTTCTTAAAAACACAGCCTACGTGCTCTCGAGCTCAGGCCAGGCTATAATTTCTTTCATCTCCTGTGCTCTCAGCAGTGACCGGATACCCCACCACGTCTGCTTCCCGGGTGCTGGGGGGCAAAGCGACTGGTCCCCCGTGGAAACCGAAACACACCAGGTCTTTGCACCCACCCTGCAGCCGCTGCTCTGTGCCCGGTGGCTGCGAGAGGCTCGCTGGAGGAGCGAGGGGGCAGCTGGCAGGCAAGGGCAGGCTGCAAAACTACAGCAATCTGCTGTCAGCCTAAGAATGTGGTTATGGACCAAAGCCACTATGTGAGCACACACAAATTCATCCCAAAACCTGCGAGAATCAACTCAGTCCCAGAACTGAAATATAACATTTAGGGCTAGCTTCTCCCACCACCATTTTTTTCCCCAGTGACCTCAACCCAAAGCCACTCCTGTCAATTTTTTCCTGCTAATGTGACAATCATTTCTGCTGAGCTGCACCCACAGGCAGCGATCAACAAAGTGATGCTAGCAAGAGCTCTATGAAAACTTTTGTTTCCCTAGGAAATGAAGGCAAGGAATCAAAATACAGACTTAAGGGATCTCTAAAGGAAGAGAAAAGCAAAAGAGCCCAAGTGAATAAAAGTCACCAATTATTTTTAAAGACACAGCCAGAACGACCTACACCTGTGCATTATAGCCAAGCATGAGTTATTTTAACAGGGAACATGTTCACCAAGCATAGTCACCCCCACCTTCATACCACATCACTTACGAGGAGCTCCTTCGGCCATTTCAATAGCAGTGATTCCCAGAGACCACAGGTCACTCTGCAGGAAAAGAAACATTGCACATTGCAACTTGTGGCATTCCAGCTTCTTTTTCTGTTTGTTTGTTTTCTTTTGGGGTTTTTTGGGGTGGTTGGGATTTTTTTGTTTGTTTTTATAGTTGCCCTAGATTTCTCCTGGATTGGGACACTTTGGTTGGAGTGACATGCATTCTGCTCCCTCCCATTCCCTACTGAGCTGTTAGGAAATGTGCTAATAGCCAGAAGCTTCCCATTTCCCATGCAACTCTGAACAGCTGATTCATCATTCAAGCAGCCAGCCCCAAAACACAGACCTTCTGCATTCAAAAAAAACAAGAGCCAGCATATGGCAGGCACCATTTAAATATACATCTTAAATCTTTTAAACTGCTTCCATGAGGCAGTGAGACACAGCCGTGCCTCACCCCCTGCTCCTGGCCAAACAAATTCTTGGTCTTAATGCTTATTTCAGAGCAGTCATTGCTGAGCTGATGGAAGAGAAATTACAGTCAGCCCCTGGAATCTGACTTTTCCTGTCTGCTAAGTCTCCAGTCATATGGGTTTGGGCACTTGAAGGGAGAGCACATCACGCATTCATATTTATGCTGCAATGTATGTACAACTCAGTTAACTCTGAGTGGAGTTTCCTGTACCAGCACATCTGGATGCTAAGCACCAGGTTTTGATCACGGAAGGTAAGTGGGGAAACACCACCAGTGACCCTCTAAACTTCACAGGTTTCCACTTGATTAATCATGTGCATTATTTTACTATTTTTTTTCCTGTCTAAACATAGCCAAATGAGACACATGTGAACAAACCAACTTGCAAGGCTTCTCTAAAACTGTCTTTTAGAAAGGGAGAGACAGAAGACAAACCTTCAAAGGTTAGAAGCAATATACCATGACATGAGCAGCAGTTCATATCCAGCCTCTTAATTTTACTTCATCAACGGAACCTTCTCAGTCCAGCTGGTCTGAAGGGCTTTATGCAAACTGAAAACCAGTTTGCATCACAGTTTGTGGAATAACTGGACAAAACTGGTGGGAATGTATTCATGATCCTGCCTTGTTATTAAGTAAATGACTGAAAATTAGAGAAGTCTTCTTGAGGTTGTATTGCAGGTTTTGGGAACAATGGGAGATACAACCAGGCTACAAAGGGTTTTGATTTGGAGCTTCAAAGCAGGAGGGCAGACAAGTAAAGGGCAGGATGACAGCAGTGTGCAAAGGTGAGTGTGTGTATATATATACATATTTATGCATATGTATGCTTACTCATTTGCTCTAATCTTTTTCTTTTTTAAACCAGAGGTGGAACAGCAAGAATTTACAGAGTGGCTCCCTGTGACTCTGCTCAGCGTATCAGCTATAAGTCTCTGTAGAGAAGACGGGCCCCATGCCACCTTCTGAGTCACAGCACTGTCGACAGAAGTGCTTCCAAAACCCTCTGCTGAGCAGTTTTAAACTGCCACCTGCAAAAGCTAGTTGGAAGCAGATGAACTGTGATTATTACTGAAGGCAAAGAAACCTCAAGGAATAAAGGTGCATGTTCCTAATACTTGCATCTTCTGAAAAGGAAATCAACTTGGGACAGGGAATGAAGACAGGAGATTAATTTAATGAGGTTTCAGTAGAAGATTTACACAGTATGAAAAATAAAATAAAATCCAAGAACATTCTTTGGACATGACTGGCAGTCACACAACGTGACCTCACTCCACCAGTGCTGCACAGAAGTTCTCAGCAAGGGAGAATCACAGCCTCTGAATCACCAGGAAGATACAAGCCATAACAGGTTCTTCTAATAAATATTGCTGGAAGCAGAATTGGAATCAGAGGTGCAAAGTGGCAACCAAGAGAACACCTGAACCAAGAGAGTGACCGGAGGGTGACTCAGAAGATGGCTGTTCAGAAAGCCATCCCTGGAAAACATCCTGCACAGTAAGTGCAGACAGACAAATGACAACACTGCTGGAAACAGGCCAGAGAACAATGAATAAGCTTTGTAAGTCTCTTAGGAATAGCATCAGTAGAATATAAAAGTCAGGAGGAGAACCAGAAAAAGTGTTTCATAGCTGTTCTTGGACTCCCCAGTACAAGGAAGTCATGGATGCACTAGAGTGGGTGCAGCAAAGGGCCAGAGCGATGTTTAAGGAGTGGAGCTGGGTAGATGGAGCTCCTCAGTCTGGAGAGGGGAAGGCCCCGGGGGATCTCTGATGGGAGGGCAAGTAAAGAAGACCAAAACAGACTTCTGAGTGGTGGTCAGTGGCAGGACAAGAGGCAACTGGCACAAACTGGAACACCAGACATTCTGTGCCATCTCACCTCAGCCACCCTGCGAATGTTCAGAAATCATTCTAGGATGGGAAACCTCTGGTAGTCACATGGTCATAAATGAGTCAAGTGATACTAATTATTGCAAATTAACTCAGGATTCACAGCCAAGCACAGAGTAAAACAGCTCTATCACAGAAGATAGTTGTAGCTCCTCACATTAGTATTGAGCTACTGCAATTATCCCTTTCAAATTTAAGTGGCTCTTTTTCTTCTACCCCAACCCCCAGATACCAGGTGCTGGATTTTCTCTCACAGAAGTTCATGAAAGTGTATTTCATGAACAACTCACAAAAAAAAACATTCATAATGAAACTCTGGTCTTAAAAAGAGCCACTACCCACATGTTACAAATACTTCCATTTGCACAGTTACAATATTATTGTGGTTTTAAAAGGGGGTGGGGTGGAGATTGAACTTTTCAAATGCAGTACTTGAGCAGGATTTCAGCAATAACCTGCATGTTTTGCTACCTTACACAAAGCTGTAACACCTACCCTGTAATCGTATGTAGAGTCTGGGTTCTCCTCACAAGCAATGACCTCAGGTGCCATCCAATATGGTGTGCCAATAAACGTGTTCCTTCTCCCAATAGTCCTATCCAGCTGAGCACTTACACCAAAATCCACTGAAAAGCCAAGCAGAGGTGAAGACATTAATAGTTGCATCCTCATGGCAGAGTGTTTGGTTAGTTACTTTCACACTGTTTGTAGTATCAAACCTTTGGGCTACGATGCTTCTCAAATCTGAGTTCCTCCAGTACAGCACGTCCAACAGTTGAAATTTAATTGCATAATCTTAATTACATAATCATAATTTATGCATAATCTTAATTCTACAATGAATAGGGCTTCAGATCTTTGACTAGTATATGAGAGGAAAATAGTATCAATGGACAAGGCACAATTGGTCGTATTTAACAGCCATTTGTGAAGGCTGGAGAGACCCATCACTTCATTTTAAGGTGTTTGGAGTAATTCCTTCCCAACATTCTCTTAGAACAAGCTAGAGAGCACTCCAGTTTACTCTGCTCTTAGAATCACGAGAATGAGAGAAGTGTGTGGTGCTCTCTGTGCTGAAAAGTGTGTTACTTACATCAGGAGTGGTTTTACCCAGATAGGAAGGGTTGTAGTTAGGTGATTTCTTTGAACAAACCTCGAAGATACACTAATTGCACCCACTGGGGATAGCACTTGAGTGCCATCCATGCAGAAGATGAAACAGGGAAAAGAAAGGACTGAGACAGCCCTATGGTTACCATCAAGAGAAGATTTCCTCATGTTACCTCAGCTCAGATCAGCTGTAAGCCACAATTGTTTGTACTACTGTACCTTAATGTGCCTGTTTAGCAAACCTCCAACAAGTTGGACCTGACCTTTGGCAGCATCACACACTTCTGATGGGAAGAGCACACACTTACACTGAAGTGGAACAGAACTGGACTGAGGGGCTCTTGGGTTTCTAGATTCTTTAAGACACACAAGCTGCATCTCTCAGGGAACAACTGGTTTGGTGTTTTGGCTTTTATTTTTTTTTTTTAAGTTGTTGTACTTAGAAAATCTGTTTCATCTTTACCCAGAAAGTTTTAACTTTCTTGTCAACCACATGAAGAATGGTGGGGTAGTGCAAGACTATAAGCACACACAAACTCCCCATCTTGCCAGTTTTAAGAGGGAATAGTTGAAAACCAGTGTGTATCTTTTAGAGCCTGCAAGCAAAATACATCCTTCATTTAATCCAACAGCAAAACTCCCTTCAACTTCAGTGAAGGCAGGATTTTGGCATGAGGTTAAACCATAATGAGATTTAAAGAACTTATTTTTACTTGCTCCAGCCACACATCCTAACCTACATCCACAAATGTTATTTTTGTTCTCTGACTCTATAGTGAATTCTTTAATTAAAGAGAGGGAGTGTAAAGATCATCCCAAATAAGAGAAGTGCTCTCCTTGAGACTGCTCCTTTAAATCATTGCCATGTGTTCTCTGTGATGTCTTCCCAAAACATGAAAGACATCCCCTCCTCAAGAGAGATATGTACTTGAGTTTAGTCTCAGGAAGTCAGAAGTTGTCAGCACTGACATGTCACAGCTACAAAAAGGAAATAAGTAAACTCTCTGACATTTCTGAGAGATGACTGTTAGTATGAGCTGCTCTTCAGTGGCAGCCCTTACACAATTTCTCCTATTGTCAGATTTATGAAAAATTCCTAAGATCACTTCCCTTAGAGAAATGGATTAGCAGAACTTATTCCCACAATGTTTTTAGTGTGGAAATCTTTGCATGCTGGAATCTGCTGTGAAGGCCCGACAGTGCTATGACTTCATGGAACCAGAGACTGGTTTGGGTTGGAAGAGACATCAAAGATCCTCTAGTTCCACTCCCCTGCCACGGGCAGGGACACCCCCCACTAGCCCAGGTTGCCCAAAGCTCCATCCAGCCTGGCCTTGAACACTGCCAGGGATCCCAGGGCAGCCACAGCTCCTCTGGGCAGCCTGTGCCAGGGCCTCACCACCCTCACAGGGAAGGATTCCTTCCTATCATGTAATCTAAATCTTCCCTCCTCCAGATGAAGGCCATTACCTCTTGTCCTGTCACTCCTGGCCCTGTAACCAGCCCCTCTCCAGCTTTCCTGGAGCCTCTTTAGGTACTGGAAGGCTGCTGTAAGGTCTTCCCAGAGCCTTCTCTTCTCCAGGCTGAACAATCCCAACTTTCTCAGCCTGTCTTCATAGCAGAGGTGCTCCAGCCCTCTGATCACCATTGTGGCCTCCTCTGGACTTGCTTCAACAGGTGCACATCTTTCATGTGCTGGGGACCCCAGAGCTGGACACAGTACTCTAGATGGGGTGTCCTAAGAGCACAGTGTAGCAGGGCAGAATGACCTCCCTTGACCTGCTGGTCACGCTGCTTTGGATGCAGCCCAGGATAGGGTTGGCTTTCTGGGCTGCATCGCCAAGTCGACCTTCTCGTCCACCTCCTCCCTCCAAGTCCTTCTCCTTAGGGCCACTCTCAATTCACTCTCTGTCCAGCCTGTGGTTGTGCTTGGGATTGCAAGACTTACTAGACAGGTTCTGTATTTGACTGCCCAGAAGTAGCTGTATTTCCCACAGGCTGTGAGTGACATCCCTGCAGAACATGTCATGTTTTCAGTTCTTTCTACATGACAGACACCTTATAAACACAAACATTAATGCTGCTTGACATATTGGTTGCTCTTAAGTCATTCCAAGACAAGATTGAAATCTTAAATTTTTATGAACAGGTTTCTAGCACATGTTTAAGGAAACTTACCCAGTTTTACTTCTGCATTTTCTGTAAGAAGAACGTTCTGTCCTTTAATATCTCGATGGATGACATGGTGAGCATGAAGATGTGCCAGGCCCTAAAAGAAAACCAGACTTTCTTTACTCTTTCTTCCTATCATTAGGAAGCGTTGCCCTTTTACACTTTTACCCTTTTCAGACTTTATTCATAGGGACAGTCCTTTAGATGTTGCTATCAACATGAAGGCCCCAGTTTCAGGGAGGAGAGAGGACAAGAACTGCAAGTTTGACTGTCTTCTTTACCCACAGGCCTGATGGCAGTGGAACATCTCTGAAGTCAACAAGGTAACAATACTTTAAACTTCTGTCTCAGACTCAAGGGATGCTTCCTTATGCTATGTGTTAAAAACAAACAAAAGAGGGAAGGAGCAGTGCAGAATTCTCTGTGAGGACCAGAGGCAGCAGGTGGCCGGCCACAGTAGCTTAAATCCTGCATTCAGCAAAACAGCATTCCAAAATACCAAGTCAGACCTCTTTTTGAATGTGGCAAACACTGTTTTCATTCAACTAATATTTGCAATGTTCATCCTCTTCCTTCATTTCAAAACTGTCCATGATTAAACTAGCACAGACATAAAGGAACACGCTGAAAGAATATGTTATAGGAAGCCAGGCAATGCTCCACTCAATAAGCTTAGCCTTTATAATATATAGATTTTTAAATAGAGCTTCAACCCAGTTTCTAAATTTTCCAGAAGGAAACATTGTCAATCCATGTGCAACTGGGTCATTCTGTTTTGAAACGAGCATGATTAAATCCAATTTCTTGGTGTACACCAGCATGCTGTGATGGTTTGCAGTTGCACGAGCTTAACCAAATGATTCAACATCAACTGCTTTAATAGAGATATTAGAGCCACACAAATGAAAAGCAACCTGACCAGACCTTTGGGAGTTTTTTTTTTCCAGAAGAGCTCTCCTCACGCTCTCCAGCTACAGTTATTACATTCTGCAGCCTAATGCCAAATCCTTGTAAGATGGCCAATGCTCTTTACTGCGTGTGCTTCTCAACTCTTCCGCTCCAGAAGCAAAGATTTACCCGTATTCAGGCATTACTCTGGCATGCCATTTGAATCCCAGCTCCCAGAATACACATTTATCTTACCATTATTTAGAAAAGAAGTAAAACTCCATTACAGGGAAGATGGATCAGTAACTCTGTAATGGGTTTTGAATTTAGAATGACAGGTTCCAACAGTATTTTTTTCCCAGGCTAGTTCACTAGATTGCACTTGGGAATTGTTTTATCCTCTGCAATTCCCAGGAACAAAACAAAACCAAACCAACCAACCAAACAAAAGTTCTAAGCCTGCATAGGATGAAATACAGCCCCAAGAACTGTCTTGGGGAATTACTGCCCCAGAGGGACTACCTTTCAGATTTTGGAATGCTGTTTAGTCAACACTGTTTCTAACAGCATGGAAAAGAGGCCCCTGAGCATGTGCAGGTAAGGGAATTACAAACAGAGAGATCTTGTGCAGCATGAACAGCTGAAGTGATGAGCAGCAAGATCTCCTGATGTGGAGGACAGGCTTACTGCAAACAGAAAATGTATTTACTTTCCTAGATGCCTAGAATCTGGATTTTCAGAGCTGACCATTTATGACAGGAAACAAGAATCTTCTGTTCTTCATACAGAAAATGGGACTGACCACAACAATATGGGATGTCAAGCAGCCATCATGCTGGCTCTATGGGCTTTTCTGAACTCAAGTACCACAGCCCACGAGCCTCATGGATAAAAACCTTTAAACAATAATGCTCATTAGTGACTTGTGTGAGCAACCAAAGGCTTGGAAAGGCCTTTTTGTGGTCAGGACTCACCCTGAGAACCTCTCTGCAGATGTAGGCAATCCAATCTTCCTTGAAACAGTTCCCTTTTGTCTTCTTTACCAGGTCAGTGACAGAGCCTGCACCACAGTACTCCATCACCAGCTGCAAGAAGACAAAGCCAATCCACTGTTACCACAGCACTGAGGAGGTGCCAGTTAGATACCCCATGCAAACACCCACTCCACCACAACCAAGGTGTGGCAAGCAACACGTGACCTTCCCGGATGACAAGTGATGTAAAGTCTCATTTCCTGTATCACACACACTGCTGAATAAATATAAATCCCAGCAGTGCTCCTTTCCTACTGCAGGTTATGGGTATTTTATTTAAGAAACCTCTGAATCAGAAAACCAAGAGCTAATACCACTGAAAAACTTGAGATTTTTCAAAAAAATTTGAAATCTCTCATTTTGCTGCAGATCTTCAAAAGCCTTGCAGACAAAACCATTGGAGGACTTATTTTCTTCTTTGCTTTATTGCCAATTCCTGTGTTCCCTTTTTTATTTTCAAAAAAGAGGAAATGAAAACAACAAGGAAGAGGACAAGATCTCAGTTGTCTTTAAAAAAAATTACAGAAATGTTTAATTTGGGAAAAAAAAAAAAAGAAAAAGCTCAAACAACAAATCAGAATGACACAGCACAAGTCACAAGTACACATCCCCAAAGGAAACCAAAGGGGATGGAGGAACAATATTTTTACGTTATTCTCCAGAACAATGGCTTCAGAGTTCCACTGAGACAGAAGCCAGGCCGAGCATACTGGAGCTCTAAAGAAAGGAGCTGTAGATCTGGTGAGCAGAAATGACACTGAACACCTACCCAGAGCTGATCATCTTGGCCTGCAGGACTTTTCTTTACAAACGCACCATAATACGTCGCAATGTTCCGGTGATGGGAGTACTTTTTTAGCATGTTTATCTCCAGCTTGATTTCCTCCTCTTCATTCTGTAGCAAAAGAGAGCAGAAGGCTCCTTAGGTGACCAGAGATCCCTGAACTCTAGGGCAACCTCCATCTTTGCAGGCTTTCAGCACCCAGCTGAAGCCACAGTTTGATCCCATGGCTGGCCCTGCACTGCGCAGGAGTTTGGACCAAGACTTCCAGAGGCTCCCTCCAACCCAAGTTATCCTGTGATGACAAGACTGTAGGCTCTTAAACCAACAACTGAATCACTCTGGTCCATTTGCCTAAAACAATGAACTGCTAGGGTCTGACCAAAGGAGTCAAAAATGTCCCCATTTGGGTATAACAAGCTCACACTGTCTCCTCAGGGGCTCACACAGCACCCATTACTCCCCCATTTGCGGTTTCTATATGCAGTAATTTCATCTTGCAGAAATTAACCAGATTCAAACAAACAAAAAATAACATTCCCAACACTCCATTACTTAAATACTTGGGAAAGCACTTAGTGCTCACACCAGCCAAGCTGCCTTCCCAGTCCTGCAGAGGGTCTTCCTGGGAAGAAGCCGAAGCCAAAGCCAAGCAGGAGGCAACTTGCCACAAATCAAACTCCAGAGCCAGCACAGGGTCAGGATCTGCTCCTTCCTTCCAGCTGTAAGGATTCCCTCCCTGGACCATGGAGTTTCTTTCCCCCTCTGAACATCATGCTGGCAGTGACGCCTCTGACATGCTGGGGGTTAGTGCACTCCCATGACATCTCCTTCCAGCCGTGAGCTGGCGCAGCTTTCCTACTATAGTTGTTTCAGTCTCTTCAGGACACATGTTCTCTGCTGCCCAATACAGCACCATGAACAAGAATACAACGAACAAATGGAAACACACATTTTAGTAATTGTATGAGCAGGAAAAGCCCTTTTTCAGAGAGAATTGCCTGATCTGAAGAGGTCCTCCCAGAGCTAGCCTGCTTGCTGTGTTACCACCAAGTAAAACAGTGCACAATACCCACTGAAGCAACGTAGATTTTCCTGTCTCATTTGCTTTAATAGGAAAAGAACGGTGCTGCAAGGTATCCTTGCATTGCTTAAAAGGAGTATGACAAAGCTGAAAAATCATTTACTTTGCTGCAAAACATCCCAGTCAGCACTTACTAGCAGAAGGAAAAACAAAAAGAAAAAGAGGCAGCAAGAAGAACTCAGCAGCCCCACAGGACATTTTTCTGTGCTCATCCACTATTTTCCAGCAGCTTTGCCATCGAAGCATTCCTTTAACCATCAGCACAACAGACTGCTTACAGAACCAGCTGCATTGTCCTTTCTACCTGTAGCAAAACATTCAATCCTGACAGGCTGAAGCCAAATTCCCTCAAGCATATGCATATGGTGTGTCTTACTAAACCCAACCTCACAAAATTCATTCCCAACAGAAGGGGCCAGTAGCATCAATCCACAGGAGACATGTTACCAGAGCAAAGCATAATTGTCTTAAGCTTTAGGAAATGGGAAACATAAAATAACTCCACTTGAAGCAAAATGAGCTATTTCAGGTTTAGGAACAGCCCCTTTGTTGAACACAGGCTCTCAAGCTGCACACAACTGCACCAGATATTTCAGTTATCTTTTCTTTGCAATTAAGGAGAAAAGAGGGCCCTTAATCCTTGGCCTGATACAGCCCTGGGATGTTGTATGGCTTAATTACAAGGGTAAGGAGGAGCCTGGTGCAGCAGCTGGAGTCTCCAAGAGAAACCAGAGCTGGTTCCCAGACAGCACGCAGGAAATGCTCCATGACCAAGGTCCTACTTGCCTCTCTACATGGCCAGGGCAGCACCAAAGGGAGCTAAGAGTTGGTGCTGATAAATTTCTGGGAGAAGAAACAGGGCTTTGCTCCCTTTGGGGCTCCAAATGCTGCACGTGAAAGGGTGGAAACAGGCAGATGAGGAGGAGGAGGCAAGGAATTAGGATATGGGAACTGCCATCCTGGTCCTGACCTGGATGGCAGCTCCTGACAAGGCTCCCCTCACTGACACAAGTTTCTGGTAATGGGTCTTCGAGGAAGATGGGCACAAAGTGGGACAAACAGGCAGGACTCCTTTCCCCTCCTTGCATCCTGCCCACTCCTTCTCCTAGGGGAACCAAATGTATGGAGGATCATTAATCTCTAATCAAAGGCTTTCCCCAAATTACTTAAGATATCTTCGGATCTTGAGGGTTGGGTTTTTTTTTTTAACTCTGCCCATCTGCATGAACTTTGTACTGGTGGGGCCCTGCTGTGCCCTCAGCTCCAGCCTGCAGCTCCCCCCTCAGAGAGCTGCCAGATCGCAACCACTTCCTCAGTCTCTTCTTCAGTTCTTCTTCCTTTGCCTAATTAATTCACTGGGTGCTGGAACCATACTGGCACAGCTCTTACCGAAGCTCTTTACTCCTCTGCAATCTCCCCTCCGTGCTTTAAAGCAAAGATAAGCGTGTGCCTGTTTGTGAGCACAGCAGAATACAGGGGAGGCTCTTCCACACCCACTGGCAAGAGCAAAGAGTAGCTGTACACAGGCAATGCTCCCTTCCCATCACCAGCTGGACAATTCAGTTCCTGCTTTATCTCGTGTCCTGATCTACTTACCCACAGTGCCGGAACCTGCTCCCTCCCTGCACCTGCCTCCTCTTCCCTTGCCCATCCCTGTGCCCACACACTGCTCAGGAACAGGATGAGTGCCTTGGGAAGACACTGCTTAGATTGGACAGTGGCTTTGCCTGCTGA
Source organism: Gallinula chloropus (assembly GCF_964237585.1). NCBI lineage: Eukaryota > Metazoa > Chordata > Aves > Gruiformes > Rallidae > Gallinula > Gallinula chloropus. Next base: position 19,266,106 of record NC_140096.1, read on the forward strand.
GCACCACCACTGCAGTGCAGAAACCCTCCGAGCCAAACTCTTGCGTGTTCCAAAGTCAGAGCCTGTAAGGTAAAGGGCTACACAGGACAGCAGGTGGGCATCTCCAAGACAGAAGCACTCATCTTCCCAGTGCTTGAATGAGTTGTGGAAAAAATACTCTACTTCACATGCAGAAACCAAGGCAGAAGGGTAAATGTGAGTGATTCTCTCCCACGGGCCAGGACTGAGGCTCAGCCAGGAACCAAACCTGGACTTGTGATCTCTCTGTGGGTATGCTGTCTGCACACATCCTTCAAGCAGGGTCACTCCCCACTTTGCAGTGCGTGCCCATGCTCAGGACTTACTCCTTCCACCACCCCTCTTGTCAATATTAGCATCAGCCACATCTCGCAGGGGTCTAGCGACTCGCTCATAAATCATGCTGCTTAGGGAAAGGAAACAAGCTCGCAGATGTGCAGGTGCAAAAAGCTGTTTGCTTTCACCACTGTGTTTCTGGGCACAGATGGCTGCATGCACAGAGATGACAGGTTCGTGATCAAAGGATGTTTTTGAAGATGTAGGCCTATCTGCAATGACAGTAGGAAGAAGGAACCAGAAAGCCACACACCTCTGACCTGAAGTGGAAACATGATCATCAGCTGATAAATCCTCTACCCAGAGACCCCTTAGAACTGGGGCAGGTCTAATGATGAGTTTCTCATTTAAATGTTATTTTGCTGTCTGGAAAGACTGAAATCAAGGACAGACAGAGAATGCCCTGCTGCAGCAGAGCTCTTTGATCACCTTGCACTGGCAGAAGAGAAAACCAGCAAGAATCCAATCTCTTTGCCAGCACTCTGCTTGCTTGGCAGTGGCAGACAGCAGGAAGTTGAGCCTGCGTGCAGAGGCACACGAGCACCCATTGCCATCAGCTCCCCTTCACCCATTTCACAGGGCTCCCCCCACCCCGTAAAATGACACAGCAGCACTTCCTGACAGATGTCCAGAGGATCCCACAATGACCACAGCATCCTGCTGCCACTCTTAAGAAATCAGCCAGGGGCTGCAGCTCATGACAGCGAAGGGCAGATTTGCTCAGCTCTTGGTGTGTCCCAGATCTCAGAGCTGAACAATCACAGCTGGAGCTGCTCAGGGAATTTCTGATTAAAGGATTTCATGCCAGAAAACTAAAAAAAAAAACCCAAACTGTGGATTTGGTGAAACAGAATCTTTTGGCAGAAATATTCTGGTTATGATGGAATGTTGGCTGAAAGACTTCTTAGGTTGGGTTTGCTAGTGATGAAAACATGATGCTGGGGGAGAGAAACCCACTGCAGAAAATCCAAGTAGCAATGAAGTAGCTCAAGAGCCTTAGGAAATTAGATATTCTTGTTCAATCCTATCTTCTCCCACATCAGACAACACCAACCTATTATTGAGCAGGTCAGTGACCAAGCCACCATGACCTTACATCTGCGTGGGGCTCTGTCACTGGCATTGGCCCCACTCTGAATGAGAGAGATCTACTGGAGACTTGAACCAGGCAGTCCTCTAAGCAGGTACACAAATCACAAGGCAAAACAAGGCATTTGGCTCTTCTCCACCTTTTTTTTTTGGAGCCAGGTGAAGAGAAAGAGACTGCATACATCTTGATCTTATTTCATAATCTTCCTGGTTTCTACTATATAAAATTCTCACTCCCTGGGAAATCTGTTCCCCGGGCAGCACTGATCAGATCACATAAGCACCCAAAGATGAAAAAGGCCACAGGGCCAGGAGCCCCTGTCTCACTCAAGCAGGTTTACTGCGACAGCTTCCATTTCTCACAAGCCAAACTCCACGTGACATGTTGCTCTCAGATGCAATTTATAGACAGGACATTGGAGACGAGGATTTCAATATTTTAAAGACTTCATTTATTGCCTCAAGCTAGCTTTTCAAGACCAAAGGATCAGGAAATAACTTAAACCTGGGCAGGCTAACAATGCGAAAACCCTAACCTGAATCCTTGACAGGCTCTGAATTTACAACACTGAAATTCTGCAGACTGAAAGGATTTCTACATTACAGTTAGGACCCACTACTGCTGTGAGAAGCTTCAGTAACCAAATACTATGAAGCAGAGAACAGCTATTGTTGTTTTGCAGGAGAACTGAGCTTCAGAGATGCCCTGGAGATGCCCAGCATCAGCCTCAGCCATACCCACGCTCCTGCCTACTGTAGCCGCAGAGCAGGAACACATTGGCTTCACACATCCCTTCTACTCTGCTACAAGAGACCAAGCAGCATGGTCCCTGGCCAGACAGATCAGCTCAGGGGGGCAGCAGGAACCCAATTTCTTGCAGCCACTTTGTTCACCCCAAGTGCTCTGGGAATTTGTAGCAAAATGTCTGAAGGGTCTGGAACTGCAGCTGCCAACCCCACCCTGATGCTGCACACAGCCTTCCTCAGCCTGCTGTGCCACAAGCAACCAGGGTTTACCATAACACCAAGCTGTGAGATGTAGTGGCTGAGAAGGGGACAACCCCAGGGCAGTGCAAACAGCTGCAGGAGGAACCTGCAGCACCTGGCAGGAACCACCTGAATCACTCCTGCACCAGTCTCCCAGCACCTTGCCGAGGCAGTGCTGGGGACCTGGAGGGAATCAGTGGCAAAGCGGAGGATTGCATCTAGGTCTGCCAGCCCGTGACCCAGCAGCCAGAACAGAGCCAACCCTGCATCAAGAAAGTGGAAGTAACAGCAGAAAGCCTTGCATTCGCCCCGCACCGAGGTCAGAAAACAGAAACACTCAAGTACAGCTGAACTGGGCTTGTTCAGGGTTTAGTGGGGGAAAAGCACCAGGGAAAAACCCTTCAGGTAGCTGCACCAGCATGCTCACCACTCAACTCTCAAACCACCACAACTGCTTTCACGTTAGGTGATTCAATGCATAAACAGCATGATCTGTTATCATTACCTCTCAAGCAACGGGACAGGTTCCCAATATGATGTTAGGTCTACAAAGAAGCAGCAAATCAGACCTAAACAGATGGGATTTGTTTTCTGAACCATGCAAGTCTATCAATGGGAATTCCTGAAACTGGACCACAAGGTTGTCCTCCATTTATATTTCATTTCCAGGCAAGCAGGCATTACTGGATGCTACAGCTTGTTGCTTACATACAAAGGAGACTGTGTTATGTATAGTAAAGGGAAGGAAATATTTCCAAGGTTCCCTTCCCACAGTTTCTGCTTCAATTGTTTCATCGAGGAAGGGACTGGCACTAGTGTTAACATGACAGCCCACAAGTGACACATTTGGCAAGCCCTCACTCACTGTACACTGACCCAGCAAAGCGTGAAAGCAATCCATACAGAAGCCCTGGATCACTTCCGAATGCCTGCCAGCTCCTCTGTGACAGCAAAGAGGTGCCCTCATCTCTGGAATCTGTCTGCAATCTAAACCCTGCCCCCTCTCCCTTCCAAAATCCAACAGCTGTATGTTTGGTAACCAACATTTTTTAAAGCCAAAGCACCTGATGATATATGTACCTACAGAGCTAAAAGCAAAAGTCCCACCAAGCCAGTGCAGCACTCATTTAAATAATGGACTCTCCTCTCTGCAAGGAGAAGACCAAAACCAGCCATCCAAGCACACACGTATTCTTCAGAAGGTAGCAGCCTTAGCCAAACCAGCCCTGAGATCTGCTCTGTAAAAGCATTACAGCAGCATCTACGTTCAAAAAATTCCAATGTGCAATTCAGACCACTTGCTGCTCTGGGCTGGATTCCTACACCATCAGCAGCAAGGTCCTGGAACTCTCTATGTGACACGGCCCATGCAGACACCAACTTGCTCCACTGTCTTCCAAGACAATTGAAAGACACAGGAAAATGCACACAAGGCTTGCTTGTGCTTGCCCAAAACACCATGTGTAGGTGTACTCCTGGCAGACTTGGCCCAGAGTAGTTTGCCCTGGTTTTTATTTTGGGCAATAACCCTTATGCAGTATCGTGAGAGGACTTTGTCTTGGAGCTTTGTGCTCCACATCTACACTGCTGGAGTGACAGAACGGGGAGCTGGTCTGCAGCGAGACTAGGTGTACCCTACAGACCCACAGACTGCCAGGAATCTCAAGAAGAAGAACCTCCTCAACCTTTTTGGGGGTCAGGCTAATATGGTCTCAAGGGGGCAAGATCCTGCACACTTTTAAAGGGAGAAACAAGAAGTCAACACTTAGCAACTTCTCCGACACCCTGCTCCAGCACTGACACCACCTTATAAATGTGGGAGGACAGTGCCAATTAAACTGTCTCCTTCTGTCATCTGTCAAACAGCAATAACATAGTGCTACATTTGCATTTCTAACATGTTGCTGCTTGCTAGCTGTCAGGGAAGCTGCTTTGAGGAATGCCTGGCACGAGGAGAGAGGATATGATGAAACACAGCAGGGGCAGTGCAGAGCTACAAGTAATCTTCTACTTGCTATCTCTGGAAACAAATAACTAGAGGGAAGTATGAAGAGAGGTCTCCTCTTCGTTATTACAGACCATCAATACACAGCACTGCACTGCCTTATTGCCTTGCCACCATTGGTCAGGTGCAACTGAAAAATCTGCTTGTATTAACACCTCTCAGTACTTTCTAAAACACAAGGCAGAGCTCAGCAGCTATAATTTTTATCACTAGATTGTCATTTATAAACCCTGCATCTTCTCATAATCTGATTATTTATTTGCCCTTGCATCTTGGTAGCAAGGTTTCCAGTTGTGGATCTGCACTCACCTCAGTCACGTTCATCACTTTGATCGCTGCCAGCTGCCCGGTCTTGACATGGCGACCCTGTGAAAGTAACACAAAGCCATAAGAAAAACACGTATGCAAACTACAGATACTGTAATAAATGAGCCATTCACATGCTTTCAATCATGTGACAGCCACCTTTTGGTGATTGTCAAGGTGAAGTTTGGCATTATGTCCACAGAGTTGACCTTCCCCCTCCCGCACAAAGCCAGCCACAATGCTGGCAGATCCCCACAGCCAGAGCACAACACAGCACGGGTTTACGGGTCTCCATCCAACTCCTGCTCAGCAGGCTTCTCTTGGAGGAAATCTCAGCACAGGCCCAGAGTGACCTAACCTAGACAGCCTTCTTGTCCTGCAACCCTGGGCTCACTGGTGCCAGCCAAGCTGTCACTGTCCCCTCCTCCACACCCCACATGTTCTAGCTCACCTCAGTGTGAGAAGAAAACTCAAGGTTTCAGAGCAGCGATCTGGCAATCAGTATGTGTCTGCCAAGAAACTTTCTTGCCTTCTAATAGCTTTTTTTTTTTTTTTTGGAGGCTTTATACTGGGGAATGCTTGGGTTTAAAATTTCTTACAGCACTGACTATGCGTCAGCTGCCTCCCAAAAAAAGTGCAGAGGCTTTCTATTCAAAATATAATATTGCGGAGTGGGACTGTCCCAGGGCTTTGAGGGCATGCACATCTTCATACACACCTCCCAAGTGAAATGCTCACACCCCACAATCATTACTATTACTGGTAGCTTAAGACTAGGTAAGCAGTTAGTATTTGAAAACAAAGCTAGGAAAAGGGAGGTGATATGGAATAAAACTATTGAAACAGCAAACTTGATACTCAGACTGACAAAATGTGGTTCACAAGAACGTATGTTAGAAATGCAACTAGGAATCTTGATGCAAATTGCAGTTTCTTGGCTTGGTTGGATCAAGTAGCTCAAGAGATGCTGTGGATGCAGTCCTTTTCCATGATATACCAACACTAATCGCATACCAGAGGATAGTATCAAAAGGTTTGCATGAACAGTGGATTGGTTACACATCCTAACTCCTCGCTTCCATCAAAATTTCAGAAATGGGTCTGAAGCTTTGAGATGGCAATTTCGTTCCTGAAATAGTAGGGTCTGCAAAGCTGTACGCTGAAATGACTGACATCAGTTAAGTAAGCCACAGGAAATCAAATATGAAATGCTGCAGTTTGCAGACAAAATGATTTGCAGGTGCAATTTACACCTGCAAAATTAAAAGCTAGGTTGATGTCATTTCAAAACCCAGGTCCTATCTGCACAGAATTGCACACAACTGTTATTTCTAAGACTAAGCAATTTTGCATCAAAGAAAAATGATTCCTCATTCTCAGGCAATATGTCACAGTCATGTTTTCTGTTAAGGAAAACTAAATCCTGCTGAGTTTTTGTATATTTATAAGTGTCCTCTTTCCATGGAAGCACTCCTGGGATTGCAAAGCTTTTCCTTGTAAACTAGAATCATTGGATTTCTGTATTATCACAGACCTCGTGAGGGAAACACACAGCACACCCCCACAGCAGGCCCGCGCCAGACACACCACCACGGCGGAGCGCAGACGGGCAGTGATGAGTAGTAGCCCAAGAGATGCCACTGCTTGGTCAGCATCCATCCCGGCTGACGTCAATCCCGGTGAGCAAGCTTCCTCCACACAGCCACAGCTCCTTTGTTGGAGGCCATTGTTTGTAAATGTTTCCAGGCATTGAATATCTTGGCAGTACAGGGAGAGAGGGCCTTCCACAAAACCCGGCCATGCGAGACTCGCTGGCACCCTGATTTAACTCCAGAGTTTGTCTGGAGTCAAACACACTGATAATTCTGCATCTCCAGCCACCGCACATATCAGGCAACCAACACGTCTCTCCTGGGCTGCTGTACCTTCTGCAAAGAATGACGTCAAAAATCAACATGAATTTTCATAATCAGAGCAAAACACAGAGATGTGCTGTGATTTACTGAAAAAATAATCAGTCCTAGGCTAGCACTGCACTTGATGGGCAGTGTTCCTAAGAATAAGGAAGGAGGAAAGGTCTGTCATTCAGTTTTGGCTTCAAAGTGTGATACCTGGTCAAAGCACCCCTCTGTGTAACAGACATCTGTTATTTTGCAGCCAGTTATTTCCACTGCACACAGACCTGCTGCTCTCACCCACTTGTACCACTGGGAGAATACTGATTCCTCAAAAGAAGAATTGGAAAAACCAGCATGCATGGAAAAGAAACCAGCAAGCCCCTTTGTTTTGTTTGTCGTGATGCACCTTTGCACAACAAACGTGCCCCCACTAACCAAGATGCACAACTCAATCCAGCTCCCACATTCCTAAAAGCTCCGATGTCTGTACCCCGGCTGGCAGCTGGATGGGAGCAGCTGAATTGGCATGGAGTAGGCAGGATCAGGCCTCGTGCCTTGTGACAGTGCCCCATCTTCCTCACAGTGTGCAAAGTTACTACCAGCCTGAGGGAGATGCACAGGCTCACACTGAACCTCTGCACAGGCTCGCCTGTGATGAACACTCTGGCTGGGTAAAGCAGACTTGACATGGAAGTGAATTGTTAACCACATGAACTTCACACACGTTCTTTTAGACCCCTTTATTCTAGAACAAAACAGAGTGGTTCAATCCACCACAGAAGCCAAACCCTTCTCAAGAGGCCGAAAAGAGCGGTAAAAGCTCATTCCTCCTGGTTTGCTCTGATCATCAACTCTCAGCAATTTATTTTCAACAAGTGTCATCACACCTTTTGAAAAGAGCTTTCCATCTTTCTTGGCTGCACTAAGCTGAAGAACCTCATCTTCCCCCACTACCCACAAGCGTGGACTGCAGGTTAACCTCATGAAAAGGTGTAAATGCATCTACATATTTACATCTGCCTTTCATCAATTATCTAAGAGATTAATTAGTTTAGAAGTGTATATTAAAAAAAAAAGGTATCTTGAAGGGTGCAAGTAACGATGTATGTACAGCTACATCGCTGTATGAACAGAAATCATCCTAAGACACTGATTTTACTACCATCATTGCAGATTCAGTTCTGATTACAGTTGTATATTTTCCCAAAGTAAGGGATCCATTGTTACCATAGAGCATTAAATCTCCAAAGCCTCTACACCTGCTAAGGTACACAACAAACAACGTGTAAGGATCACACAACACACACCATCACTTCTCCTTACCTCTGACATCATCCCAACAATCACAAGTCAAACCTTTCCTTTAAACACTGCCAAAGGAAAAGGTTCCGTCGGTGGAGACGAAACAAGCAGATGACAGAGACAACCTAAATTCTATTCCTTCTCCTGCCCAGAACTTCACTGTGTATCCAGCTAGTTAGAAGAAAAAGGGGGTGAAGCCAAGCCACACCCAGCAGCTCACACAAATGGCAGCAGTCCCTGCAAGCAAGGGCTGCACACTGGCACCCGACTGAACTCCACCACCTCCCAAAAAAACCCAGTCTGCTATTTATTGCAAGACTTCTTGCTAAGAGGGCTGAAGCTTTCAGAGGACATGCGTGTTGATGTGGAGAAGAACCATTAGTGCCTGTGCACATTATCTGAGCAGGGTGATGGTCTCCACATCACACTTGCTTTAATCCACCCATTCATCACAAAAATCACAGGTTTCTCTCCTTTATGCTGGTTTTCCAAGTTGTTCCAAGTTCCCTTTCCTTGACATCTCTAAAAGCAGCAAATATCCTGCACCCAGCCCTAGGCTTCTTGTTAACATACCGACTAGCCTCAGTAAGGAAAGGTTTCAGGGCCTGGCCCCTCATTTTTTCATTTATCAATAAATCTCAGGGGTTAGACAGAGTTCATGGGAACTAACACATTGCTACTTCTGCTGAAGCCACAAAGCTGAGCGTGTTTGAATTGTTTTCAGAAAGGTGGTGTTTTGATTTTTGTTTAAATCTCCTAGGAACTAATGACTATTTTAACTGTTGCCCAACCAAATGAGACCAACAGACACATTTACTTCCACTGATGAGACACACAGAAGTTCATCCTTTTTGATTTAATCCAAGACAGAAGGAAGAACAAAGGGCATTGTCTTCCCAGCCTTAGTGTAATCCACTGCTGCCCATCCCATCCAAACTGGATGGGAATCAGCCCGTTGTGATTTGAGATCCTGTAGCACATTTCCTCAGAAACAGGGCAGGAGTGGTTTGCAGGGCCATCTCCTGAATTAAAAGTTTCATCTTTCACCCAAACACTCGGTTTGAGAGCAGGTTTCAACTCTGGAGAACGCAGCCAAAACATCCTACAGCCATCTGCAAGTCATCCGTATTCCCACCCAAGAACACAGCACTAAAGGCGATCAAGCTCATACAGAGCTTAGACATGAACAAAGCTCAATGACTTTCTGAAACTGAAGTTCTTGCCTACATTTTGATGAGGTATTGAAGCTGGAAGAAATTCTCCCATTAGCTTTGAGTCCAGCTAAATTCCTTGTCTCCTCCAGAAAATATTTCCGCGTAAAGTCTGCTGCAGTTGCCAGCACATCGCTACAGCAACATTCAGCAGACCTGGAGCCAGCATAGGCGGTTTTCCAATCTGCATACTGCTCACTGCAGCCACATTTGTGGAAGACAATTTATGCCGAAGATCTGGGTCTGATGAGCTCCAACTGTGCATTGTTTCTGCAGGGAGATGCAAATGGAATAGGGCAGATCACTCAGTGTTATTTCTATTGGATATGTATTTATCTTTTTTAGCTTAATCTGATAAAGGAACCACTATGCCTTCTACCAAGGGTCAAGACATGTCTTTTTCTATTTACATCAGACAAGAGTATCAGCATCAGTGGTCAGGCTCTTAGCTGATAAAGGGACTTTACATGAATTAAGCTTATTTACCAAAAGGATTAACTCAGCCATATACAACACCTTTTCCCTTTAAGTCCAAACAAAAATTCGGGGTAGTACCTGGCTTGGGCTGCAACTACAAGGAGATACCCAAGGTCCCAGCGACACAAACCCTGCTGCGAGGCACAGCTTGGTTTCAAGCTTCCCCCCAGGTCCCACACAGCCGTCTCTTCCTAGGGGTGGCAAACAGCTCCCCTCAGCTCTTCTCCCCACTTGCAATCCCACGGATTTGAGGTGGACAATGCAAGTCCAGTCAGCTCGACGCAGCTGTCCTGCTACAGCGCTGCGCAGCGTGCCAAGGCAGCCCACGGCAGTCCCATCACACGCTTCCTTTTTGGCAACAGGCACTCATTAATGTCCACGTGTTTCTGGGTCTGTCTGATGTAGCTGTCCCCACATAACCGCAGCAGGAAGAAGTGCACATGAAGGGCAGGGACTGCTTGCTGCAGGACAGCACGAAGCCAACGGGTTTGGCTATGCAAAAGTCCCCGTCTATGTCCACGTCCTGCCTGTGATCAGAAGCACCACCTCACCTTTCTCTCCCTCAAAAGCAGCACTACCAGCGAGGCTGCAAGTTCCCTGTGTGCAGGGATAACTTCGAGATGCCAGAAGGCTCAGATGCTCACCAGTTTGCACCTCAGTGCCCACACGGAGAGTAGATACTTCTTGGACCCTTCTCTGGATATTGTGAAAGCAAGATCTGGCTGTTGGAGGTGGAGGACTTTCGAGGCCAGAGGACGTTTTCATGCAGAGGCATTTATTACAGGATAACCCACGCAGGTGGCAGCCACCCGCCCTCAGGAGCGGGGCGAGGGCACAGCTGTCTCACTGCAAGCTCTCACAGTCAGCTTCAGCAAACACGTTTCCGGTTCAAAAGTCACTTATGAACACTGAAGTTTGAGCCTATCTCAGGTAAACCAGTGCGTGGCCCTGCGGTTACTGGTTGCCTGCCAGCTCAGCCTCCTGTGCCCTCAAGGACGGGTCCCCATCCTTTTGCCTCTCTCCACCCTTTCCACCCTGGTAACACAAGGAAAGCCTTTAAGAGACTATGCATCAAATGAACAATGCTCTGCATAGGTTTCCAGGAAACCCTATGTCCTATTCCACATGACCTCAAAAAAGTCATGATCCTTCTGTTTCCCTTTCCACCCACACAGGGCTGTTCTACTTAGACCCTTAGAAGAGATGAGCATTTGCTATCACCACCCCCCAGAGCCAGCCTGGAAACACCAGCAAGGGCAGCTTCCCATGTGGCTGCAACATGCACCCCAGAGCATGTCAGTGGGCTAGTATGACAGGGAGGAGGACCCCAAGAACATGAAACCTGCAGATAAACCGCTCTCACACTGCAGTGTAGACACAGCTGGTATTTTACAGCACATGGCAAAGGACATTCTGCTGTCCCTCAGAGTCTTGACTAGCATAAACAAGTGGACAGGGTCTGCACATCTGGGGCTGGAGTGGTGTTGAGAAGTATCTCCTGAGAAGACAGCCCTATGAGGAAGACCGGTCTGTAAAGCCTCATCTCAGCAACTGGTACTACGTGAGACAATCCACTGCAGTCATGGTTGGAGCTCTTCAGCTAAAACTACAGTGGTAATGCAAAGCTTAAAACAGGACAGGAATAAGTTCCAAGGAAGAAGTTATTAAGAGTTTTGTGTATCTTGTTTGTGGTTAGTTAATGACCTGAGGCAGAGCTCAGGGTTGGTCATGCACTAAGTACCAGCCCTGGATTTCAGAAATTATCCATTTAATTGTAAACTATGACATATAAACCCCAGCCAAACACAAACCTCACAACCCCCCCGCCCACCACCACACACATCAGCTGTGTGCAGGTAATTACCCATTTCAGAATGTATTTATTGCAGATTTCAGGACACCAGCCAGGTGGGAATGCAGCTATAACTTTGATTACAGCTTCATCCTTTTAATCATGCAAGTCCAGCTGCAAAAAGCTTACTTTGATTGGCATTATAAAGTTATGGTAACACGTCTGTCACAGTGTCTCTGGACAGCTGCTGTACTGCCAGGCTGTAAATCAAACAACTGCATTCCCCTAGAGCATTTCTTCTCTTCTTTGCAATGCCAGGAGACACTGAGATCTGGCAGTGTGGGCCTTGTTCCAGTCCCATCCAGGGGAGCCCTCAGCTCCATCTCCCGGCTGGAGCACACCCTCCCTTCCCTGTAAGGGACTGCGCTCACGCCAGCGCTGCAGGGTGCAGGGCTTCTGCAAAGCCTAAACACTGACCACGTGCGTGCAACACACCTACCCTTTCGTCCCCCATTTTGGCACCCAACTTCCTGACAGTCCCAGGCCTCACTCAAACCCACTCAGCCAGTAGAGCCAAATGTTTCCCCTTCCTGATCCTCCATCACCACCCTCTTTCAACAGCAGCTGGATAGCGCCTGTGTCTATGGAGCGGAAGAGCACAGCGCAGGCTGCCGCATCAGAATGAGCTCCTGTGACTGCTGCTTCAGCAATGAGGAACCTCCTCTTCTCTCACACCTCCAACATCAGCCACTGCCAGACAGTCCCCTAGGTTGTACTGGGACTGCTCGATAGACCTGGACATTGCCTTCAGAACTCATCGCTGATGCCTTCCTACCAGGGAAGGCAAAGCACATCACCTAAACACTACAAAACACATCACCCTTGTCTGCAGCTGATCAGAGTGGCAAACCACATACATATATTAATGTACAGTAAATATTCAAGACACACTCTGCAGGGTTTATGGTGGTGGGTATTTTTCTGTACACCAATTCCCACTCTATCATTAGAAACGTTCCAAGAAGTTAGCTGAGATTCAGCCTCTTCAGTACAGACCATACAATGAAGTCAAACGCTATTTAGCATGCCCCAGGTTGTAAAACAGTAACAGCAAAATCTACTGTGTTGGCACACAGACACATAAAGAACTGATGTTAATCAGTTATACTCCGTGCACAGAGCATGCCCTTGGTCAGGCCCCACCTGGAGTGTTGTGTCCAGTTCTGGGCTCCCTGGGATAAAAAGGACAGGGATCTCCTGGAGAGAGTCCAGAGAAGGGCTACGAAGATGATTAAGGGCCTGGAGCATCTCCCCTATGAGGAGAGGCTGAATAAGCTGGGGCTGTTCAGTCTTGAGAAGACCTAGGGGGGACCTAATTAAAGTCTATAATTATCTTAAGCAGGGGATGCAGGGGGAATCAGCCAGCCCCTTTTCAGTGTCTGTGGGGACAGGACAAGGGGCAATGGCTGCAAGTTGGAGCACAGGAAGTTCCACACCAACATGGGGAAGAACTTTTCCCCAGTGAGGGTGACAGAGCCCTGGGACAGGCTGCCCAGGGAGTGTGGAGTCTCCTTCTCTGGAGATATTCCAGCCCCATCTGGATGCCAACCTGTGCAATATGAGCTGGGGAGCTGCTCTGGCAGGGGGGTTGGACCTGATGAGCTCTCGAGGTCCCTTCCAACTCCTACAATTCTGTGATTAATGAAGAAATATTTATAAAAAAATTAAAAATTAAAAATTGTTCAAAAAAGTTACACTACATTCCAAACAAAAAGGGAACTTCGTAAAGTTAAAAAATTTTATATTGCAAAAACTACTTGAGTATTCAGTGAAGAACAAGTTCCTTTCCTAGCAAACACCACTGCCCTGTTCCTGTGCAGAACAGGTCATTCTACCCCTCCCATTGCTTCACCCTCTACCCTCAACTCAGAAACAGGTCTTCTGCACTCGCAGTGAAAATATGAGTTTTGTAAAGTTGGGGGTTTTTTAAATGAAGTTTTAGATATTTCAGAGACAAGATGTTCAAAAAAAAAAGAAAAAAGGAATTTCTCTCGGGGCCCCCACATAGTCATGTGCTTAAACCTAAAAAAAATGCAACTAATTCAGAACAACACAGAAGACAATAAAGTTGGCAGTGGTATAGGAGGACTTCCCATGTACTAAAATAGCAACACATTAGCCAACAGAAGAGATTACAACATGTAACTTCCATCAATCACTTAAAATTCAACTCAAGTCCACACTGGCTCAAAGGGAGGGATGAACAGGGGTCATTTCAATGGTACCAGAGCAAACAACCTGGATCTCTGGAAGAAGAGGACCCTTTTTCACCCCTCACACAGGTATCTGTCCCACAGCCCTCACGAACTGTATAACCCAAGAGGCAACAGTAGCAGATTTCTGTCCCCCCCACTTTTTTTTTTCCTCCTCCTTTCAGTTCCCATTTCCTCCCATTGTACGAGTGGAAATGCAGATTGTTTTCCTTGCCTGATGTTTGTCTGTGTCTGATGACAGACCAGTGGGAAAAGAAAATGAAACAAAGGCACAAATTTAAGCCCTTTCCCAAACACGTACCTAAGTACCCACATTCCTGCATTATCACTATGTTCAGCTGAGCAGATCACCATCCTTGGGCAAAACATGAACCACTCCAGGCTACTGCAGACTTGCATGCGGCTGGACTGGAGATCGATCTGGGATTTTGAAACCTGCTCCCAAAGCAGTCACTCACGTTGTGACAAGTGAGATCAAGCAGAGCATGAAGTGCTTTTGAAAACACCTGGTCATAACAGGAATAAAGGAGCTTTGTCCTCTATGTATTTGAATCAGCAGGCAGTGTCCACAGCAGAACATGTCCTGCAATGTTCTGCAGCTCCATGCACATTTGGAGGTACCTGGAAAGTATCTATTTCTGAGCCTTCTCCTTCCGATGCTTTAGATACCCCACTGCTATCTGAAGCCTCTGAACGATGGGAACAATGTGCAAGAAGGAAGAGCAGGAGTATTCTTTCCATGACAACAGGGCAGCCCTTGCTGGGTAGTAGTGGGAAATGGAGAGCTGCAGCACACAGTGCAGCTCAGAAAGCTAATTTCACAGAGAGCCACCACTATCGGGCTCAGGGTCAGCACTGGCTGGGGGTACACAGGCTTACCAAAGCTGTAGCTACTCCTGTTTAAGAACCAGCCTCCCACCAACTTTAAGCTGGCCAAATCCATTTTGCACCTGGAGATGCTTCAAGAGAAGACAAAGACTGAAAATCCAGCTCTTCTCTGTCCAGAAAGTCATCCAGGTGCTTGACTTTAGGGGTAACTCCAAGGCCCCTGAATTTCCTTGCTACCAGCAAGGAAAGAAAAGCAACGTTTGGGGGACATACATGGGTCAAGAGAACAAGTCAGACAGCAGCACAGTGGAGGAAAGGTCTGAAAAGCAAGCTGTGCAGTTATCCCCTTTACCTCACACTCCATTTATTGGGACATAAAACCTGGTATCTCCAAGCCTTTCATTATTTGCACAAATACCAGTTTCAGCAGCCGTGCCGTTCATCCCGGGCCCTTAATGCTTGTTGAAACAGGCTGTTGGGTTTCCAGCTTGAGGCACCCCATCACGGCTTGCTACCCCTACCAGGTGCATGGAGGCTTTGCAGACACAGGAGGTTTTCTTTTTCCAGAGGGCGTTCTGCCTAGGGGATGTCTGGGCCAGGGGTCCACAGGCAGCCAGCAGCAGGAGGGATCCCTGTGGGGCAGCAAGGATGCAGGGCGGAGGGGACACAGGGTGTTTGCAGCCACACAGCTCTTCTTGCTGTGGGCAGGACAGTTGAAACAGCCATGGCATGGTGCCGATCCCGCTCAGCACCTGGGGAGCCCAGCAATGATTTATGACAGCAAAGGCCCACCGTGCCAAAAGCCTATTCGTCCAGAAAAACAAACAGTTTGGGAAAATGCCCCAGCCTTTGGAAGGCACTCACTGTGCAGACCAAGGGCCATCAAGAAGCAAAGTCTAGGGAGAGGTACAAATCCCTCCACCCCGGTGAATTTTCACTGCCTGACTTATGTGCATCCGTTTACAGGGCGCCAGAGAAAATCTATACACAGCACATCTCTGCTGGATGAAGTCACAAGCAGTTAAATGTGTCCCACCGGCCCCATCCTGCTGAAAGGAAGTTGGGGCTGGACCGCAGGAGGTCAGCTGGTGGGTGGCCAGACTTCGGAGCAGGAATCCCTCAAAGGAAGGGGTTTTGGCTCACCATCACTACAAAGCTCTGAAGGTCAAGCTGCACACAGCAATTACAAACCTCATGTTCCAAGAGTCATGTTTTAACTTTTTATGTAATGCAGCCTTCCCAGACTCATGCTAATAAAGAAAGGCTTTATTAGCCTTCTATCCCACATAAATACAGCACATTAAGGTCTCAGCAATTATATCACTGAATTTTTAAAAATCATTATAAAAATCCTTCAGCATTCTTGTGAACAATAAATGTAATGTAGTTGAATTTTCCCTTGCATATAATTACACCAACAAGGTTCTGCATGGATGTCATGGTTTAACCCCAGCCAGTATCAATGCCCCACGCCGCTGCTCACTCCTTCCCCTCCAGGCAGGATGGGGAAAGGAATCAGAAGGGTGACAGTGAGAGAACTCCTGGGCTGAGCTAAAGGCAGCTGGATCGGTAACACAAAGGGCGCACACAAGCAAAGCAAGACAAGGGATTCCTTCCCCGCTGCCCCTGGGCAGGCAGGTGTTCAGCCATCCCCAGGGCAGCAGGGCTCCAGCACACGTCACGGAGACTTGGGAAGGCACCATCGCTCTGAGTGTGTCCCCCTTTCCTTCCCCTTCCCCACCTGTCCATGCTGAGCATGACGTCACACGGCACGGGATGTCCCTCTGGGCAGCTGGGCTCAGCTGTCCCGGCTGCGTCCCCTCCCGACTCCTCGCGCACCCCCAGCTACTCGCTGGTGGGGTGGGGTGAGGAGCAGAAGAGGCCTCGGCTCTGTGTGAGCACCGCTCAGCAGGGGCGACACATCCCTGGGGGATCAGCACAGCTTTCGGCACAAGTCCAACCCCCAGCCTGTACCAGCCCCTGTGCAGACAATTAACTCCAGCCCAGCACACTGGGCTAAAACTGTGCTGCTGGGCCTTTCTATAAAGGCTTTAAGGCAGGCAGGGTACACAGCCAGGGCTGCCAGTTCCAGCCCAGGTGATGACAGCTACTAGAACCTTAGAGGCAATTTACTTTTCTATTGAAGTTCTGCTGGTGTTTTTCCTACACAGACTGCAATAGCACGTGGGCACACACCTCTCTGCAGATGACTGTGTAAGACAATACACGTGGCACTGCACAGGACACCAACAATACTAACAAGTGGCATTAAATGGGTTTCTCTTGGGGTCTCTGAGCCTTTCCTTCAGTATGTTATGGCAAATATCCTCCTTGCAACTCTATTCACCTTAGATGAATCCTGATGAAATCAAAAACTCCACTGAGCATCACTGTCCAGTTCAGTACATCTGAGGTTTGCCTAGAGAAAGTTCTTCCCCCCCCCAAGTCTTCATAGAGCACTTAACTGAGGAAGAAAGGGCATCTACTCTCAGTGCCTTTTCATTTGGCTCTACTTGACACATCCTCTCCAAAAATAAAAAGGGAGTTAGCAAACAATTAGTCTGTGAGAAAATACAGCAGCTTCCAGATTTCTGAATGAGCTCTGCAAGAGATGAACTCCATGGCACTGATCTCGCAGCAGCAGTCAATTTCTATTTCCTTCCAAAATCCTATTGGCCAGATGGTCCACAAAACTCAAGAGAAAATTACTTAAACATTTGGAAAGGCTTTCAGTATTAAGTTGGTCTCAAAAATGAAACCAAACTAGCCTCTACTTATTCTTAAAAGTAAAGTATGCCTTGCATTTCTAATTACATTAAGGAGTAGTGCTTCCAAGTTAACTTTTCTGAAGAAAATAAAATACCTGAATTCAAGAAGAGCATTTATGTTACTTGTTTCTAAGCTGATCTAATCAGCTTCAAACAGCAGAAGCCTGGCTGGCAAAGGTTCTCCTCTCGAGCAAACTATAGGTCAGATGTGTAGTAATAGCTCCTCAGCAGCTAAAGGCAGCGAACAATAACTGCTTGATCTTCTGACTTTCTGTATTACTTGTAGGGATCGAAGTCAATCACGGCAGGGAGAGAAACAAACAGTGAATTCTCAAGCGGAAAAAACCCACCACAAAAGCCCTGCAAAATAATTTCAAGAAAATGGCTAAACACATTCTAGCTGCAGAACTGCCGAGCCTTAAGCAACGCAGCCAGCAGAGTCACCAGCATGTACTCCAGGAGGAACCCAGACTTTCCTACAATTAGCCACTGGACAGCTTTACCAGATTGTGAAACTCTCACCTCTTTGCCTCACCCTCTTTAAAACAACCCATGTTCTCTTTGCACAGTGTAAGATGTAGCAGTACACTATTTGGATAGAGCAACGGTAGAGCCGGAGCACAGGCTGGGGACCCCTCTGCCCTCCCTCGATGCGCTGCTGGCCACACTTCCGAGTGCTTCCCCACAGGACTTCCCACCAACAGCTACAGACACTTGGGGTCTGACGGGCAATTCTGTCTCCCCTGAAGCCAACAGGACCTTCTGCTGTGGCATTTACTGGATTTGAATTTGGCCCATAAAAGGTGACATCTCTCAGATACAGTAAATCCCATTTGGCACCGAGTTTTCTACTGAAAAACACTGCGCTCTCTGTTGGGGAAGGTGTGCTCATGCTGGTCCTGTAACAGGTTTGAGCCAGAGTTTGTGAGGGAAGAAATCAACCTAAACCATTACTGCAGCGTGTCCGTTTGTGTAAAAGCTCCCAACAACCAGCTGCAGTGCTCCTGCCCAAAGTCCACCGCCTCCTGCAAATTAGTCTCTTCACAAAGCTGTGGGTGAAGGCTGAATGGGAACAGAGAAGACTTGATATTCTGCCTGACCACAGATATGTTCACAGACAGGCTGATCAGACTGGATTCCTCTCATCCCTGGTTTGTCAGTTGGTTTGTCACATGAAGCTGTCCCAGACAGCAATGATGTCTCTGTAAACTTGCACACCACCAAATACCCAAAGGCCCAAGATACCATCGACAAAAGTGCAGGCACACAAACACATATAAAAATATTCAAAACAATACCACCGAAATCCACCGCCCCAGCCCATGAAACCACAGGTGTCAGTGAAGCTGCACAAGAACTCTTCTCATGATTCAGCCTCAACCCAGTCCTCATTTTCCAACCTCTCAACCCTATCTGCTCAATTTGAGCTTGTAATGGCAATGGCCTGTTCAACCAGCTGTGTCACATCACAGAGCAGTTGTCAAGAAAGGAAAACCAAAAGAACACAGCAAAACAACCTGATCATTCCAGAAGGCATCTAGCTAATGCCAGCGGCTTGCTGGAGAAACATGAAGTAGCAAGAATCTTAAGTCTGATTGACAGATGTAAGCTTTAAGAACTGGCATACCTGCTTTAACATCATCTAATTGCATTTACTTAAAAATTTACTCTAAAAGTTTAACCATCAATAAGTTTTGTAATAACTTCCTTTTGCAGCTTCTTTGCATATTCCATCATCAACATCGAATGCCAAAATACACCACCAACAGCTTGTTGCTCCTTAGGATAAATCTGGTAACAGGTACCAGAGAAAAATTTTGCAGGATCAGCTAAAACTCTACAGCATTGCCAATGCTCATACTTAAATAACAGAAATTTAAATAACTAGGTGTCTACTTACAGTAAAAGCATCTTTTTTTAAAAAAAATAATATTGAAGAGCATATGAAAACACCATACCAGAAAACCTACCTCCCAAGTGCCTTCTAGTGTCTGAACCTTTAGGTTCAGGGAGGGACATGGGATTATAGGGAATCACGAGCTTTCCTCCACTACCAAAGACAGAAGCTTAGCCAGGCTGCTTAGGAAAACAAGGCGTGCGTGCTTGTGCTGCCATTGTATCCAACCATGTTTTAACCTGTCAGCCTATTTCACCCAAAGCTGACAGACTGAAGTCTGAAAGATGAGTCAATTCCCATGTGCTCTGTGAAAATTGGAGCCCGAGACAAACTCCCTTCCTCCCATGAGGAGGGCTCCAGAGCGGGCTCTGTGGTTTCACGCCCGATGCTGCCTGCCAGCTGGCCAGCCAGGGTGCACGGAGCGATCTGCAGCCGGCCGTGGCACCGGCTGCTCCATGCTCACGGGGTGGCAGATGTACAAGTGTTGGGTCCAAGGAGCGAGCGGGGACCACGGGCACCCGTGCTAGCAGGGATCCTGAAGGACTCAGCAAAGTAATTGGGACTTCTGAGGTCAGAGGTGGAAGACAGCATAAGAAAGGACAAACTTGCAAGCAACTCCATTTTGCCAGTTTTGACATTTAGTTTTTCCTCAAACCCCAGAAAGTTTAAACAGCTTCAGAATTTAGCTTGATACATAAACCCATCACTCATCTGTGCTCGTAGGGTACTTTAGTCTCAGCATTAACACTGCAAAGGGCCCTGCTTGCTCCACTGACGTTTACAGAGAACATGGATTTTTGACATGTGTTTGCACAAGAAAATAACCCTTCTGTTACTGCATATAACTACAGAAAACCAAATACCCAACAGGGAGTTCTGAAATTAGTCACTGAGCCACCTTTAAGGATTGACACCCCTCTGCCCACCCCAACCATTTACTCTGTAATCAAATGAACACAAGGCGAGCATCAAGCACTACTGCACCACTGCATTTTACATCTACTTTGAATAGGTAAAACAAACGACATCATGTGCAAAGGACTGGAAAAAATGAGGTTCCAAATAATTATTTTTGAGGTCCTGGCTTGCACCCAGTTTAATTAGAAATGCATTTCCAGGTCACTTTTGTTAAGTGTGGATGTGCTCACTGGCCTGTATCAGTTTTGTTCCTCATCTCCTTTTCACCGATTCAGCCAGACTGGACTTCATGTCCAAAGTGCTCATCTTTCGCATAACTCATCTCCACCCATGCAGTTTCACAGTGGCTTTAACAGAAGAGGAGGGAGATTAACACAGGCATCTTTGGAAACTCCCATTTACTTCTGTTACCAGCTTTTTCTTCTTTTTAAAGCTATTTGGTTTAGGAAAATCAGCAATTAACATTGATTAAAAGGCTGACTGGTGGAAGCTTACTATTTGTGTTTCATAATCCAATGAGAGCAGAGGGTTTATCACTAACTGGGAGAGCAAATGCTGGCCACAATCAAGGGTGGGTCCAGCTTGTGGTTTTGTCCTCACAGCAGTCATAGGCGAGAATATGTTTCCATGGCAAGGTAAGAGTCTTCTACCTGCTACCGCTTCCTTTTGCTCTTACCAAGAAAGAAAAAGTCAAGCATAATAATGTAAGAAACTATTTTCTGCCAAACCTCAAGAGAGCTGCTGCTCTGCACCAGCTCCAGGCACACACCCCATTAGGAAATGGCACCAGCACCCATGCAGCCTAATACAGAGCATGTGGGCTAGAAATGCTGATCCTCCAAAGCACATCTGCAGCAATGAACGTCTGTGCCGATGGCAGCCCTGGATGTGGCAGACACCACACAAGGGGAGGCATAAAAAAAGAATAACAAAAATTTAAGATGTAAAGCTCTCTGCATCAGCCCATGTATGTCAAACACTGCTTGTTAATAAAGGTTCCTTCAGCCACTGCTGAGGCAAACATGGATGTCAGGACATGGGCCAGAGGGGGCTTATCAGATCACAACCAACTCCTGGAAACACACCTAGAGAACTGCAGGGTCACCAGCCCACCCTGGGGTGGGGAAAGACGCAGAGGCAGCAGCTTTCTTGTTTCTCTTTCTGATCATGCTCCCAGTTTTATAAAGGGAATCCAAATGCATCATGCAGTCTCTGGGGACTTTTCATATCACACAATGACTATTGACACTGAACAGCTTAGATAACAGGGCACTGTATAACAACATGCATGACAGTAAAGGAAGCCAAGAAGGAAGGAAGACCCACTGCTGGCATATGCTCCCGTAATCGGAGAGAACTACCCCTCTGGAAGTCCAGGCAGTGTTTATGCACAACAGGATTCAGCCAACCAGGCTCCCCATTAATAATCTCAGTTTATCTAGCATGGTATCATCTTCATCCCAAACTCCACTGGCACCTACAATGCCCGTCCAGCTCCCACAGGGAGGCTCAGCACTGCTTCCATCCCAAGGGCAGCAGAGGTGCCTGGAGCCCCACAGCCAAGCCTGCCAGAGCGGGACCAGAGGCCACCTCTGTGATATAAAGAATGATTCTCTTTTAATATTAATAACGTCAACAGGGAGAGGTCTGCCAGAACTCTGTACTGTAAACACACACAGGATACAGAAACCACAAAAGCTCAGAAAGCCAAGTTGTCTTTCACCTACTCACTATTACACTTGAAACCCATCTGCCTGACAGATAGGACAAGTGCCACGCAGGCTCCAAGCATCACCCAGGGCTGATAAGGCCATTTACTTTCGTTCCTGGTCAGAGAACTGTGGATTTGGCAGAAGCAAGCAGCCAAATGACATTACACAACCTAATGGGGACTTTGCTGTGACTATTTGAACCGCCTCATGAGGACACTAGGTGCTCTGCAAATGTATGCGATCACTCCTGCGTGTCTGTACATGCAGGTTCCTGTGCCAACACAGAAATCCTCCAACACCAACTTGAAAGCCAGGGATACAGGCTATGCAAAGCCTTCCACCAGGTGGGCACCTAGAAACTAATGTGATGCAAAGAAGAGAGGAACATAGGAAAGCGTGAATCCTAAAATCCTCCCTAGCCTCTATTCTCCAGCCAGTGGCATCACAGACCTGAGTTTCCAGTCTTTGTTTTGCAACTTCCTCTATCCAAAACAGTTCTGACTGAAATCTTTCAAGTGTCCAAAAGAAAGGAAAGTTAATGCATCCTTTATTTCTTCATCCTCTCTCCATTTTCAGACAGTCTGCAATACATAAAGCTTCTCCAGATACAACCTCTTTTTCTTCCAAAGAAACTGTCCCAACTGGGCATCCAGCAATCTCCTATGCGCTTTGCACGTGCAGACCTACTCAACAGCATGTGAGCTGGAAGCTCAACACATTTGGGAAACATCAGACTGACTTAGGCTGATCTGCACACGCACAAAAAGCCCAATGTACCCTGAGTGCACCATGTTTACTGGCACGTACCACCTTGGCGATGTCCAAGCCATCCCGGGCTTTGCAACTACTGGGTTCACTGGGCACACCCTAAGCCTCAAGTGTTAATGTGCCTGCCTGTGAAATTTGGCTGTCTTCCACAGGGAGAGATGACAAAACATATTCTAATGTGTCTGGAAACAAATCACCTTTCACCAAAAAGGAATCCCACAGGAGGAATGGTCTGGGGCACCCAAATCATGTATCGCTACTGCCTGTCCTCTACTGCGGGTCGAGGTGCACGTGCAGGACCAGTTCCCACCGTGAGCAGCTGATGAAAAACTGGAAGAGTTCACCACAGCAACCTGGCTTTCAGGGCAGCAGGGATATGCTGGCTCGAAATACCCAACTCCAGCCTCTGATATTAATAAAAGGCAGTCGTGTATCTGCTGATATAATTTGGCTTCTGGGGGCAGAATGCTTGCAAGAAGCCTGTTACAATAAATATTTCATGTTAGACTGGAAAAAAACAAATATTAAAGAAAAAGCATTTCCTCCTGGATCTTCCCTTTTTCCCCTATAACAAGACAACATCATGGACAATCTGTGTAAATAATACATTTGGGAGTCCATTATCTAAGCCATATGCATATTTATTTTATGTTGGTTTTGTTGCATATTTTAGTATAATTGTTCGTAGGTTTAAAGCCAAGAGTAAAACAAGAGTAGACAAATCTACTACAGCAGAAATCATCAGTAAATTGGTTGCTCTTTTGTTATTTTTAAATACTAGGGAAGATCCATGCTAAAACTTAGCAATTAATAAACAAGATAAAAAAAAACCTTCACAGTTATGTAGCTTCAGAAGGCCACCATACATTTCTCTTACGACCCTCTTCTCAAAATGTTTCCACTCTTAACAACAGAAATACAGGAAAAAAGTTGCACCAAACCCACTGATCCCAGATGCAGCAAGCACACAGCTGCGAAGTCCAACAATGGAATTCAGTCAATCCCAGTACACCTAAAGACAAGGTCAGTATTCCACCAACTGGGCCCACTTTAGGCTCTAAGCACCCCTCACACAATGGAAAGTCAGAAGAATTCACATTAACATTCATGTTTATTTTGGTAATGCCAAATTATTTCAGGATGATAGTAGCTTTTTTCCCCCCAAGCACACAGCACTAAAGGCAACTGCGAAATATTTAGCAACTCACTAAATTAAAAGGTGCCTTCAAATGAAGGAAATCACATCCAAGGGTTTCATGCTTCTGAAAGCAAGCCTGAAAATGAAAGCCAGCTCACTGCTTTAAAGTTTTCCCACTAATGTTTCTGTGGAACTCAACATGTTTTCATTTGAGTGCAACTGCTTGCAAACTGCATGTTGTTCAGTAAACGGCTGCCAACCAATTCTCACAAATCACCTCAGTAAGCACAATAACTCCTCTTCACCAGAATCCCAAGATGCTTTACCAAAACAAGGACTGCTCCATTTTAATAGCCAGTCACACAGAGAGCTCCATTTCCAGCAAATTCATGTGTTTTTGAGCAGTAATGAGAGGCAGAGGCAAGAAGAAAAGCAACAGCTCCTGAACCGCAGCTGCCCATGTCAGCTCCTCTCTCACCTTGATGAAAAGTGCACGATAGGAACACCTAAAAGCACTGCCACAGACCACATCCTAGCTGCTCTGTGTTAGCTAACAACATTACTTCTGCAGGGTACAGAAAAAAAGCAGTCTGCTGCAAAGTAAGTTTTCTGGATCACTCAGTCCCTAAGATCCCAGAAGTTCCTAAAGGCTCACGTTCTAATGCAGAAAAGAAGGGGATGGGGAAAAACGACCTTTGAAAAGGCACTTGTTAAAAAAAAACAGTACTCTTAAACCCTTTCAGGAATCTCACGAAGTCAGTAGAGTACAAGGGCAGGCTTTTAACACACAAGGGCTTTAAAAATAAAAAAGGTTTACTACAGGTGGCTGAAAACTACTTTCTTTAATTTTATTCCCAAGATCCATATTCACAGATATGCACAGGCCAAAAACATTACCGCTGGCCAGCAGCCTGAGAACAGCTCAATACCAGACAGGAGAACCACAATTTTACCATGTTTATAGATTTACAATTGAAATTAGACACTACAATTTAAAATTACTTCCTGGAATTTTCATTATTATGGGACAAGGGGCTGACCTGCCCCTGCATCTACTGACCAAGCAAGCTGTTTGACCCCCAGCTGACAGTGAAACCTGGCTTTTAAACTCCATTTCCCCACCAACGCCTTGGAAGGGCAGGATCAACAACTGTCCCACCAGACATTGCTGCTGTCCATCCAGGCAGCTGCAGGCTGAAGAGCTGTGTTGGCATCAGGCCCAGCCTTGCCTGGCTTTGAAGAGCAGTGGGAAGATTGCTGGGCCAAACCTTCCTTTCCCCCAGAGCACCGACGCTGCGGTGCCCCCAAGAAACTCACAGTGCCCCCACGTGAATCTACATGGCACAGGGAGACATCAGGAGACATGGTCTCTGGAGGAGTTCTTCCCAGCAGCAAGCAAAAGTCACCAGTGGCACTGGTTCTGCTGCCAGCTACCATCAGTCAGTTGTCTTACCCACCCCTCCAGCCCTGTGCCCCCACCTCACGTAGCTGGTGGTCCACAGGCCACTGCTACTCATGGTGTAACTCAGCTTGGAAGAGGAGCTGTGGCAATCATCCACAGCAGCTGACACATCAAGGTGTAAGAACATCCTGCACATTTCAGCACTTCCCATCCCCAGAGCTGAAAGTCCCACTGCCTGGTTCAACAGACTTCTACACAACCTTTGCACAGGCATACAGCAGCACGTGGTTTGCAGGACAGCAAATTACCAGGCTCACGATTTCATCTGAGCAACAACCAACCAATCCGTGAATTCTATTCACTTCCACTTGCTCCAGAAAAGCAGCACAACAAAGGACTTAGTGCTGCTCCAAGTTAGCTCCAGCCCTACCTCCAGCACTGCCCTGAGTACCCAGCATGCAGGAAACCTCTCCTGCACAAGCAGGGCCGTGCTTTTGGCTGCTCCCAGATGGCCCTCACGGGGCAAAAGTCACATCTCTGCAGCTGCAGCCCAGCAGCTGTACTCAATTGCTTCTTACAGCGTTACTTCATGACACGCCTGCTCTCACACGAGTCAGACTGACTAGGAGGAGATGCAACCTCAGCCCTGCAGTGAGGTGAGGGGCATGGTGAGATGCATTCTGCAGTTCAAGCAACCCAATAACCATTCTCCTTAGAGGAGAAACACCCACCAGAGAGACTGGTCGGGTACTGAGGAAGACAGAAAAGGGTGAGGGTGGGATATCAGAGGTAGGATGGTTCAATCAGGCGTGAGCTGCCAGTCACAGAGCCAATGCAGCAGCCACCCTATGAGGAGATTTTGGAGCTCAGTTTGCTGAAGTGAACCAGGAGCTAAAGCAAACGGCTCTGTTACAGTCCCACTGTGTGCAATCACTGGTCTGTGCCTGCTGGGAATGCCACGCTATGTCCAACCCACAGAAAACAATCCACTACACAGCTCAGCAGGAGAATTTGCCTCTGTGTACTGATGTTGGTGCTGCTGGATTTTCTGGTGGCACCTGCAACAAAGCACTACTGCTACAGGGCCACTGGAGATCCCACTCAATGCAGAGACAGGAAGCCTCCTTCAGAACAGGACCACAATTTAGATTTCTAATACATATCCCAGAAACTATCTTTTGGCCCCCAGGATCTCAACCTGCAGGACTTCGCTGCTTGGCTCAACACAGCAGGCTAACTGAATACTCAAAGGACAAGCTATAAAGCACTGTTATGGCCAATTCTTGTACAGAGATATGGGTTCCTCTAGCATAATGGAACTTAAACACATTCTTACGAAAAAACACCTGGGCATGAAACTTAAATAGAGCATGTACTGTGGTGAAGACAATGGTGACATCTCATCTATGCAGACAATGGGAAGGAGAGCAGCACACACTCCACGCAGTTCTTTAAGATCAATTCATGACACCATCAAGTTTAAAGCACTGAATGCTGAATAAGACCATGAAATACACATAATATGTTGTAAAAAAAGACAAGCAGACTATAAATATTTTTAGGAAACCAACTGATATTTTCCTTTTACTATGGTCTATTAGTTATAGCCAGAGCTACCAAAGAGGAACGTTCAAAAAAGATGCATCCATCCTTCAGACCTGGAAATATCATTCACATGGAGCTATAAGAATCAGAAACAAGGAAATAAAGGTGATGTGTGCTCGCAAGGCACTTAAGTTCTGATTCATTAAGAAAGAGGTACAGTTACTAAAGCTAACCTGCAGTCATCTCAGTCATCCATAAACCAGATGCTAAATTTTTTGCCCTTTAAAAATAAGTAATATCCTATCACTCCAATAGCTGATTACATGTCTGGAAGGATTTCTGGACTGCAAATAAACAATTTCTTAAAAGTTTTCCCCCAGCCCCATTAAATTATTTTGTAGAAGAGGCAGCATACACTTAAATACTTCTGAGCAGTCAGGTACTGCAAAACTTGAGCATGCAAAGTGCTGGTCACCAATGCATAACTTCATGTAGGCATGATTCTGGGTAATGCTGAGCAGTCAGGAGTACTGAAATCAATGTCACTAGTGAGGTACTTAAGCATAGCAAAGTGCTTGCGTAGGGAATTAAGAGCTTGAACTATTTCCTACTGCGCTATTAGCACCAGTGCATCTGTAGCATGTTCTCTTGCCTTCACAACAGCATGTCCCAGTGCCAGCATCTGCAGCATTATGCAACGTGAGCTCAAAACATCACCAGTTTAGGATGAAAATGCATCGCATTCTCCCATATGGACATTCAGGTCCAAAACACGGAGGAGCTGGAAGGAGATGGCCTGCCAACAAATTATTTCCATGGATTTTACTACTCTCTAATGGCTGATGTGGCACATCTAATTATCGTACATTGCTGTGCTCAGTCAAAGAGTCTTTATTGTATAGAAGCACTCCACAGCTGAGAGGTTTTTTCACAGCCTTACTCTTCTATTTTTGATAAACTAGTCCTACACTTAAGAATCTTAATTGAATTCCTCTGAAATATTCACTAACTAGAACCAGGACTTTACAATTTGCTAATTAATTTCACATGTATGATCCATTATTTTAAATTCCAGTGCTGAATATAGTTTGGCATTACTGTGCAAATAAGCAGGGAAGCCAAGATTAAAAAAAAACAAAACAAAAAATGAGACACAACCCCCCAAACAAAACCCAAAGAGGCCAACAAGAAAAAACCCCCACACAACAAAACCCCACACACGATGACACAAATGCTTCTGACTGACGACTAAGTACGTGATAAGCCACCCACTTTCTGTCTGTATTTCAAATAGAAGTCATTTGCCCTTACCTCTTTTTGCATTCTCCATATCAGTTATTGCCTATCTAGGTGACTGGATGAACAGTAGCTATGCTTTGTCCACTGAAGGTCATGCGGCGTGTACTCAACCCAAGATTAGAAAAGACCTCTGGGAACACGTGATCCCACCTTCTGTTGAAAGCAGGGACTCAAGTTAGGTTACCCAAGACAATGTCAGACAGCCTTGGAGATTTCCAGCAAAGGTGACTCCAACACCACCCTGGGAAGCCTATTCCAATGTTGATTTGCCCTCACAGTAAATATTTCTTTTCTTACAGCAAGAAGTGATTTCCCCTGAGTCCTGTGCCTGCTTCTTCTTGCCCCATAC
Source organism: Gallinula chloropus (assembly GCF_964237585.1). Taxonomy (NCBI): domain Eukaryota; kingdom Metazoa; phylum Chordata; class Aves; order Gruiformes; family Rallidae; genus Gallinula; species Gallinula chloropus. Next base: position 19,294,424 of record NC_140096.1, read on the forward strand.
ATCCCTGTACTTGCATCTTTTATACAAACCACCGTGAATACACCTGAAGACCATGACTAGGTTGTCCTCAGCTCTCTCTTCCCTAGGTTGGAAAAAAATTCAAAAATCCAATTCCTTCAGCTTTTCCTTTTCCATGTGCAAAGTTCTTCAACCCTCTAATTGTTTTGGTGGCTCTCTGATGGACCCTTACTGGTTTCCCAATGTCTCTCTGGAACCAGAGGAATAAAAACAGGACACAATATTCCAGATGTGGCCTAACGAGAGCAGGGGAAGTAATCACATTCCCCAATTTGTGCTCTTGCTGATGCAGCCCACAGCACATTTTGCCCTCATTGCTGTGGGCTTCACAGGTGTTAGTAACTGAGTCATGAGGAAATTAAATACTGAAACACCACACCATGCCTCTTGAGTGCATTAATGATATTACAGCCACATACAGTAAGCTTTCAAAGCAACCTGTTCCCAAGCACCACAGCATTTCAGATCTTACTGCAACAGTAGGGGCACACGTAAAGCTCAGACTGACTCCTGAAAAAGATCCCTATTGCCAGGATTAGCCAACAAGCTCCATCATTTGTTTGCACTACTGAACCAAGGGTCTACACAATGAGTTGTTGGCTCCATCCAGTACACTGCAGTAACACTTCTTTACACACTGCTGCCTACAATGATTAAATAGTTTTTCATGGGGACAAGATAATCAGCTGCATCACTGAAAACCCAAATAAAGAAAATTATGAACAAGGATTTCTACCAAGTGCTAGTGAAACAGAAAGTTGTATTTTGTCATTTCTGTAAAGAACAACTGATTTCCCCACTTGACTCATTAAAATCTCAGTGCCTTGAAGGCTCTGATCAGATTGCAAACTCTAACTGACCACAAATGATAACAAAATACCCTGAGATTATATGGAATTTTAACAACACTGAAGCCATTTGGAGATATTAAAGTTGCATTTCAGCCCCCAGACACACTCTTCAGAAGGTGGCTACTTCTGACTCACTCCCAGAAGGGATAGTTTTGAAGTTTTCAGCTTATACATGTTCACCTTTTGGATTGCACTGAAGAGAACTATTTAATTTCTTACATTTAACCTTCCAGTAACCACCTGAGGTGCTGTCATCAACGAAACTTTTCAATACACTCCACAAACTTTAACACTTCATAACTTGTTAGTGCAATTCTTTCCATGCAGTACCAAGTCTCAAAATAACCATGTGTCTCCCCCCACAACTTGGTCCGAATTACTTCAGTCAGTTATTCATTGAAATTAATAACGAAGAACTTAGCAGACTTTCAGATTAAGATAAACAGAAAAGTCATCATTATGCTTCAGGACACTCCTGCCACTGTACATCAAGAGCAGAGAAACTAATAACTCAAGTCAACAACTGAAACATGGCTGGGTGCCAAGCAGCAGTTGTATTTAAAAAAGCAACAAAAACACAGCAACAAAAAAACCCAACCAAAACACTTCCCTACTCAGACCTGCTTCCTTTACGTACCCAGAGTCTTTGTGACTACAGAGAAGTACAAATATTAGCTGGGCAGAGGTGCTCCAGGAAGGCAGGATTGCTCCCACCCTCTGCTAAGCCTCATCAATAGCTCTGCTGCGTCTTCATCGGCTGCAGTACCGGGAAGCTGCTCCTTCCCTTTTGATTCCCACAGCACCTCTCTCAAGTTCCCCAAGCCCTTAGACTCTGTTAAAGTTACAACCATTTTGCGTATTTAGGAGGTACAAAACAGCCAGAGTTTATTGCCAGCTGCAAAGTCATATTCCAAAATATATCAACCCCTGGACCTCACCAGAGATGCTGCCCTCTCCTTCCCTAGGCCACTCAAAAATACCCAGCCCCAGAGAGAGCTACTCCCCATCATTAAGACAAAGGATGCCAAAAGCCCCAGTCAGGTGCCTCTTGTTGACATCAGAAAACAAGCAAACTGCACAGATGCTGCTGCTGACCTCATTTAGCCCACGAAAACTTTTTTAGCAGAAGGACTCTCAGGGCATAGCTGAATGAGCACGATTAGGAAAAATTCCTCTGTATCATGATAACAAAAAAAAACCAACCAAAAAACCAGCTATAAACTCAGAGCCACACAGTCTCTTCCAGAGCCCAAGAGCAACTGACCCAAACACTTCAAAAATGGCCCCCACTTCAGCTGCCCCATCTCTTCCCCTATACTGTATTAGAAAGATGACCCTGCACTGAAAAATCAAGTGTAGGAAACACATCATCAGGCTCCTATGGAAGGCACACCACCCAAAGAATGTGAAACCAACAGCTGAAGTCTTTGCAAAAAGTATTTCACCCCTCCCAAACCTGCAGTTTAGTTATCACTAAGTGCACAAGCACAGACCAAAATACAGCTGCTCTACATCAAGGGTGATACATGACCCCTCTCCAGCTCTACACAGCCACAGAGTCCAACCATGGGAGCAAAACAAGGCATCCATACAACTACACTTCTGGAGTTTATGGGACTAGGCCAAGAATTATTCAAATCACAACACTGTCCAGTCTCAAGAGCCGTCCCTACACTGCAGGGCACACTAAGAGAGGTCTGCACAGCCACTGATGTTAGCTGCACAATGCTTTCAGAGGTACCACCTTTAGCAGCGTACCATGGAAACAGTAACATATCAACTATTAGCAAACATAAAAAATAACTGTATTTCTAAGTTTCCCAGATTGGTTCCTGCAGCTTTCCTGCCATCCCAAACACCACCTGACAAACCTCCCCAGGCAGCCTGAGAGAGGGTGTTCCTTCCGTGGCTGCAGCCCAGGCAGGAAGCAAAACCCAGTCATTTGCTGCAGGTCTCAACTGCAATTTCACATCCTCCCAGATGACACCAACAGCTATACAATGCAAAACAGTGTTCTGCCCTGTCTGGAGGTCCTCACTGATTAGCAGCTCTAAACCCCCCCAAAAAACACTGGTCCTCATTCATAGAATTGTAGGGGTTGGAAGAGACCTCCAGAGATCGAGTTCAACCCCCTGCCAAAGCTGGGTCCCCAGGACAGGTCACACATGGAGGCTCTCCAGAGAAGGAGACTCCACACCCCCTGGGCAGCCTGTCCCAGGGCTCTGTCACCCTCACTGTGAAAAAAGTTCTTCTGCATATTGGTGTGGAACTTCCTGCGCTCCAACCTGTGGTCATTGACACTTGTCCTGTCCCCACAGACCATAGAAAAGAGGCTGGCCATTTCCTTTTGTCTCCCACGCTTGAGATATTTATAAACACTAATGAGATCCCCTCTCAGTCTTCTTTTCTCAAAGCTGAACAGCCCCAGCTCAGTCAGCCTTTCCTTGTAGGGTAGATGCTCCAGGCCCTTCATCATCTTCATAACCCTCTGCCGGACTCACTCCAGGAGATCCCTGTCCTTTTTATCCCAGGGAGCCCAGAACTGGACACAATACTCCAGGTGGGGCCTGACCAGGGCAGAGTAGAGGGGATTTAAGGGTAGAGGGTTGCTTTGGAGAGCAGCCCCACGACCTCCAGCACGGTTTTTGCAGACCCTGGCCTTCAGGGTTCCCAAGAAGACAGACAGCCCTTGCAAGCAGCAGTGCATGTGAAGTTCAGAAACTTCTTCCCATATGCATTCCGTGGAGATGGTGCAGAGTCTGGACACAACCTGGCCTTCAGCAATTCAAAGTTAGGAAACAAAGGCACAGGCAAGTGAATACTCCTCCAATCACGAGAAAATGCACTACTTCCCACTGATTGCAGAGAAGACTCTGCTATCGCCTGCCATGACCTTATTCAGAATCACCTCTTACATAGTACTGTTTTTCTGATTTCAGCTCCTGGAAGCCAGCAATTAACTGATAAATTCATCTGTCATCTCGAGATAACAAAGCCAAAGTCTCATGACTTCCGGGGACCATCTGATTTTTTTAATACCCCATTCATACTTTCCAAAAGGCTGAGGTTGCCCAGACTGGCATATTTAGGTCCTGCTACTTCGTAAGTTGTCAAAAAATCTGCTAGCTTTTAGTCAGTTACTCTATGCAAATCCCAACTTCATAACATTTCTAGACAGCTTGAGCATTATCACGGGTACAATTTATACCTCTTTCATTCCATTTAAAAAGACATTGAACTGGAACTGCTCTGGAATAATTCAGTATGAACAATACTCTTGTTCAATAAATCTGTTAAACATTGTTTTCCAAATCTAATGATGAATCCTCTAAACTTTAGTTCCATTTTTATGGAGCTGCATATATTAAACCATATAGCCTTATGAATCATCCTCACAGCCAACCAAGCAACTCAGTACTATTGGACATAGTTTATTTAGCCTGAAATAAGCTCGGCTTTGATTATGTGCAAACTACCACGTGCAGCTGTTTCCGAATGCATGGAAGACTCTATGACACCTCTGGAGAATAAAAATATGCCCTAACAACATGAGCATGTTACGTGGGTAACTTACATTACTTTGTAATTTAAACTTTTAGGACCACAAGCCTATACTAAAAAGCAACTACAAAACGATTCCAGCATTCCCTAATTCACTCCATCAGTCCCAGCACTGTATAGATCAGAGGACATATTACACAGCAGCAAAAAAGAAAAGCAAGTACCACAGCCTAACTTGTGACAGGCACTTCAGCAGCTGCTGTTCCACTGCAGCTGCCCTTCTCCAGAGGAACAGGCATCCGCACTGGCTGCAAGGCCAGCACCAGGAAGATGCTGTCTGAGTACATTCAGTTGGTCCTCAGCATCTTCCACAGAGGTATTTTCAAAGACACGGGGGCTTTGGGCCATGTGAAAGCTGTTCACAGCAGACACCAAGCTGACTGCTTGCTGACTGAGGTGTCTGTCCACCTCAGCTGTCATCACTTGTCTTCTTCAATTGCATGGCTGTCATCTTCCTGTAAAAAAAGCTGCTCCATCCCCTAATAGAGCCTCAGCACAACCCCCTCAGTGCAGTGATCACATGTATTGACATGAAGAAACCCTTTGTTATGCGCCTGCTCGCACAGAGCCAGGGTTACACACAGCCCGTCATCACTCCATCGCGTGATGCGTGTGCACAAAGCTTCCCCTCAGTGCCCTCAGCCTTACAAGACCCCGCTCTCAGTGCCTTGCTGGGATGTTGCAGTTAGTCCAAGAGACTCCAATCACCCATTATCCAGAGCTGTCAGGCCCCAGTCCCTTGCGTGCTCAGTGGAGAGCTGCCTTTGGGTGCAATTTTTAATTGTCATAGTCGGTATTTCTTACACACTTTGGCAGCTGACATTCTAGTGCACACAGAAGCTGAAAACATTTTCTTGTGCAACAGAGAAGCAAATGATGTTGCTCCTTCCTCTTTCTGCCATGGTTAAGCAGCTGATTCACTCTGAACATCCTTAAAAGACAACTAGATCTCATCTTTTTGTCTGTCTCAATATAAAAAAGTAAATCCAGGCATGAAAACAAAGGCAACTATTTCAGTGGCCAGTTCGGAGCTTTAGGACCTTTTTACAGCTAGAAAAGTCTGTGATTACATGGACAACAGGACCCCTGAATGGCTTTCAGCTTCTAAACTGTCCATATGAACCCCTGAACCTCTATTGTTAATTTAGCAGTACCCACCTCAGTACATGAGTGACAGTCTCAGAAACAACACGGAGAATGGGGAGTTTAATGAGAAAGATCCTGCTTCTGACAAAAATTAATTGGGGAGAAGGAAAGGCAGTATGGGAAAACAACAATCTCCCAGAATTGCTTCTCTAAGGGGCTTTTCTGAAAGAGTACCTAGAGCTTCAAAGGGAAACCACAATGCAGTCATGGCAGATCTGCATCAGAGGATGGACACCGAAACGCAACACAAACACAACGTGCTTGAAAACAGAAATACAGACAGCCCTCCTGCATTTCTACAGCAGGATCCCCTTCTGCATTCATCCTGCAATAGGGGATCGATGCAGAGTCTGCACCAACACACAGACTTATCGTGCAGAAGCTCATCAGCAGTGGGATCTGAAGGAGAAGCAAGACCAGACAGCCTCCTCCAGTGCTGCTACTCTTCTGATGTACCTCTAAGGGTTCAGCAGCACGGCCTTTTCCTTCCTCTGTCTTCCTTCCCTGCATGGGAGCAACATTGACCTGGATCCCTATTTTATCCTGTCTCTTTTCTTTTAGATCATTCTTAGGTAAGGCTTCACAGTGAAACAACACTTTTTCTAGGCTGGTTCTTACAACTGAAGGTGTGCAGTGCATCATGTACGTAGCACATCATGAGAAACATTTAATTGCTCTAGTTTCTTCATTGGTAGTTTCTACTTTGATATCATAGCAATAAAGGTAATAATGGAAATCAAAAACTTCATAGCCTGCCCACAGAGCAGGGTTAGGTGACACCTCTGTCTTGATGAGTACTTACTGCTATTTTAGCTTCAGCTCAGCTGTCTGTTCAATCTCAGCCAAATTTAGCCGCCACTGATGTTAATTTGATGTTAATCTCAAATAATTTTGAAAGAGAGAAAATAACCACAGGAAAGAACAAGCAGAGAAGGAGGAAGTCAGTACAAAAGCCAGCACACTTACCTGACCCGTGGCAGCAGAAGCACATGAAAACAGGACAGAGGGAAGGGGCACAGAGTTTCACAGGTGACACCAGTTTGCATTACACAGAAAAGACAGCAAGATACAACAGGCTATTGCTGCAACAACATTGTCCACCTTCTTATTTGAGCTCATTCCTGCTTTAGGAAAATCAGCTTTATCAAGAACAGCATCATAAATTAAAGTGGCATACAAACCTTATAGACTTGTCCATATGTCCCATTTCCAACAACCTGCACCAGCTCAAATATTCCCGCAGGGTCCTGCAACAAGCAGAAGAAATTCCATGATTAGCAGCAAAGCAGCCACTCCGTAACGGAGCGTAACCGTACGCACTCGGAATGGCAACGCCTGTGGCACACCTCCCAGTGATCTGCATCGCACACTGAAGGGGGAATGGCCAAATAACAGTATGAGGAATACATTAATTCTCAACTTTTCAGGCAAGTTGCTCAAAACTCTACACACAAAACAACTCAGTGAGGATTTGCAGCACAGCAACACGGCAGATACGACGAATAAACAGAGAGGTGTGGAAAATGCAGTTCAAGAGGCTCAGCTTAGCAGTAGAGTAAGGACCAAACTCAGGTTTCTTAAGCCTTAAAGCACTGAGCTAGCCTAGAGGCTGAGCTGCTGCCTTCTGCCATGAAACGCTTTGCAGCAGCAATGCCACAAAAGAAAGAACTCCAATTTCAGAACTGAGAAAGTACCGTGTAAAGCCCAACTGCCTTACACAAGGGAAACAGACTGTCCCTGCAGTCTTAACACTACAGGTAGGCTGAGAAGGCCCAATGGTTTTGTTTGGCCAACACAACAATGTGAATTTCACTGAGGTATGGAAGTCTTTGGCTTTGAACCCAAACTAGGTTGCTGTTATGACATGAAAGATTCCCATGTCAGGTAAGCAGCGTGCCACATCATGTGAGCCAGCACCCGTTAGTCCAAAACCCACCACTGCAGCAGAAGCTGTGCTCCAATAACAAGATGCCACAGTGTTTTAGATGTAAGACCACCATCTTGTTGCAAGGCATGGGCAAGTAAATGTTCACCCCAGCATGACTGAGCACATTAAGAAATCTGTTGTTTCAGTAAAAAAATCACTTGAGAGATTTATAGAAAAACGTCAAGAACTCAAGAGACCAGTTTCTTGGTTTCTGGCTGAGCCATTTATCAGTCCGCTCGTTTCTTGGGATGATATCATTGAGAGATTTATATAAAACATTATTAACTCCATGTGTCAGTTTTACCACATCTGCTTCAGCAATCTGTCTTGTCAGTCGATGCCTATTGGTACTGCTGAGGGATGTGATGCAGAAAAACATTACCTCAGAAGCACAACTTCCTTGACCCTGGTTGCAAACCACTTTTTGTTAAGGTATCAAGCTACTTCTCCACTCCACTTACATGTTATTCTTTTAATATAAATAATGCTTTCTTTATATCTGATAGAGAAACATTTACTTGAGTAAAATCCCAGTGGGTTTTTTTCTGAGTGGATTCTACTTATACCAGCACAACTGTCGTGACAAATGGCAATAGCTTTCCCTGTCAGAGCAGCACAGCACAGACTTCCACAACTGAAAGTGCTAATGAGTTAATCTGGCTTTTCTTTTAACTTAAATGAGTTTTAACTTTATACTTCCTGGATTGTCACCCTCAAGACACTTTTTTCCTTTTCACCCAGCTAATGGGCAATGCATACACCAGCTCACATCACTTACTTTGGACCCACGCACAGGCCGGTCTGTGCAATTCCTTTTCTGCCTCTTCTTTTTAAGACAAGACAGACCTTCTAGACTTCAACCCCAATTCCAAAAGCCCTTGCATAAAGGAAGTCAATGGGACCAGTTGAGTTTGAAGCTAAGCACATGCATAAGACTGCCTGCAACACTGGGATCTTTTTGAAGTGCTTTATTCTTTCTCATTTCCTCATTTTTTATTTCCCCCAGCCTTGGCTATAAATGAGCCACACGCTGCCTCAGCAGAGCTGAAGTCAGAAATGATCTATTGGTGCTGCTACAGCAACAGGTGGGTGCTGCAAACCTCTCCCTCACGTGTGCCCTTCCCTCAGAGCTATGCCTTGGACACACACGGTCCATGCAGTAAAACACATGGCAGCTCCCTGCGGAACCTTCCAGACAAGGACCTCCATGCACAGGATCCACTGTACTCCGTGGGGACTGCGAGCAGCACCCCATCTCCAGAAAATTGCAGAAAGCAGCATCCTGACTTAAGAAGGGTTCACAGAACACTAGAGAAATCTAAAACACATTTTCACCTTGGAACTTGCATCTGTTCTCTCACTTACAGGTGTGCTCTGTCCTCACCCTTCTTCAAGCTAATTTATTATGCAAATATAGTAACGTGCCTCAAAATCTTCTTCTCTCCCTCCAATCAATTTCTTTCTCATTTAGCATCCAAATAAATGCTTCAGACAATCCAGGAAAAACCCAATTATCCAATTAAACATTAGCATTAACTTCCATAGAGCAAAATTCCTACCCTGTCCTTGCTGGCCAGTCGAACATTAACGTCTCGAGCCTCCATAGGCTCTGAGTGCAGCCAAAATACTTGGCCATCTCTCTTCTTTTAATCAGGACACCATAGTGATCCGAGCCTTGCTAAGAGTCATAAAGGATATTAATCTGGGCTCTGACTTTGGTCCTTGGATTGCCCTTGCGTGCTTGGATACCAGCACCGCATCACTCGCTGGCATTCTTCACAATGGGCCAACTTCTTAATTACCTTGGAGTTCGGTATCCTCTCTGATGTAGTGCTTCCTCTCAGCTACCATTTAAGACCCGTGGTCCCTCTAACCCTTCATCAGCCAGCCCCTGCCAAATCGCTAGGTTCACTTTGACAGATGCCAACATCCTGGCCCGAACATTCATCACTTTAAGGTTAATTACTGTAATGCACTGGACCATATGGTGGCCTCCTTGCTTTCCTGCAAGTCAGCTGCAGACTACTCAAAAGGCAGGAGCAAGACTGCTGACCCGGAGGCACGCAGGCCACATCCATCTCCTCTGCAAGGCAGAATGAAAAACAAGGCACACAGCAAGAGCACAACTGGAACATCCTTCTCGTCATCTCTGCAGCTGAACAAGATGCAGGCCTCTGAAGCTCGAGTTCATCTGCAGGGCCTCTGCACTCTGCATATAACGCAGACATCAGAGGTTTTTTAACCATCTGACTGCCCTGAAGAACCCAGGCAGGAGCACCCCAACAAGATGCTCCTGCAACATTTGGAAACTACAGCCCAAGCCAGCTCTTTCCAGGAAACAAAACAAAGGAGAGCCCTGGCGAGCACCCACGTGGAGGGGAGCAAGGCCAGCTCCTGGATTTTGAGAACAACCCCAACCACAGCTGTGCCTCCCCACTGAATTTCCTGATGGCAGTGAGGACGGTGGGACCACAGCTCCAGGCAGCTCCCACCAGCCCCGGGAGCACCTAAGACAAGGCAAAGGTAAAATGCCTGCCTTGACATCATTTCTGCACCTCCCACTTCCCGCCAAGCACAAACCCCCAAGTATGGCTGCTGACAGGCTGAAAAGTTTTCATCTGAAAGGACACGCCTGTCCCTCCCTCTGTCAAGGCTGAACCTTGCCATGCTCACAGCCGCTGGGACATTTCAGAGCTGGATGGCTTGGACACAAAGCCTGCTACTTGGCTAGTTTGCAGCACTCCTCTCTTTCACACTTACACTAGTTCCTCATGATTTCTTTAAGGAGATAAGATTCACCTGCTGAAGCTCTAACCAAGAGCTTCCATCACTTTTTCTTACTCCCTTGAGTGAGGTTAAACTCCTGCTTGCCTGGCCAGGAGCCTGGTGCCATCCTCACAAACTTTACTGTCTCTGCTGCCTTTCTTCTTTCCGTCTCTGGTCTGGAACATCCTCCTCACCATGTGATTATTGGAAAGGCGTCACCCAGCCCTCTTTTTTTTTTTTTTTTTCCTTCCCCTGGTATTTTTAGAAAGTAGTTTGCTTTGGTTTCACTGTCTGGAGCTGCCTGCATTTTTGTCTCTATTCAACTCTTCCTTCTTCTGTGCAGAGGTGCCCCAGGGAATAAAAAACTGAAAAACCTCTCCCTCGGTTGGATGGGGTTGATGGGGGGGTCGGCTTCTAGGTAAATCAGTGAGTGGAAGGAAGGGGCATCATACACAGCCCCGTTAACTGCGGATGGGAAGCACTAACGACGTGGCTTGTAACGTGGCTGAAGTTTGGATTGTGTTAAAACCCTAAGAACATAAGACTGTAATGATAAAAACTAACCCTAGCAAACGAGGTGAATGCTGGCTCTGCTAGCTTTGGGAACAAAGCCACCCAGACTGCAACAAAAAACCACAAAAGCCAAAAAAAACCCCAACCCCACGCACGTACTGTCTCCCAGAAAGCCCTCGTTTCCCGCTTGCTTTCTCCCCGCAGCTTCACGGCACGCACATCGCCCTCGGGAATGCCAGAGGGATTATTGATGACCCGGGGAGGGGACCGGGACGCTCCTCGCAGGGCACAGCGCTCCCGCGGGGCGACCGCGCCGGCGAAGGGAACGCGACCTCCGCGCCGCGTGTAACGGGGCAGGGCGAGCTCGGAGCCGGAGGAGAGGATCCCAGAGGCTTTTCGTCCGGCCGCACCAGCGGAGCCCGCTCCGTAACCCTCTGCTCCCCGTCCCCGCAGGCAAGGCGTGCGGCGGCTGAGCCACGGCCGCCCCGGGCACCCTGAGCGCGGGGCCTCTCCCCACGCGTGGCGGCAGCGCGGAATCCCCTCAGGTGCGGGGGGTGGGTGGAAGAGGAGAGGGGGACACACGCGCAAACCCACACGCGGGGGAAGCCTTCGCACGCCCCAGCGCCGAGGCCGCAGCCCCGAGGCTTTCAGGGACCGGAGGAGGACGAAGGGGGCCCGCCGCAGCCCCCGCCCGGGACACCTCCCCGCCGCCCGTCCTTACCCGCAGCGCCGCCAGGTCGATGCCGTCCAGGCTGCGGGCGGCGCAGTCCCGGGCCATGGCGCTCCGCCGAGGCGCGCAGGACCGCGGCGAGCCTTCAGCGGCGCCCCCGCCGCCCCGAGCTAACGGTCCCGCGGGCGGCCCGCGGCGGCCCGGCCGTGCCTCGGCGAGCGCAGGAAGGCGGGCATGCCCGGCGAGCCCTCCCCGCTCAGCAGGCGCGGAGGCAGCCCCCAGCCCGGGCGGCCGCTGCCGGCAAGTTTCGCGGAGAGCGTTCCTCGAGAAAACTTTGCAAGGAAGTGACGTGCCGGGCCGGGCCGGGCCGTGCCGGCGGGGGTCGGGGACACCTGCTGCTGCTGCTGCTGCCGCCGGGGCGGGGGGCCGGGGGGGGGATGGGGGTGGGTGTGTGCGGGCGGGCCCGGGGTTGGGGGGCGCTGGTCTGCCGGCGCTTGGCCCCGTGCGCGTGCTCCCTGCCGGCCGAGCACGCGCCGCCCCACGCGCGTCGCCCCGGCGGACCCACGGGGAAGGGTCGGGGTTCGGGGGGGGGGAGGGGATGGGGTCGTGGCGCCGCCCGAAACACCGTCCCGGGGCGCGCCGGGGCTGCCCCCGCAATAGCGGCGAGGGGAGACCGAGGGAGGCTCCGCAAGCGCCCGCGCCCAGAGGCACGCAGAGCCCCGGCGCCGGGGAAACTGCACCGGCCGCTGGAATAAAAAACCAGCGGAGAGAGACCGACCGAGGAGACGCGGCCAAAATCCCAGCCGAGCTTGGGAACCCCACCGAGCCGCGTCTAAAACGGGAAGGGAATCCATACAGGCACCCCCAGCCCCGCTCCCTGAGGCGATGCCCGCTGCAGGCACCGGCCCGTGCTGTCGCGGAGCCGCCGGGGCAGCCTCAGCCCCCGGCCCCCCACGGAACGGGGCAGCCGGCCCCGGGGCAGGGTAGCCGCGGCCGCCTTGGCCGGCCCGGCCCGTCCCGACGCGCTGCCGCCAGCATGGAGAAGGAGCACATCACTGTAAACTCGGCGGCTCGGTGCAGTCTCTTTTGCCCCGTAATTAGGGCTGCAGAAAGAACAGAGCACGCTGCCGCGGAAGGGTACGGGGATATTTCAGGGCCTGGGGATATTTCAGGGCCTTGAATTTAGAGGCAAAACCCCGTGGAAATTCACATTTCCGAGATAAAGTCCTTAACCACCCCTGAGCGATGCTCAGGGCTTGCACAGAGCGAGCGAAGAGGCCAAAATCCCGACTCAGGATGTTCACAATCACACTCGAAGGCAAGGCAGAGCCTCACAGCATCCCCGGTGCGGGTTAGTGCACCGTGCCGGGGGCAGTGCCAGCGGCCCAGGGCAGTGTTGTAATAAAGCGTTTGGCAATTTCCTTGAGAGAAACGCTGATGCATCATTCAGCGTCAGAGGACTTGTTAGAAACAGCCCATGCCGGGCACGTTATCTGCCGAGGCGACCACGGCCTTCTCACTCTCGGCCATTCTCTAGGCCAGCGTATGGATGCACCACTAACAGATTCGAGGCCGACTGCTGCCGGGGGTTGTTGAAGAGCTGGAGGTGCATAAGGCAGCTGAGCGCCCAGCCTGCCACCCAGCCCAGCCACCCACTCTCCCCCTTTGGAAAAGCCTGTCCTTCACCTCACTTTGGAGAAGTTAGGCCACAGTTTCGCTCCTCGTTACAGCCTTCCCGCCTCACATAAATCCGTCCTTATCCTTTCTGCTTGTGTCATTCCTCACAATCCCTCTCCTCTGGCCCTCAGGCCGCCTTTGCCTCCTGCCACTTTCCACTTCCCTCCTGGTTCCCTGGTGAGAACTGGTGTGAAGCTCTTGGTGCTGCCTACCAAATAAATGCCCTCTCTCATTCCATCTCTTAGACTCTTTGCCAAAGTAAACCCTAACTTCCTTGCTCACCTCTGGTGAGTGATCCAACCAGAGGATTAATTTCTACTTGGCAGAAAGTTCTACCCAAAAATGTTGAGAAAATCTGGTTTTAGAGGTTACAATATGGCTCGTAGTATTTCTGCAGGCATTTTCTCTTTGCTAAGTGCATTTATCACCACCTTCCATTATTTTCCCTCTACTGAACCCCAGTAGTTTCTGTGGATGCTGTGGACCCCTCGCACCGCTGCAGGCAGCACTTTGCCAATGATTCTAACCTTGCTGCCAACGAAGGCAGAGCATCTTTCCCCAGCAAGGGCCTCGCAGGGCTGGCAGAAGCAACAGCTGGTTTTGCCACTGATACTCCCAGCAGATCTGCCGAGGGTGAAAGATGCCACGTTTCAGACCAGAACCAGATCCACAAGCCCAGAAGTTCAACACCAGCCTGATGGCTCTGCAGAAACAGAAACTGTGCTGCAAGTGTCCCTCGTGGCCTCATGCCCTGGTTTTGCTCCAGCTCTCCCCAAATCGCTGCAAAGACAGGGCGCCTGTGCTATTGCTGACTTGCAGCGGGCTGTCACACCTTGCTGCTCCACACCAAGCCGCAAGGCACAGCAACGCCCAGGAAATGGGGAAAATTAGTGCCTTAGCACAACCTGACTGTTAATAAACTCGAAACCCACATTCATCTTATCAGTAATAAAAAGTTAACAGGATCCCCTAAGGATAAATTCAGTTTAAAAGCCCCCCAAAACAAACCCCAAAACCCCAACACACACGGGAGGCAGTTAAATGCGACCAGGACGGCTTTCCTCTCCAACAGCCCATGTCAAACCCCTGCAGCCAAACTCAGCAACCACAGACCTGAACATAAAAACCTTTCAAACGCCTCTGTGCATGCAAAGGATGTTTTTTATTAAAAGGGAAGTGCAAGCATGAAGGGGGAAGAACTTCCTTTGTTTCAGCAAAGGAAATGCCATTGTACCCCAGAAGTACGGGGCTAATGCTGAGCTCTTCTGTCTGCATCCCACCCACCCCCAACTCACACTGGGGTCTGTAACAGTACTACTAATAGCACTTGCCCATGCCAGATGTGACACTCAAAGGCAGGGAGTATTTTGAGGCTCAAACTGACATGCTAGCTTACTGCCTTTAGCTTTGTTTATGGTGGGGTCTCAGCTACAGGTGTGAAGCATAGAGAGTAAAAACTAAGAAAGATAGCTCATAAGAGCAGGATTTCCGGTCTGCAGGAAATAAACAGCGTCTTAAAGCGTGGTTTCAGTCTGAATAGGATAAATGGACACCTAATTCAGAGAGAGCATTCAGAAAAACTCCAACACAAAGGACCTTCTCCTTGCAATAACCCCCTGATGCTGCTCAGGAAAGGGACATCCCTGCCACTTCCGTGGCTGCAGGAACAGCCAGGCTCAGCAGCTCGTGCCACGTCTGTGACTCCGGAGCCAAGCCTCTGTGCATACTTCCCAGCATTTTCAGGATCCAGATCCCAGCTCTGTAACAGGGATCTCAGACACCCCAAGGCTCAAGCCGGGCTCTCTGCTACAGAGGTAGGAGGCAAAACCTTCTTCGAGCTTAGTTCCGCTGCTCCCAGCTTCATGGCACAGAGCCAGAGCCAACCCCAGTGTGCTGGCCTTCCCCAGGACTCCTTCTCTGCACTGGCTCCCCAGCACTTGCTCTGGAGCCAAGCAGGATCCCTGCAAACACCAGCTTTCCTCCACACCAAAACATTCCCTGGGAGATTTATTTTGCGGGAAGCTTTCTTACCTTCTGTAAGGAAACTGCATCCTGCCAGGGCCAGAGGTGCCCGATCCGGCGGATGCAGACTCAGCACCTTTCTCCCACAATAAGATTCCTTTACAAGAGTCCCCATGGCTTTTTGTTTTTATACGAACTAGAGATTTTAGGCATCTCTTTAGTGTTTCTTTAGGGCAGAGCCCTTAGCTGAGAGGCAGCCAAGTGACACAAAAGCCCATGAAATCTGCTTGTTACTACAGACTTCACCCTCCCCTTTCAGAAGCTCTCTCTGGATTACTCGAAGAGAAAGGTGATTTTTTTTTTTGCCTAACACTTTCAGAAAACATTTTGTCCTCATTTGGTTGCACCAGAACCAGAAAATTACCAGCTGAATACAGGAGAGTCCATGGGTGCCAACAGCCAGCATGGTACTGAGCCCAACATTCATCCCCAAGTAGGGTCTCCTGGCTGCTGCTTGAATTCATTACAAGTTACAGCGCCATTCTGGAAGTGATTTAGTGTTACTAACAGTTTTTATGAAGTCCTGGAGTACAAGAAAAAAAAGCCCCACCCTAATCTTGATTTATTAGGCCAGCCACTAACTTTAAAGTTGTCCCCTTCCGTTTCCAATTATAGCCTGGTTCAGTACCACGGATGGCTTTGCGAGGTTCTCAGGAAGAAGGCTACACACTGAAGAACTGCCTCGGATTGCAGGCAGCCTGTGTATGTCTCCACGTGGCACTCACACAACACCACGAGTACCACCTGACCAACACTTTCATCAGGTCACACCTTGGAAACCACCAGCACAACTTGGCACAGCTGCTGCCAGAATCCTGTGGATCGCAGGGTGACGGTTCAAGTTTCAGGCCATGGACACCCAGCGACGTACATTCCAATTTAGTTAAAAGATGCCAGAAGAGATGAACCACCAACCCCTCCCCCCAACCCAATCCACTTCATAACTTGAGTGTTTCTGTGACCCGTCCCTGCAGAGCCTGGAAATCACAGTGAGATGTCTTTGTTTTCTATGGATTGTTGGATCGGGCTCTGAATATTTCTCATGCCTTCTCCTATTTGAACTAAAGAAAATTCCACTTCATTCCAAACACATTAAGGCCGGGCCAGAAAGTCAGATTTAAACCCAAATAATTTGCACTTTGCAGAGGCTGCTACACTGGGATAGAGACAGACAGGGTTACTACCTGGGGTAAAGTGGGAACATGAGAAATACAGATAAACAAACCAAACCAGTCATTTCCCGTACAGCACGTGGGAGCATATACAGTAGTTTTCAGCTCTTTAAAAATTAAATAACTTTTTTTTTGTTTCCAGTTCCTGGCAGCCTTGCTAGTTCAGTTTCACAGGATATCCAAAATGAGACCAAACCGCTTCCTTCCCAAAGGATTCCTGACTGGACAGGCAAGCTGGAAAAAGTGCCTCTCACTACTGTAATCACGGCCAGGATGTCCACCTCATTTCCCAGGGTAAAACTTAAAATACAGGTTCCCCCCCCCCCAAACTTGTGTTAGTCCGAATGCCTCTCACTGGGGCTCTCACAGATTTATTTCTTTTCTCCTCTTCCAGCTGCACACAAACCAGCCCAAGGAAAGCGTGTCCCAATACACAGCGAGCAAGAGGAACCCTCTCCTTGCAGGACTGATAACCCCCTTTCCCTGCCTGACCCATGACTTCACAGCATTGTTCCAGCACAGCTCTTTGGAGTTTCTCAAGTCAAAACGCTGCCGCTGGAATTTTCCCGTTTCCTGTCAGCCCAGCACATGTCCCTGCTATCCCTGACAACAGCCTCACAGACACTTTCAGGGAGCAGAGTCCCTGGAACGATGGTATTTTGCACTTCTGGCTTTTGGAATCTCAGCTCTGGCACCACCTGCACCCCCAGTTGTGATTTCGTGCCGTGGCACACGAATCCTCCAGATAACCAATTCCCTGCGTGAAACCTCTTCAACGTCATCTCCCCACGAGAGCTTTTCCTACTCCCATTTACTTTTCTTCCTTGTGTCACTGGGTATTTGCTCTGGCTGTGTGCCTGGTATCTGAGCACCATCGCGGTATCCGCACGCCACGGCAGTACCGTGCACACAGCCCGGCTGGCAATTCTGCAATATTAAGGGCAAGATGATTTATTGAAATAAATTGACCTCGCAGACGTTATATTATTATTGTCTATTACTGTTGTGCAGCCATCTGCCTTGCTGTGAGGGTTTTTTTTTCCCCTTCTCTGCCATCTTCTGCAAAGTTATTTCTTCATTCAAAGTGGCAACCATTTTAAACGCTTTGCAAGGAGCAGTAGCTATATGTTACTAGGTCATCAGATCCCAGTGGGGTTTATGAATACCATAATGAATTTCAGCCCAACATCTGCCTGCTCTCTGAAACAGATGCAATTATGGGAAAAAATAGCTGCTGCCTCTTCACAGGCAGATTTCTCAGTAAAAACCCCCAAATACAAAGAAAACTGACATAGCGTAGCTTAATCGCTACCGCATTCAATTTATCAGTCAAACTATCATGTGGTGCATGCTTTTTTTGGGGGGGGGTGGGGGGAAAGCCAGAAACGTTGTGGTAACTTTTCTGGTAGAGAGTTTTCTGACCTTTGTAAAAATCTTGCAGGCATGCTTTTGCCAACCAAACGCTAACCTTGGATGACTCAGACCACGGTTCCCTTTTATCCAAGCCGCTGAAGTTTGGTGGTTTAGCCAAGAAGGAACTGGTATCTGAATCACTCTCAGTTTAGGGGAATTGTCAGATAAAAGCCTTGGGTGTGGGGTTTTAGGGGCAGGGTGTTGGTTGGGTCTTTTGGTCCCCATCTTCCCCCCGAAGGAAAGAAAAAAAAATAAAAATTCAGTAACTTTAAAAGTGGGGACACTTATGAATATGTTTTTTTTAAAAAGTATTTTAAAAGTCAACTTTATCTTATTTTTTTTTTCTTAACCTTTTCAATGTCATGTGTCACTCTGGGAACATTCTGAGTACTTTAACTTAACAGATTTTTGCAGTCGTGTTGCAAGCCTAACCTGCACCTCACAAAATTACCCAATTTCAACCTTGTCTTCAACTACAAAAAAAGCCTGGCTCATTGCTCAAGTCCCAGCTACACATCTGCAGTTCCCAGCCCCCCCCTGCTTCTCCTTTTCTTAGAGGAGGAAAAAAAAAGGCAAAAGAGGAACTGTAATTCATGAGCCCCCATCCTGCCCTCTGGAACAAAACCTGCCCTCCGTGACCTATTAAACAACGCCAGGGAAGCCTCCTCTAGTCTCTCTCTCCAATTTCTACTTAGTTCCAAGATGCTTTTCATCTCGGTAGTTTGTCAACATTGAACATTTCAAACACACTTGGATGCCCCAGCGCAGTGCCTGAGCCTTTCCCATCCTCCTTCTCTCCTCAAGGGAAGAATATCCCGGCTTTGGGATGTTGCCCGATCCGCGTGTGCGACTGCTGGATGGGAAAGGCAAGTGGAAGCTCATATCAGCCTCGAGCAGCAGAGTCCCTTCCAACACTAACTCATGAATAAGTCCGTGCTTCTCCCTGTATAGCCTTGCCAGCCCTCTCTAAGCATGCCATACCTCTGTGTTAATAGCCAGCACACAGCTTCCCAACGAGTTTCAAGGATGCCTGTGCCACCAAGCTCGGCCCAGTAACGGGCAACACGGCTCTCAGGAGGGTCCCTCTGTATCCTCGCCGCACTTCACGGCGCGGTGGGGAACGCGGTGGGTAGGTGCACTCGCCTTGATGCTGCGGCTGCACATCGCAGCTGAGACTGCAAACACTTTCAAAATTAAATTCAACAAGTTGTTCAGTGGCTTGGGAAGAACGGGCAGCCTCTGCACAGCTGCTGGGCACCCACCAGCACTTAACTCAGGGAAGTTTTGCAGGCAAGGAACACGTTCGCACGAGGCCGTGTGTGTTCGCTGGTTTTAGTGATAACCTGGAACCAATACCCAAAGAATTGCTGCCCAGTTGGCATGTGGTGGGGTGAAGAGCGGTGGCACAGTCCCTCCTCGTGCTGCACCCAGCACAGCCTGGACATCGCCTGGGGCACCAAATCCTGGAGGCACCTGCAAAGTGTATCAGGGTGAATCCGTGGGAACACCTTGGGGCAATACTGTGGCAAAAGGGCTGATGGGGTCATGGCTGCATGAGCAGAAAAGAAAGGCTGGGAGGGACTTTACCTCCCATACGGCTCCCAGGAGACGCAGAGCAGAAATGAAGACGTGGATTCAGTGGTATACAAAATAACAGCTGAGGCCAAAATGGCTTAGTGTGCCCACCTTAGTAGCTAAGGGTCTCACCTTATTAACAAGAGAAGTGACTTTATGTTTTCTCATAAGTAGAAAATAGTGGGCATTGTAATCACAGAAGATGTAATGAGCACCACTAGCTCAAACAGAAACCAGACAGTAACAAAACCCAACAAAGTAGAAGCAAAGACACCGCATGCTGAGACCTGTGGGTTTCCATTTCTCATGGGTCTCTTGCTTTCTTGTCCCTAGGGTAAGTGAAAGAGCGCTCACACCTCGCCAAATTACAGCTCTTCTCAGCAGCCGCCTCTCAGACTGCTTCCCTTAGCCCAAAGGCCAACAAGGTGTCCTGAGCACAAGAAATCCATCCCCCTTGACGGCAGCTGAGTCGCAGCCAAGCCCAGAACATGCTCCCTGTAGCAGCAGGGAGAACGGGGGATTAAAACCAGCTTCCCTTTCCACAGCAGCTTAAGTTCTTTAAGGAGTTTAGCTCCATAAACCAATTAAGCATCTTTAAGTCCTTCAGCACTCATACCTTCTCGGAGCAGTTTGCATGCTCACACTGCTTTAAAGGGTGAAAGCTGATTTCATCTAGCTGAGACCTGAGCGTCTTACGAGGTCACGGGGCGTGCAATCCCAAGCAGAGTCAGCGAATCTAGAATCCTCTGCAGACCAAATCTGGGGTGCTGCACCCCCACGGCTTCATGTCTGCAAGCAATTTCCTACAGGTTTGGAAGAGGCCAACTTCACCTTTAATTCTTTGCTTTCCAGAAGCTTCAGTTCTGGGTGATAAAGTAATAGATGGCCCACGAGCTCATAAACTTTACACACTAAGAGTGGGAGTCAACCAGCTATTATCCACATTTACCACTGTGGTAGTGACAGCTGACATAACCCGTGTGTCACCCCCTTGAGTCCCATCCCAACGCCTCATCTGCCCTTCCTGTCTTCTTTCTTTGAGTTACTTAACACTAATACAGTCATTGGGTATATGAATATGAAAGCTTACAGACAAGTGCTGCTTGGGGCTTTCCTTGTTGTTGTTGTGGGGTGGAGGGTGCTGTTGTTTTTTGTTTGCTTTTTCTTTTAAATAGACAAATCAGAAATATCTTGAAAGCCAGAAAACCACATCATAAACTTTTATGTGACTCTATCACCAGCCCCCTTTGTTCCCTGTATCCCACAAAGCTAGCTGTATTTATAATAGGTTTGCTTTATATTTACATAAATAAAATCACTGTCTGTTTTCTAATGCTGTAATTTTCATAGACACAAGTCAGTTAATTACCATACATCCAGTTTTAACTCCTGCACAGGAAAAGCAACATGCTGTGATAACAATGAGATACTGTAAACACTTGTGGTTTAGCATTCAGTGACCACTGAATCTTCACTGTGATTAAAAATCCCCACCAGCTGCCCAATCTGCTTTTGTCAGTAAACTCTGCATCATTTTAGAGCAATAAAAACACAGTTTGCCCACTTGTTTGTGGTCAGTTATGAGCTTATGCCTGAGAAGGAGCATTTACACAAGTGTTACACGAAGGGCAGGCCTGCTCCATCACTCTGGAGCTGCTACTGCTCACCTACAAGGTCACCATCTCTGTTTCTTCTGAAACAGTGATACGTCACCCCAGAAGGCGAGGTGCCATCTGCTCCACACCCAGGTGGTGCCCTCTGCATTAAAGCCACCCGAGAAGGACGTGGCACTGAGGCACAGCTCCCAGACCCTGAAGCAGGTCTGGGGGTGCTGGATCTTTGGGTGGCCTTTCATAGAATTAGGGCTGGAAGGGACCTCAGAGATCATCAAATTCCAATCCCCCTGCCATGGGCAACCCTCACTACACCAGGCTGCTCAAGGCCCCATCCAACCTGGCCTTGAACACCTCCAGGGAGGGGGCAGCCACCACCTCCCTGGGCAACCTGTGCTCTGTCCCCATAAAACATTGTGTGCAGCTCATCACCTGAATCCAGCTCATCCACAGGCCCTGCTGTAGTTATAACCCTGAATCTTCCCAACCTGACTCCCCAAACAGGTAGCCTTCCAGAATGGTATTTCAAACACCTTTAACCCAGACCTCCCCAACACCACACATCTCCCACTAAAGCATTTCCAGAACAGCTGTACCTACCTACTCAGACTGCGTGCCTCTCATCACATGTCCAGCAGAACCCACCCAGGGCCTCAGGGAGTGGGGAACATGCATCCCTTCCCTGCCCAAAGCTGAGCTCCCTCACCAGGCAGGGACCCAGCTGCCTCAATCCCAGCTCATAGTGAAGGTGAGCATAAGTGGGGCTGGTTTGCATAGATTATTGTCAGCCTCTGATAACACCTTTGCATGGGCCCTTCCTTGCAAAGACAAAGTAGGGGTGTCTGTTCAACCAGGTGCAGCTTTACTCGTGTTTTGCAATGTGCCCAGTCTGCTGTGGCACAACAGGAGCCAAGGCCTTGCACAGCAACACCCTATGTTCCATCACACTTCCTCCAAAGCTTTCCACTCCAGTAGCTTTGGGGCACCCCAGCTGTAACTTGCCAGACAGTTTCTCTTCCTCTGTGCGAGCACACAGCTCCTGCACCCTGCCTGCCCTGTGCAGGAGGCTTCTGCTCACCCTGTGCGGCCAGGCCACAGCCCTACGTGCAGCCAGCCGGCTGGTGTGCCTGCTGCGTGTGCTCTCAGACACCAGTGCCTGTGGGCAGCTGCACACCCCCCTGCCTTCCTCACCCCACACTGTGAGCAATACACCTTCCTCCACCTCGGGCCACTGCCACATCTCCCATGGGCTCTGTGTGGGGAGCGGTAGTGGAGAAGGGCCAGGTGGGTAGTGACAAGGTGTCTGTGGTTCGGGTCCACAACCAGGCCAAGCCCTGGGGACACAGAGCAGGGGCTGTGCTATACACCTGCCCCAGCACAGATTAACCCCCGGGGCTCCACACTCCTCCTCATCTTTAACCTGCTCTCTAAAACAGGAGACACTGCTTGTGGTGAGAAGCACACATGTGCTGCGGGTACTCACACCTCTTCATTCCACCTCTTGCTTTGAAGCAGCAATAGCACTTCCATTTTTTCCCTAGGTGTTTTTTCTTTAATTAAAAACAAACAAACAATGCTCCCCCTCCCTGCCACCCCCAAAAAACATTCCATTTAACCCTCCAATACTTGAACCCATTTGTTCTTTCTGCTGCAGGGAGCAGTTGTTTTCTTTCGTGCCCAGACCTGCGCCCCTGCTCAGCCAGGTACCCATCTGCTTTTGTGTGGCTGTATGGGTTTGTGTTTTGCCTTGACATTTCTGTGAACAATGCAGCAAAGGGCAGTGGTGTGTATCCCCATTCTCTTCCTCGGTTTAGCTTTTCTGATGATTCCCCTGCACTGATGCTAGCTGGTTTTCCAGTCATATTTAAGCCCCTTTGTGGCCACCTCCGCTTTCCCAATGCAGATGCTGGCATGAACTTGCCTTTTACCCTGTCCTGATTTCCATGTTACAACTGCAGGGAGGATAATCAGAATTTATCTCTTATTTTTTCTCTTTGCTGTGTCCCTCTGCATGGTTTATTCCTCATCTAGATGGGGGAGCCTGCAAGTCCTTTCATAACTATTATTTTTCCACATGTCCAAGCTCAAACAGAGAATTAGAAAGCTTCCAGGGCTGATCCTTACTTGGCCATAATTTCTATGGCATTCTTCTTTTTAACCTTTTGAGAGCATTTTCCACAGTTTTGCCTGCCCAGCAGATGGGGTAGGAAATCAGAGGGGAGGGCTCCTGGGGACCCTGCCCAGGGATGTGCTGAAGCTCTTCCCAGGGGCACAGGCTGGGAGAAAGGTAACTGGGTTTTAGCTGAGCTGGCTGGAACCTGATGGATGTGAGGGTCAGGAGAGACAATTCTGGCCTCTGGACAGCCTTGACTTTATGCTGAAACTTTTGTGATCTTTTGCAGCACAGCTGAAAGTGATGTGGGAAGGTTTTGGGGGCGGGGGAGGGGGGGTTGAGTGCAGAGCGTGGTTTCAGCTCACTGAAAATTTGGTGAAGTCCACGATGTCTTACCCATGTTAAGCTGGGGGCAGGGAATGTATCACCACACACACACACAACACAAACAGGGACATGGTTTTGTACTCCAGGAAACAAACTGGTACCCCCCCCCCCCCAAACACACACATTAGAAGGGATCCAAGCTGTGCCAAGCCACACCACACTAACCAGTCCAGTTGCAAACACAGACCCTGTAACTCACAAGTCTTTTTTTGTCCTCAGTAGAAGCTGTTGGCTCAACTGAAGCCAAATGCTCAGCGTTATTACAGTCTTCCTTTCAAGCTGCTCAGATTAATGGAACAAATTCTTTTTCAGAGGAATCAGGTACAGGTCCCCAACCACCACACTGATTTGACTCGGGCTTTTGAGTGGTACAAATTGCAGCAGAGTATCATTATTAATTTCAGCTGTCCCCTGTTCTGGCAAATTATCATTCATCTCCCAAAATGGACCTCTCAGCTGGAGACCTTTATTTTATCATCTGAGTGTAAAAAAATCCCTACTCCTTCCTTTCTCCAAATTAGCAGCCTGTGATTTCCCTGGGGAGCTCTGTCTGAGGTGCAGTGCTATGGCTTCCGCTTGACTAACATCCCCAAGCCCAGACAGGGCTCCAGAACGCTTTTACCTTCCAACACATACCTGAGATCTGTCACCAGGTCCATGACTGCCTGCTCAGGAGTTAGTCACTTCCTCCACAGCCTGTAGGGAAGACAGCAAAGTTAAGGAAATGCTGCTCTGTTCTAACAAAGTTTACCTCCTGTGGCTCACTGCTCACACGTTCATCTTGCTCCCTGCAAAAACTGCCCAGGCTGTGGGGTAGGGTTTGGTCCTGGCACCATCTGAGCCTTTGCCTGGTTTCTTGGCGTTACCTGGTAAACTCCTGAATCAACCAAGTACTGTAAAATGTGATTTGTACATGTGACAGTGATCCTGACTGCCTCCATGGTGCATTTCAGGCTGCTCATGAGGAGCTTTTCCCTTCCCACAGCCAGAGAATCATCTTGTGTGGCACAGTCTGACATATGAATTAAAGGTGAACCAGTGCAATGTCTGTGCAGGGTGGCTGACAGGTCAGCAGCGATGCCCCCAGCACATGGTAAGCAGGCTGGGGTGAGGGCAGCCAGCCCAGGAGGGTGTTTCATTCCCCGAGGTGCCAGGCAAAGCCATACAGACATGCTGAGGCCAATGATTATCTGAGCTTGTTCTCCTTCAGCTACTTGTGCAAAAACACAGCTTCCACATCACAAGTTTTAAGTCCTACTGAAGAAGCTAATAGCTTTCTGTAAGTTAAACTGGCCCTGACTTGGCTACCTGGTGATACTTCAGTCCCACTCCAACATTGTAGCTTTGCCACCAGTGCTATTCCTGGGTGTTTGCTGGCTCAGAAATCAGACACTTTGGAGAGATTTTGGGGCTAGCCAGGCCTGGTGGATATGTGTTGAAACATTGCTGCATCTTCTGCTGCAGAAGTGCCAGTATTTGAACCCCTGTGGCCTGGACAATGGCTATGGCAGGCATCCTTGTGCCCCTCCTTGAGCACAGTAGTCCTACCCTGCCAACACTGGGCAGTAATTCCATCTTTGGGCTCACTCTGACCTCATCCTCTTCACTAAGCCAAGGGAAAAGGCTGCCAAAGGAGAGGTCCAGGCCTGTCCACAAGAAACCACCCCAAGATCAGCAACTGTCATCGCAGAGAAGTGTCTGTCAGATGCAGCAGCTTTGGGCAGCTGGCCTGTGGCAGGATGATGAATGCTGCATCTCCCCCTTGCATGGCAGCTGCCCGCCCTGTCCCTCAGGGCACCGTATGCGACTAGTGTCACCCATCTCACATGGACATGCTGGTTGCTGCCCACTCCCACCCCAACTTCTGTCACCGGCTGCACAAACCACTGCACATTCCCCCAGCTCTCAGGGAAAGTTTGTGCTTTGTAGTCTGACTGTAAAATAACAAGAATCAGGCTTCTAAAAATCAGGAAGTTTTTCTGACAGGCGTCTGTGCTTTCGCTATAATCACTCCACATGCTCCTCTGACGATTTCTGTGACCTTATTTCTCAAAAAAAAAAAAAGAAGAAAAGAAGAAAAGACAACCCCCACCATCCCTAAAGTCCCAGTAGAGCTCTCCACACACAAAAGGAGCAGCAGAGGCTGCCAGCTCTCTATCTGGAGCTCTTCTTACACATGTTTGTTAACCCTCAGGGTACAGTGGATGCTGAGAATTACTCTTTTGTAACATTTGTTTGGCTGCCAAGAAGGAAAAATGATTAGCAGCTCAAAGGTTACACTGCTATATTTTGCAAGAGAAGTCCTTGTCGCAGGCTGCCTCTGTTTTGCTGACTGTAGATGTGCTGCTGTGATGCTCAGCTGCACGTGGGGCACTGGGCTACTCTGGCCACTGGGCCGTGCTGCTCCAGCCCTCCATCCCAGTGCTCATGGTGCAGTGCTGGAGATGTCCACTGCTGCCCTGCAGATGTGTCCCCTCTCCTCCTCCCTTGGAGGGCAGCGCCCAGACCTCCTGAGTGGTGCCCACACCTTGAAAGCAGCCACTGAAGGCCTATCTCCCAGATAGTCTCTGTCTGGGGCCAGCTCTGTACTGAGCACAAACCATTCCCTGCCTGGGCAGGGCTATCTCTATATGCTCCCCAGGGACTTCAGCATCTTACAGACAAGTAAGATGGAGAGTTTCTAAGATATAGTTAATGGTTTAAGAAGGGGATTTTAATCAGATTGCTGAATTAATGGCTACTGTTGTTGTTTCCTTTATTAGCCCTTTCTTAGCCTGTGTCCTGGGGCAGAGCAGTTTGGACAGGATTTACCTCTTTGGACCAGGAACTGGGCACCATAAGAAGTGTTGGTAGCCTTCTCATGGCCCTTGGAGCAGGCTGCAGTGACCACGAGCTGCTGAAGCCATTGTGTCCCAGCAGTGCCCTGGCCCTACTCATCCCTTCCAGCTGCTGGCACAGACAAGTCTTCCAGGAGCCCAATGGTGGACTCCTGCCCCTCTCTACTCCAAATCACCACTCTGACACACCTTTCAGACACACTCATGCAGCCAGACTGTCTCTGCCACGTCACTCTTCTACAGGGCACTCGTGCTTGTATTTCAGAACTGGGGGGTCTGCCAAAGACATGTCAGGTCAACCGAGTTCATGAATGTTCTCCTTTATTTTGCCATCTCAGGTTCCTTTCTCTTGTTCCTCAATAAAGGGGCTGCTCTGAATTGTCTGTGGGCTCGAGACACGTCCACCTGTGATGGTGTAGGCATTTTGCAAGAAGAAATTGTTCAGGAGGGTAACTGACAACTTCTGGCCCTGGATCGGAGCCTTGCTCACAGACTGGCTCTGTCATCCCGCAGATGCTTGCTCTGTTCATTATGTTGACGGGTGTTAGCAATGAAGTTTGAACTTTGTTCAGATTTTCCCAGAGTTTGGCAGTATAAGAGCCAGAGCTCTGATCTGGGCTCAGGCTGGTGGTTAGGTACGAATTATCTGTCAGTCCAATTTCATCTCCCCCCCCCCCCCGCCTCCTTTTGCCAATATCCAACAGCACAGAGATCTCCTGTCATCTCGTCAGTCTGTGTCCTTCCAAAGTCACTTCACTGCCAATGATTAGCTTCTGTCTTTTCACCTCTCTGCGGTGAGCTGTTGATCCCACAGGGAATCGACACAATTTGCTCTGGGAGAGCTCTGCAATCTCCCCCAAAACAGCCATGGTGGGGCCTGCTCAGGGGACATTCAGACTGGCACAATCTTTATTGATCAACAGATGATGCACCCACAGAGCCAGGCAGCAGCAATCCACTGTGAAGTTGTCAGTCCAGTGCAGGGAATATTACCCACTGGGCAGAGCTCCAGACTGGGACACCGTGGGCACAGCCCCAGCCCTGTCTTTGGTTTTGGCAGGCTCTTGGGCAGAATGGATCCTAACCCTGGTTTTCATCTGCTAAAGGGATGAAAACATTTCCCCAGTGGAACGAGGTGTTAGATTAATTGTTTCATGATCATAAAGCCTTTGATATCCTTCAATCAAAGAGCTGTTAAGGGTTTTAAAGGTTGTTATAATTTGTGGAATAGATGTTAAGTTTCTGTGCACAGCCTACACAGAACACCTCTGCAGTGCTGTTTGGGGACTAAATATTAACTGCTCCCTTTTAGGTGCTGGCAAAAGTTACCTTTAAGCCACATGCACACACACTGATTAGAGTACATTGTACTTTAAAAGCTTCTTCACATCTCATTAGACCTTCTCTTCTCAAGCGATCGCATAAGAGGCTCCTTTACATTAGGCCTAGGCCTTGTCAGGGCCTGGCTTTCTCATGAAAACATGTTTTGGGAGTAAAAGCAAAGCCCCTTGTGCTCTCTGCATGAGACTCACTCATTCTCTCCTCCACGTCACAAATCCCAGGGCAGGTTCTGAAACCCAAATGATTTGGATTTAGGAAGAAGTAAGGCACACAATTCTTCTTTTGACAGTTTTCATGTCCACCTGGGCTTGCCCACTGTTAAAAGAGGACACCAGAGCCTTTGCAAATCCCTCTGCACCGTGTGAGCACAGCCTCAACTGGTGCTACGTTCTCTAGGCATTGCCCAGCCAAATACCCACCCTGTCACGGGTGAGCACAGTGGGTACCCCAGTGCACTTAAGTGCAGCCCCGTGGGTCTCCTAGCTCCAACGGGTTCAGCAGTAGCTGTTGGGGTTCTCACTCCAGCAAACCACTTCACATGCCGGTGGTGGAAACTCGAAGCCAGGAAAACATTTACCACCCACTGCTGCACACAAAGGAATTACTTTACAGTCTTAAAAGAAATTGCAAAACTCATCTAGTATTAAATACATTGTTTTGTCTTTGTGTTTGTCCTGAAGAGAAGCTCTTAAAAACTTTGTAAAGCCAATTACGCTCTATCAAAATGAATGAGAGCAGTTGTTTATAGAATACCTACCGTGAGACCCCGGCTCAGCTTGACAAACTATTTTTATTATTATTTATTTGCTTTACTGCTTGGTCTGTAGCTGCAAGATGATACTGCAATGAAGAGAAAACGCTGACAGGTCATGTTCTGCTTCTATTGGCAGTGCCACTGGTTTATATTTAAATGACAAATATCCTGGCAAAGCTCAGTAACTCTTACTTTACATTTCCTTTTTCCTAGGCATTGTTTTATACCTCTTTGGAGCAGCCTTATTAACCTCTGGATTTCTCCAGTGGCATTGAAGTGATCAAATGTCTTCTTGCGGTAAGCGTTGCAAAGCTGTCCTTCCTTCACCATCAAAACCACTTCATATTATTTCTTTAGGGAAGCAAAGTCAATCTGAGAATGTCGTTCCTGTTTGTGACAATGTGCTGTGCCATTACTTTCCATTATCAAATTCTGATTTCCTCCTGTAACAAAATGCTCCCAACCCCCCTATTTTTAACATCTGCTGTTCTAACCAGTGCCGAAATGGAACTGGTTTAGTCCATATTATTTACCAAATTTCAAAACCTTAAAAACTATCAAGGCCATAAAAGAAAGTACTTTTATGCATTTTTCATTATTTTATAAGGAAATAGACCAGTATCGATTAGACAAAACAAACATCATTGTGATGTTCAGGTCCCCTTTTCCCACCTGACCTGCATGATGCAGGGCCCGTTGGCTCGCTGCCGCCTTGGTGCGGCTCTCCCAGCTCTGCTGCTGGGACCAGTCATCATTTCTCACAGTCCCACCCAACCAAAGTTGGTAATACCAGGACTAATTCCCCTGGACGTTTGATAAGATCTGACTCCTGTGTGGCTTAATTGCTATGGGCAAACAGGCTCTGGCTGTGATTGCAAGACTGAGACCCCCGGGGACAGTACTGATGCAAACTGATAACAGCACCCAGCAACTGCGTGTTGTAAGAGCTGCAGAACTGCTGTTGGGACAGTCCCAGACAAGCAGTGGCCTCCTGACTCTGGACCACGTTTATCTGAAAGGTACACCTGATAGAACAGGGTGATGACAACGTGAGCAGTTCAGTTTGCTGAAGTGCCAGAGCCAGAAGTCGCACTCTCTAGCAGCATCCACTGCCCTGCAGACACTGGTCACCTCCTCCACCTCACCAGAGACCAGAGACGAGCTACTAACACTTCTGGCATTTTGGGGTTTCAAACCCAGCAGAAGGTGTGAGCTTTTGCTTTGGGGGGAATTTCCAAAACTGCAGAGCAGAAGCTGCTGCTGCTTTGTTTTCTTTTTCCCCTTCCCAGTGTGGAAGGGCTCAGAAAGTTTCCGATCCCACAGGAAACTGAAATGTAATATTAAAATTCTCAAGATAAGGGCTCTGGAGCAAGTGAACTGGCAAGAAATGTTATTTTTTCTGGAGAACTTTTCCCAGCTGTCATTGTGCTACACTGAATCAGCGGTTCTGCCTGGAAAACCCTTGGACTCCGACTGATCTCTTCTTCCTCACAGAATCACAAGGTTGGAAAAGACCTTTAAGATCGAGTCCAACCTTCCTCTCCCTTCTCCTCACCACCCACTTCCTTCTTGGTGAACCACTAACTCTGCAGCCCCAGCATGAACCTCAAAGGGTGCATAGCAGAAGGGTGCAGAAGAGAAGCAGCACTCATTGCTGCATGGAGGTGGAGGTTTCTTGCAGACACTATTTCAAAGCAAGCCGTCCCACGGCTGCTGCCCATGGGGTAAACTCCCAGTGGCCAAACTGGGACGCAATAAAAAACCCACCATTCTCCCATCTACCACCGAGCTCCCAGGGAGATGTCACTGCCAGGCTAACACGTGTTGAAGCCTTTTTCTCTCACAACCAGGACTGTGAGACCTGACAGCTGTTCTGCCGTCAGACTCACATCTATTCAGAGGCTGGAATCGGGAAGGCTGCTCTGAGGCTTTCTGTAAGGGCACCATTGTAACAGCTGCTAAATGCCATGATTTCTGGCACCGAGCTGCTCTTCCAGGCCCCTGCTCGGTAAAGTATTTCTCACTGAATTAAGGGGAATTTAAGTATGAGCTTATACATTTGCATGAACAGAGAAAGCCTGTTAAATCAAAGGAACCCCTGAGAGCAGAGTAGAAGCCCTTAAAAATCATGCAGAGTTTTTTTCTTCTAAAACTATCTGTTATTTATGCCCAAATCCTTATCTTGTTTATAACAAAGAATGAACAAAATTCCTTTCCCAAGGCTGGATAGTCCTGAAGCATATCCACAACAAGCAGGGACAAAAATAAGCCTGATTTTAGACAGATTAACTAAGCAGATGCTTCTCAGTCTCTTCTTTCTTTCCCTGTTGTCTGCTGTCTTATTCCTCTGTACACCGTCAACCTAAGGGTTCACTTTATCCAAAGCCTACTGAATTTGGTGGAACTCTGTTGGATTGAAAGGGGTTTGGAGCAGACCTGCAGGCAGAGTATCACAACGCCTTTATACAGGCTTCTCATCCATTCTCTAGGGACAGGAACATGATTTTTTCAAACACTGGTCCAGCACATAGGCCCCAAGAACCGTCAGTATTCACTCCCCTGCAGTACTGAATTTACAACTACCCTGTTTTCTCTCTGAACTTTCTTTAGGAACATAAAACCTGTAGAGGCTCAATAGGTTTCCAGTTTCTAGCTCGTTTTATCTCCAACCTTCAAACCATAATTGCTTCTGAAACACATCACAGACCAAGGTAAGTGCACAAACGGTAGTTTCCCAACATTATAATAAACCATCTGTAAAACCAGCGTGCCCCAAACCAGGAATGCCATGTGGTTTCACTAAGAACGTTTCTAGGGAGTGATTTTGTCACTGGGGAAGGCACAGCCTGGCAAGCCGGGGGTTGTGAGGGCTGCACAGCCACCCAAGGGAGGTGCAGCACCAAGCACTGTCAGAGCAGTGCCCTGGCCTGTGCCCCGATAAATTGAGCTGAGGAAGTGCAGGCCTTTGGTGGGAGAGGGGAACAAAAAATGCCCTTAATGCCTTTCTAGCTCAGCTGAAGTTCACATGAATGAGCTACATTTTTGCTACCAAGGCCCTGATCCAGCTGCCACCACAACAGACTTCACGTACTACGTGGGGTGGCTTCCACAGTGGGACAAGCTCCTGGTCTCTGTGCCACCCAAGTCCCACTGACAGACACATTTCCCTGTTTGCCAGTATTTTTCCAGACCCTTAAGAGATACCTAGGAAAACACTTGGCCTCTACACATCGTACTGGTATTACTGGGTCAACGAGAGGCCTCCTGAGCTCAGGTCCCCATCCCCACACTAAAAGCAGAGGGGTAGAGGCGGTTCCGATTCACGTTTATATTGTCGTCGTACTCAATACACACTTTGAAATCTCAAAGCAGGTTGTGACTTGTCATCTATAACTAAAAGATACCAATACACAGACACACAATGTGCTTTTGCAAGATGACAGAAAAACTGTTCTTTTCATTTCCCCTCGATGCAAACATGACTGTGCTTCGCCTTTGAACAGCTACTCCTCTGAGAGACATATTTCCATCAGGTAAATGAATTTGCTACCCACGTTTAGTAAATAAAAGAAGCAGACCAACCTGCATATGGGCTTGTGGATTTTTTTTTCTTTTTTTTTTTTTTCTTTTTATCCTTTTTTTGGAGTTTGCATGGCATGCTTCATACAGAACTAGGAGGTCTATAATCTCACCGAACGGTCTATGTGAATTAACCAGATTCTAGAGTAATGTGGAAAGGAAAGTAATGAAAAGTACAGCTTTTCATTTAAACATATGCAGCTCTTTCATGCAGGGTTTTCTTTTAGGAGTTGGTTTGGGGTTTTTTTTACCTTTTTTAAAATTACACTTTGCATTAAAGAACATAGCCAGTGTAAACACAGTCTGTAACACTTACAAAACAGTGCAAATTTTGTAAATTTCTGGGAGGAGGTTGAAATACAGATATTTATAATGGAGGTAAAATCACTTTCTCAGTAGAAAAATACGTATATTAAACACCTATATGTTTGGAACTTCACAAAAGAGCAAGTTATAGTCCTATACTGTGTAATAAATTAGTATCTTTTTCTAGATTCCATTTTCGGTGTTGGTGTCAGATGCAGAATAAAGCTAGGAAAAAAACAAGAGCAACATGTATTATTTAGACCCGAATGAAAAAACTCACAGATAATAACTGGTGTTAAGAGGGCACAGACTAAAGAACTGGGGAAAGAAGCAATGGAAAAATACCGACCTCTATGAATTATTGCACATTTGAGATCATTCTCATGGCCTTTGGGCCAATTCTGGATACTTTTAAGTCTTAGGTCAGTGTTTGTTTCCATTTGACTGTAGGGTACAATTTAGGAACCTCTGCAAAATGTCAGGGATTTACTGAACTTGTTTGCTGATGAAACCACAGGCAGCTGAGTGCAGAGTGCTAACTTTTATTCATGCAATCAAAGAGAACAATGCTAAAACCAGACTGAAACACAGGCAAGGTTGCCTGCCACAAAAGTATTTTGGGGAACTTGCTCCAGCAGATCTTACTGAGACAAAGCTCTCACATCTACTGTGTTTTCATTAAAGCCATGCCAAAAACTGCAAAACTGGCTTCTGCCTTCATTTTTTAGAGCTTTTTCCTTGAATACTGTTGTCTCCATGGTCTGACTCTGCAACCCTTGATCAGCTGACTGTGGAAATCTCATCCTGTTCCAAAGGAAACTCAACTCTGAGTAGTAACGCCTGATGCCGAGTACCTGTATCCACAAGCAAGAATGCTTTCTGGGAAAGGCAAACAACAGTATCCTGTTTGATTGATGGGCTCACTCACATCAGTGAGAAATGCAAGACCTTACCAGCTGCTTAAAAATACCACTTTTCACTAGTTGCACAGAGAGCAGAAGCATTCCTGCATCGGCCGTACTTAAAAGGTACATAAATTGACAGGTAGATAGACAGAGAACCATCTCAGGTGATTATCACTGCAATTGAAGTCAGACTACTGGTAAACCTGAATAATTTAGCGCTTCACCTCTGAATATTGCTGTAGTAATTATTTTCTATTGCTGATGTTCTCACAAAAAGGTTCATTTCAAATTGTAACTACTGATTTTGGAAAAAAAAAATCCTATGTAAAATTACACTGAATTAACTACAAATCTTAAAAGAGCTCAAGAGATCTTAAGAAATTTCAAATTAATAAACCAACAAACAGATAAATTTATACTTAAACTGTTTTAAAAAAAGGCATTAAAAATCTGCAAACTATTGTGAAATTATCTGTAACCGACAGAAAAATTGTTTAAAATCCACCTAAACATCTTCTGGTATGCTAGTAATTTGTTTAATAAAACCACACTGCTAACCATTGACTAGGAATACAACATGCCTCAGTAAGGAAATGAAGAGATGCTGATGCGAGCAGGTGATTTATTCTGCAGCAACTGCTTCTACGCACTTTATTGATCAAGCTTCATCTGCATGGTTTCAGCTGGTCATCTTCTAAAATGTGCTTGCAAGACAGTGTTACCAGGGAGGTTTCCTCCTCCTTCCTTCTGAGGACGATTCACTCCGTGTGGCCTATGCAGGAGAGAATCATTTTTGTTGGATGATTAGGATTTCAAACTGTAGGGAAGTCTGCATGGAAAACCCAGCAACTCCCACGTATTTCAAATACGATTACTTAATTATGTATGGATGTTGGAGATCATATACAGTGACCTTTCATCCACCCCAGATTGTAAACCTACTGTAAAATGATGGGATGGTTTTTTTTTTCTATTCCCCCTCCTTTTTAAAGAAGCAATAAAACTGTACATTAAAAGACAGGAAGGACATTGCTGAGTTACAAAAGAATGCCCCCTTTGTCAGTAATCTGTAAACCTAAACAAAAAAGTTCAAGTAGAAAAGCAAACAAGTGTGCTGCTGCTCCCAGTACGTTTTCTCACCCCGTGGGGTTAGGGCAAAGTTCTTTAAAAACACATCTTCATGGCGGTCATGAAGCATCTCCAGAGAGTCCTGATCTTCACTACCAAATATCGCTGGTGAGGCTCAGCTCCTTCGCCGATAAAGGCAGCAACGGGTTGTTCCTGTGAAACTCCTGGGGATCCTTCACGGTATTGTTAAGAGGTAGCTGTCCATTTAGGAGAGTCAAGGGTATGTTACAGTATGTGTGATGGTTGCTTATGGAAGCTATTGGCAATGTTGCTGCTGACACATCGTATTCGTATCCTCTGCAATAATGTCTCATTTGCACAGAGTCAGTTAAATCAGCCCGCGATTCTACCAAGGTGGCAGAGGTGCCTGTGACGGCAAGAGAGGGTACAGTCTGGAGGTCTCCAAAAAGGCCCTGCTCTGCAGAATCCAGGACCTGATGCCGAGACACCACCTCCTTTTTCTTCCCTGGCATCTCAAAGACTAGGCGCTTCCAAAACTTAGAATTCAGTTTGCTGCTTTTTGGTCCTTTCCACTTGACCACTGAGAGAAGTTTGATGGTGTGCTTTAAAGATTCCACTTCGTGATAATTCACCTTCCCTTTTAATTCAGTACACTCAATCAAAATAACTTTGATTTCTCCACTGACTAGCATGTTATGGAGTCTGTTTTCCATCTCAAAAATACTCCATCCTCTCCTGAGAACATAGTCTGGAGTTAACACGATAATGAGTCTTCTGCTTTGTTCAACACATCTTGTGAGATCTTCAATGTAGGCTACAAATTATAGAAAGAGAGAAAGAGTAAAGAATAAAGAAGTCTATTGTATCAAAACATCAGGCTTACAATCAAGTACAACAAAATCCTACAGCTTAGTGATCCACACCATTTAAGACAAGGGGCATTTCACAATACACTCCCACAAAACCAGGGTTGTGTAGCGCAACACACTTCTATTTATGGAGCACACAGAGAAAACTCCTCAATAACACCCTCCATCCCTCACTGCTTCTCCCTGTTCATCTGAACAGAATGACATTTACATAATATCCTCGCTGTGTAGATGCACTGGTGACTAAAAATACACAGTTCACTTGCTGAAAGAATATAGGTCAAGATGAATGTAATGTCTGTGTAAGTTTTAACATTATCACTGGTTATGATTAACATCACGTTGAGGGACGCACAGGCTGGGACGCAGTTCTTGTGTTTCAGATGCAAGGACAGGGGGGTGCTGCAGGGTGTGTGAACCACGACTTGCAAGAGCTCAAAAAGAAATCAACCCTCATCACATGCAGAGCTTGTGCTATTGCATAGAAGCATCATGGTGGCTCTTTGTTCTTTAGGTAGTGACCACAAAAGCACGATAAGGTTCTTTGTGGCCTGGTGGTCTGATTTAACAGGGCAAACCTGTGCTTCTATGTACCCCCAGGCATTACAGAAACTTCACAAGTGACAGGAACAAATGGAAAATTTAAACATGTTGGAGGTGTTTATTTGTTGAGACATCAGTGACAAAGGAAATAGTATTCTTCTGTTATTCATGCATGCCAAGGAGTTGCAAACGATTAGTGTAAGCAGAAAGTCCAGCCCCATCGTTAGCTCCATGATGTCAGCTTAGTGAATGACAAAATATTCTTGAAGTTGGACTTGGATCCCTGAGTTTCACTCGTCCCAGGAACGGAAGGGAGGAGAAGCCAATTTACACTGCTCTGACAGGGAACAGGATGGGAAAGAGATCTACTTACAGACCCGACCCAAAGCCCATTCAACCGAACAGACCTCAACAGATTTCAATGGATTTTGGGTCAAGACCAGAAAAATGAAATCATTTGAGGAAAAAAGACGCACAAAGGTCAGAAAAGTGTTCATTGGTTGCACAGCACTGTGATTGCAGCTTAGAGACAGGATATAATCTCTGCTCTTGTTTTTAAACTACACAAACCTCTTGACCATGCCACTCGATGTGCCGCCTGACAACAGAGGCGTGTGTTGTAAATGAAGACTTGGACACGAGAGCTGCACAGAACAGATCTTTACTCAGCACAGGGCAGGGCCTCTCTTACACACACTGCCCTCTAGCAGGAACAACGATTACAAATAACATCATTAATCAACATCTGTTACTGCAAGACTCATTTTTATAGTCCCAGGCACCATACCACAGCATGCTTATTCACACCACTTCCAGTAAAGTAAACAGCTACAAAATAGCCAACAGGAACATTCTGGAATAGCTTATTTTCATGAGACTGAAGGCATAGTTAGCATCAAATCTGCCTTTACCGATGTTTTATTTCACCACTTAGCAGCAAGAAAGAATTTCTTTTCACAAATGGAAAAAAGAGGCAATTGCAAACATCCCACAGACACACAGAAGTTTAAGACATACACGTACATTACAAATGTCTATGCAACAATCCTGACTTGTAGTTAATGTTTTATGACTCTTTAATCATGCAGCATTTACAGTTTGGGTTGTTGTTTGGGGGTTTGTTTTTTTTTTTTCCTTAAAATATTTTATGAGGAGAACCCCCCCACATTGCTCTGTGTAAAATAGCCACTCATTAATGAAAAAAATTCAACATTAAAATCCATGGGAGAGGCAGCGGAGAGGGGAGAGAATCGGCAACAATGAGAAAATGGTAATCAGAACTGGTGAAACAAAACTTAAGGAAAGGTAGAAATGTTC
This sequence comes from Gallinula chloropus, assembly GCF_964237585.1. Taxonomy (NCBI): domain Eukaryota; kingdom Metazoa; phylum Chordata; class Aves; order Gruiformes; family Rallidae; genus Gallinula; species Gallinula chloropus. The sequence continues at coordinate 19,331,388 of NC_140096.1, forward strand.
AATACAATGGAAAGAGATTATCCCAATGTATCAACAGCTCAGACTCTTCATTTTCTTCCTTTCTTTCTGCTCCCAAAAAGAAAGAATTTAGGTGGGAAGCTTCATCATTAGAGGTTGAATCTGCAAGATACAGTAAAACAACAAACTATCATGCATCTTTCCTGAGACATGTTCACCCCTCCTTCAAACAACTCAGAGCACTGCTATGTACAAGACAATTCTCTGCAGGACACAGTACCGGTCAGTACCACAGAGCCAGGTTAGTGCTTAGCCCAGCCATGCATACACTATATGCATCCAAAACAAACACCAAACCAACAAAACAAACAAAATCACTCCACTTTCATCCCTTCAGATATCTTCAAATATCCAGGAGCAATAATTTCAGTAGCGACGACCCGGCGATCAGCATTATACCCTCTCGATCACAAACTCACCAGGCTTTGCTTTATTCACATAGGGAACCAGGTGGGAAGAAGACAGGAAAGATTCCCTGCTTTCTCAGATGGATACTTCTCCCCTCTGTGCCTCTCCCATACTTTGGCATGCCCACCTCACTCACTAGATATTGCCACAAGTTTGAGCTTTCTACAGACGAGTACACAGACACCTTCACAAACAACCACCGGGTGCTCCTTCAAATTCCCAGTTTGCAGCTGGTTAGACAGATGTGGCCAATGTACAGGGGGTTTGTCGGTGCACTGAGGATAAACTATCCCCTATTACAGGAACCTGGAAACCCAAATGAAAAGGCAAAACACATTTGCAAGCCATCTGGTCCAGATGTATGTAGTACTACCAGTAACTTCAGCTTGGGACTGCTACTAAAGGTAGGTGACAACTCCCCCTGGAGCACACGGCTCCATTGGGTGCACTCTACAACATGTCCAATGTGCACAAGTTAGTTCTGTGAGGAAGAGCATGGGGGTACAGATTCCTGTCTGTGGAAATTCAAGCTTCATTTTTTCACCAGTGATACCAGACTGATGGCATAAAGCTCTGAGAGCAGCTAAACCACCCACCCTCCTTTCTTTCCCTTCAGAATCTGAGACTGCTCAAAATACCACAGGCTGTCAAAGCATTCTGTCCATTAGAAGGTATGAAATCCAACAATCTATATTGCAAAGCAGGATGGAGAAAGGGTGGCTTCCACCTTTCCAGTGAGCTAAGAAGTAACCGTCAGGCAATGGCTCAGCATCAAGAAAAAACCCGAGCACAGATTTCAGGAATGACATAACCAACTGGGATCATCTGTAAGATTCCAGACCCATGTATTTCCATCAGATAAATATATTTTTTCCCTGAAAAAATCAGTATGGAATTTTTCTCAATGATCATATTTTATCATAAAATAGAATGCAAACCCAAAATGTCAGCATTAGAATTAACCCACTTGATTTTATTGAAAAGAACATTTTAAATGTTCACTCTTTTTACCCCCTTAAAACACCATTTTGCAGTATGGCACAAAAAGTGTTTTCAAAATGTAAGCAATTCTCACTTGTTAACAAAATTACCATTCTGAGTAGCCCTATCAGTAACTTACATCATGTCCAATGCAATGCCCAAGGACACCTGCACAGCAAAACGTTTTTATTATTAAATAAATAGTCTTTTGCATGGTTGCCCTCAGTAATGAAGACAGGTCCTGTGACAGCAAATCTGTGCTCACCAAGCACTGTCAACATGTAACAATGCTGAGCTGTAGTTTGAGGCACTGAAGAAGTCCAAGACATGCATCCCACCAGCAATTAAATCGTGCATAATTGCCTATTGAGTCTTGAGTGAGCTACACTAGCCAGAGGCTGGAAGGAAACCCAGACAACCTACTATGCAAGCAGACTTGGAGCATGGCAATTAATGGACACCGTGACACAGAGCTGCTTACACAAAGAAATTACTAACTAACCAGTCAGAAGATTTGCAGAAACATTTGAGGGAGAGGGAAAGAACATCAGGTATCATATGAAGTCCTACAGATATTTTTGGGAAGCATGGTCTGCAGCACCACAAAGAAACCAAGAGTGTCTACCATTAACCCTGCACTGGCTGGTTCTTGGCACCCTGACCATAACCTGCCTTTCTGCACTTGGCAACGGGACTGTCACTTGAGAAAGTTACTTCTAGAATCATTTGGTCCTGGTTTCCTAACTGAAGAGTTTCCATACCCTACCTCTGATTGCATGCCTTGCTTTTGCTATTCAGTAAGTATCTACTGCTTCTCTGAGCTCAGATCAGGACAGCAATGGAGCTGGAACAGCTGAAACACAGTGGAGTGATGATCCCTCCCCAGAGAGACACCAATCCCAGTACAAGCTAAGGGATGGCTGATGGGTTCAGCATAAAGAAACAAGTAATGCAGATCAGCATGACACACTGTCCTCTCAGCACACAACTTGCAGAGCCATTGCCAGGCTTCCTGCATTTGACATGGCAAAGGGAGGAGGGATTAAGAAGGAGGAAAAGATGATGGCTCTGGGGACGTCTCCTTGCAGACTGAAGTGTCTGAAGTGGGTCATTTTGGTGAAATTGTTCTGGTGATAGATACTGGAATCAAAACTCTGGGTGTTGGTTAGGAGGGGGCTCTGGAGGTCTCCAGGTCAATGCAAGGCCAGCTAAGATTGCTCAAGGCCTTGTCTGGTACAGTTCTGAAGGTGTCTGAGGTTGGAGGTTTCTTCTTAGTGTCTCTGGGTTCTGTGCCACTGTCTCTCACCCAGTGAGGAAAATATTTCTGATATTTAAATGCAATTTTCAGTGTTGCAACTTGTACTTGTAACCTCTTGTTCGACAGCTGTGCACCTCTAAGAAGAGTCTGTCTCCATCTTTGTGCTTTCAACTGGAAAGACAACAATATGAATCCTCCTTGGCTTTGCCTTTGTTGGCCTCTTCTTCAAGAATTACCATTCTTTTGGGCTGTCCACTTATGCTGTGTGCTCCAGCTCCCTGACAACTTGGTGGCCTCCTGTGGGCTGATGAAGGGCAGGCAGCCTTTCTGGCTTTTGTCCATATCTCTTTCACTTTCAGCTGTCTGTATCCCTGCTGCCCCTGCCCATGCCTGGCATAAAGAGTGGGCAACCAGGCACTTCCAAAAGGAGTTTGTAGAGCTGGGTACTCTATTGCAATTCCACATAAATGGTGCACCGTCCTAATTAAGGCTCTTTGGGGACTCCAGGTACACAGCCCAACCGGGATTTCTTCTTCCAGGGACCCAGGAAGCTGGAATTCACCAGGTAAAACCCACACAGATAGGCAGACAAAACTACAAAGTGCCAGAACCACAATATTGACTGTTGGGTGCTTTTTATCACGTGCCTTAGGTGCTCTCCTGTTGTTCTGACCACCTCTCCTTTTTCAGGTAAAAGCAAAGATTTTTATTCTTTTCACTGCCTGATATCTATACCCTGGGCTGAGCTGGAGTGAATTGCTGATGTTTTTTCAATCATGTCAAGAGCAAATGCACATATACTTAGAGAGAAACTAGATGATGCTCTAATAGAGTTGTATTGCTTGTATTAAAAATCCATCTTGACAGTTTTGACCTCTTCATTTTCAGGGTTTAAAATAATTTGCAGCAACCATGTGAAAAAAAATCTTCCTCTGATGTAGTCCCAATTTTAGAAGATTCAAGTGCAAATAGATCTTTCTCTCTGTAGACAGATCATCCCTAGCAAGACAGAAAATGGCTCAGGTAAAAACAGAATGACTCCTATTTTTCCCCCCAACTATTCAGTCTCCTCAGGTCTCCTAACACTGAATCAAAAAGCTCACGGGGGCCTGAGACTCTGCTTACTGTGGAAAGGGTTTGTTAAAAAGCCCTGAAAACTAATAGGGTGGAAAAAATGCTAACTGCTAAGAAACTTTAGTAACAACTGGAACTGCATCTCAGGGATCACAGTCTGCTTATACAGGCGACTGTGTTCAATTATGCCTTAGTTACCTGGGCTGGAAGGTACCTGTGCTGTCAGCTTTGACAGAAAGAACACTCCCTCTGTTAAGACCAAAGACTAATGTAAGGAAGAACAGCTGTGAAAGTGCTTCCATTAACAGGCAACTCCAACCCTGGGTTAGAAACTTGGTGTTGCTGCCTATACAGCACACTGTGTGTCACGTCTCCCTGCCACCTCACCTTCTCATCTTCCAGCCTGCGTGGCCACATGGGCTTCTGTGTGAGCGAGAGCAGAGAAGCTCTGGCAACTTCAGAGACATTTCTACCTCTGTTCTCTGGGGAGCTGGGTCCATCTATGCTGCTCTCAGGCAATACTGAGAGTCACTGTGAAAGTCCTGGCGAGCCACTGCATGGTGGGCATCACCGAAGCCTTGCTGTCCTTCACGGTGCTTCCCACTAGGCCAAATGCTCCACTGGGATAACACTTATCTCTCATCAGGGCATGGAAACCAACACCTGCTGCACAACACGACTCAGCCCCATCTGACCTGAACTCTGGATGCCAGGGCTCTGCTTCCCAACAGTGAAGACGTGGCCTCAGTCCCCACAGCCATCACCTCTGTCCTCCTAGGAATGGCAGATGTTGTTCCATGGGTATCTCCGAAATGGACAGTCCCCAGTGCAGAGCCAAATGGCAGAGCTCAGACAGGCAGTACGAAGGAGCTTGCTGCTGGGTGTGCACGTCCCACCTAGGGCATCTGGCTGGAATCGCTGCCTCGGCTGCACCGGGACACAGAGTCCTGTCACAGCTTTTCCCCCGAGGTGAGAGATGAACCAGCCGGACAAAGACATAACCAAACTTGTCCCCGATTTTTTCTAGAGTTAGCTTTTCAGAGAAGCGTGCAGAAAAGTTAACGAAACACTGTTGGGTTTTTGCTCGTTCTCAGATCAAGCAGCAGCAGCTGTAGGGACTGCTCCACGCCAGGGAGCAAGCGCAACAGTGCGCACCCTCCTGTGGCAGCACCTGAGCACTGCAGAGATGCGCGAACAGCCAGCCCTGCGAAACACACCTCGCGTGCTGTGCTTGTGGAAGGGCACACGTTAAAGTACACGAGATCTAGAAGGAAACGCATCAGAACGGGGAGAGGGAAAGCATTACATTGCTCAAAGTCAGACACACCACAAGGCGAGGAAATGCAGTACTTCGAGGAGAGACTGTTCTGAAGTCAAAAGAGATGACTGCTATCAAATTCCCATTGTTCTACAGAAATCTACCCTGAAGAGCTATATATTTTGACAACATCTGCCACTTCTTGAGCCAGTCACTCTAAACCACGTTCTGGTCACCTCTGAAGTTTCTGGTGGCTGGTATCACATCAGGCTGCCTGCCGCTCTCCTCACTAAGTGCTGCGAGTCATGGGGAGGCTGGTGAGCATTAGGCAGAGCACAGCCATGTTCCACGTCCCCAGCACACACAGAGAGCTTACAGATACAGGAGTCTGAGTCTTCCCTCCTTCCCCATCACCTCTCCCTCCCTCTTGCTCCCTCAAAATAAAGTGCCCTCCCCCATATCTTTCTCAAAGCTATAGCATGCAAATCACGCTCGTTTCGGCTCCACGTTTTATTCTGCATTGTCATTATGTCTGATCAAGCCTTCTTGAAGCTCCGTGTGTTAGAATCAGGCCCTTTCATGCTGCTGAAGGAGTGTGTTTGAGAGGAAAAGAGAGGTATTAAATCCGTGAATGTTCATAAATGAGAACTGACATTTTCAGGTACCCTACATTTTCAGGAGAGGTTTAATGACTACCCAAAGTGATGACAAGTATTTGCTGAGTGTCTGACTGACAAAAATAGACAAAAATAAAATTCCATGCTGGCTGGTACAGCAATTGGCAAGAAGAATCTCATTTCAGATTAATCCATGCTTCAGTAGAGTTATCACTGAGGGGCTGCCTTTAACCTCTTTAATTCACTCGCAAGTCGCTGTGTAGAACCCTGCTATATTGTTGGATATGAAACAACTATTAAAAACACTTCTGTGATCTTTAACACAAAGAGATGTATGTTAATATCTAAAAATTCAGTGCTGCTTGCTCGTGCTGTCAGAAATCAGGAGGCTATGACCAAGTCTCCTTTCTGGAACATGTCCCTGAGGGAGTAGAGCTCACACCTTGCAGGGCTGGGGCTAATGAAATAGAGGAAGCAGCTCTAGGAGCCGCCAATGCATATGATAAATCCAAGCCACTACCGAGGAATTTGCACCATCTCTGACTAGTCTCTCAGCCCTCTTTCCTGATGGTATGGGATTCAGAGCTCTGTTTCCAGATCCCTCAAATGTCAGAGAAGAAACAGGCTCCAACTTCTGGGGCAGCCGCTGGGCTTTGGCAGCAGCAAGGCAGCGATTTCGCGTGGTTTGGCAGGCGGGATGCTAGCGCAGCCACGTTCTAGCTGTTTCATGTTTGGGGACATCTGCTCCAGCGCAGCCATTGCTTTGTTTCCTTGTTCATATTCCCTATACAGTAGCTCATACAGAAGTTCATATTCTCTTCCAATATTTTTCATGGGAGTGATTTGCAGACAGAATTCGTAAAAACCCCTCATTTTTCACAAGAGCAGCATTTCAAGTGAATGTGATACTAAAGCAAACATACTGTGCATTCACAATTCATCAGCATGATGCATGTGATTCATGGTCTTTTTTCACTTGTCCAAAAATGACTCTAGAGGAAGAGATGCCATAATTACAGCTAGGAAGGGATTAACAGACATCCAAAGGGGCTGCTGAATCTTCAGATGTGGCAGCAAAACTGATCTGAAGTGGACCACCACCAGCATGGATAACAGCATTGGCTCACTGGGCTGTCCATAGTCCTCCAGAGAATTAGTATTGCTTAGACAGTACAATGACTTACACAACAGCAATGCCACTCAGAAATGCAACGTTTGGGCAAAACTCTAATGAAAAAATTGCATCTATACCATTAACTGGGAAACTACTGTAGCTCTTTATGAGACTTCAAAGTTAGGGGATAAAACCAAAAGAGAATGGGAAAGATGACCTGTCCTTATAAAGCTGCTGCAGACAAACAAGTAATTACTGGAAAAAAATAACAATCCCATTTTCAATTATATAACAGAGACCACAAAACCATTTTGGGTAGTTTCCTGCTTAGCTACCTGTGTCTGATGTAGAGATTTTGGACTACAGTAATACTTCCATGGAGGAAGGTCCAGCTCCTGCCACCGCTGAAATCAATGGCAGTTCCCTCTGATTGCAGTGGTGCAGGAACAAGCTCAAATTTGCAGTACTGAGGAAACCTTATCAATCCCCACAAACACTTCACAAAGAGTGTTTCCCATATCTAGTACTTATTCCATAGTTCAGACCTTCATGACACATCAGAGAGAAGTAAAACCGAGAGGTCAGAAATACTTACTTCCACTAGGGATCAGGTCCCTATCTGGGATGAAGAGCTTATATCCATAGTGCTTTTCCAGAACATCCGGCAGAATCTCAAGTGCAAACTGCTCCTCTTCATTGTTATCACAATCCAACGCATCAGGATCCACTTTGGTGTATGAAAGATACGCGTCATATTCCTTGTTGTCTGTAAGAAAACAGCTCATGGTCAGCCTGCTGTTTGCAGGAGCACTGCAAAGGATATAGGAGAGTACCAGGAAACTGCATTATTCCCTGAAATGACCAAACATTGCCCAACAAAACTGGGACTTTTCACAGGAACACACCAACTGGCTTCCACAGAGAAGTTGGTCGGATCCAGGCAAAGGACACGGATATCCTTTCAGTTTTCTTCTGCATGTTGAACTAGTTACTGACTCTGCTTCATGTGCCCAGTGTACCCATTTTGCATCTGAAAAGATCGTGGGCACAATTTTGATACAAATACTAAAGATGGAACTTCTTCTTCTAATCCTTTACATATTGCTCAGGGAAATCTTTCTTTCAACTCCAGTGCCTTAAGAGTGTGATGATTATGTGAAAGTTTTGAGCTTGGAAAAGCTTTTGACCCTGGAAAGTTTGGAAAATTTTGAGCAAGGAAAACTTCCTTGCACAAGTAATTGTGAGAAAATACATCACTTAATACTGATAATGCAGAAAATAGTAACAAAACTTCAAAGCTTTTTTTTTTCCCCCAGAAAATCTTGTAGATTTGAAAACCAGTATTATAATTTTAGAGGTCACCTGATCCAGGACATATTAAATACTTGGAGCTCACAGGATGAGAGAGACAACTCACAAGAGCAAACAGGGTGCAGGGGAAGACTTGCCCCTCCACTTTCTGCCTCTGTTCTCCCCCTTTCATCAAAAGGGGGAGGCCGGCAGTGGTGACAGAGGGGACCCAGGACATGCCACAGGACAGTGGGGCTGCAACGCAGTGCCTTGGCTAGAAAGGGAAACACATCCCTTTCTCCTGCACAGATCCAGGGCTTGTCTACAGCTCTCTGCATCCGAAACGTAGAGCTAGGGGCTGGTGACAGAAACACAAGTGGCACCACTATCGAGCTGGGGATTCATGCTGGGATCAGACTGTCTTAGTGACATTTCTCTTTGCCATTCCTCTGCAGTAATGGAAAATAGTATATTGAAAAAGTCATCCTTTAGAAATTGGGTCTCCAGAGAAGAGCACAGCTGCCATTATTTACAGAAAATGAAAAATCAAATAGTTAATGTTGTGAGGAGAAAACTGCATGAATGGAGGAGTTCTGAGTACCAATTATCTGTAAAGAACAGTGTGCATGAAAGATAATTAAAGCAATTAAAAAACATCAATATATTCTGATTAAAGGAAAAAAATAGATAATCACAATACAATATATTCCTGGATGACCTTGAAATAATGGCTACTTTCTTATAATTCTTGACACAAAGCCAGACCCACAAGGGTCAGAGCTACAGACAAGGCATGTGAATAATCCTATGTTTGTAGAAGGCAATTTGCCTGGTGTCACCATAGCTGCATGGGAGGATGGCCACCTGGCTTGCTGATACTTCTCTGAAATCCACAGCATACAAAAATAATATAAAAGGAATAAAGGCCAGTCAGCTTTGGAGTCCTGTGCAAACCCTGCTACCCTGTCTGTAACAAAGCCTGCCAAAACTTTTTAAGAGAAGCCAGCCACCAAGTGATCCAGGAGGCCAACACCCCTGAGAACACTCGAGCTCTGCAAAGGCAGCAAAGCAAACCCCAGAGCACTGACATCCCCAGCTATGGAGCAGCATGAAAGCCACGCACGGACTGTGCAGACCCTGAGCTTCCTGCCCCTGCCAGGTGCGCGGGTACAACCGCCCTCGCCAGCCACCTTGTTCAGGGCACAAGCAAACAAGATGTAGATGGAACCAGTGCCTTCGGGCTCCTGGGAGTCCATATGTTTCTGTTACATCTCTGTGGTCCCCACTCTCAGACGAGTTCACAGACAGAACACAGCGAAAGGACTGATCTGAGCTTGCCCACACTCGCTCTGTGTGCTCTGCATGCAGCACTGTTTGGAGCCACTTTCTACATGGTTTCCTGTAACCCTCAGAATCATTTTCTGTAAAAACAAGGTTACACAGAACACAGGAAGTTAATGCATCCAACACTGCTTGCTTAGGGTATTTTTAGAAATAGGAATAAAGCAAATCTGTTGAATTACAAACCTTCTATTTTCAAGAAATACGTATATAAATGGAAAACCACCCTGCAGTTGCATCTATACAGCTGACTGCTCATGGGAACTCTGTATGTTTCCACTATAGCCTACATAAGTAGAAAGAAACATTCCCATGTATGCTTTGACTTCAGGAACATTCTGCCTCCATCTTTCATTCTGCAGGACCAGAGCGAGACACAAAGCTGCAATAGCTCTGAAATCGTGCACTGGAAAAAGAAAAGGTTGTTTTCAGGATTAACATGCACACAAAATCCCTTGTGTACTCAGGGGGCTTCCACTGAACAACTAGAAAATACTATTGTTCCATAAATTAAAAAAGTTATTGAACCAAGGAAGTTACATGAATAAAAATGCAGCAGCAGATTCACACTGAACACACGAGATAAACAAGTCAGAGCATCCGGAGGAAATGATCGCTTTGGGTCACTTTTTGTTGGTGTGAACCAGGGGCGTTATGCTGGCATAATCCCAAGGTGTTAGAGGTAGATTACTTCCAAAACCACACACACTCACCCTTCGCTTTCTCCTGGGTACCAGTACAAACATCGTGCAGTATCGTGTAGCATGAACAAAGCACCATTTTAGGTTTTCCCACTCCCACATGAAGATCAGGGAAGAGGAATTTTCCTACCTTCCACTCCTGCTATTCAGCATTAAACATCCTCAAATCCCCTGGATGCCATTCCACCCGTTCTCCAAAACTCCTGTGGATTTCATTGTAGTGAAACATTTTCACACCATATCTGCCCAGTGTTAAACAGACACGTTCCTTGTTTCCACCACGTGTAGGCTAACTGCAGAAACTCACAGGTCTGTATGGCTGCACCCTGCCTTGGCACAACAGGGACACATGGTCCCTGCCTTCTTCCCCAATTGTTTCTGGATAAACCATTCCAGACTGCCTACATGACTCTTAAGTGTTGCAGCAGGTGATGGGAAGTACCTGTACTTGAATACTGCACTTTGGATCATTCGAGGACCCTAGTTAGATACATATTACTAATGTATTAATTATGCTATAACAGAACTGTTAAGAATATAATAAAAGGATTGAAGTCACTTGGTTTTAGATTACCAGGGTTTACTCCAGCTTCACAGGGGCAGTAATGTTCTAAATTCAGGAGAATTAAAGCTTCAATTTAGAAATATGTTTGGCTTTAGGCACCAAACAGAATAGATACTGGGGAGAGGGAAGGGGAGGAGGGAGGAAGCTGAAAACCAGCCTAGTTTATTCCTGAACATAATCTCCAGGCAAGCTGTACGTTTCCACTAAATTGGTACAGTCTCCCAATTAACTGAGGCAACCAGTTAGCCTCAATAACAATCACCACTCACTTATTACTGGAATCAGTTGGCAGCCTTAAAACAACTCAATGGAAATATTTAATGCACAATACCTGGCAAAAGGGCTGCCCACAGACACTATGGAATCAGGAGAAGCAATCCTGGGCAAATGTGGCACAGGGGAATGTGAGGAGTTCTCCAGAAGAATCAGCTCACAAATGAACAATTCTTCTGACTGGCTTATGGCACAGCCCAGTGACATTTCAGTGAAAAGACTCATTGATCTCAGGGGGTTTTGGGAGAAAGTCTTAGGGCTTTACACTGCCGGGTGCTTCACAGTTTGAACTGAAACTGGCAGCAGGTATCTTTTGGGATTCATCTCAGTCTGCAGTTTCAGGTCTCTGAAATATTTCCGTTGCACATATTGAATTTCCCAAGCAACCACTTACCATCAGCTGCTTCGTCTCCTCCAAAGTTCTGTCTGTAGAACAGCATTAACTCTATGTTGTAGCACTTATAGATGGTCACGAGCAAAATAAGGAGAAGAAGAATGGCTCCCAATCCTCCAGCAAGCTCTATTTTGTAGATCAAATCTAAAATTTGCGAGGAAAGACAGAAAGGTTATGTTATTTCCAAGCTTTATTTGCTCTAATCCACTGTACAATTCCACATAAAACTGTGCAGTTTCCAGATATAACCACAGTAACATTGAAGATGCCTAATTTTTTTGTTAGTTACCTATTACTTAACTTTACCCATTTACTCTGTCTACTGCTCATCTGGAATCCCTATCCAGAATGCATTTGAGGCCATAATCATAATACTTCTACAAGGGAATTATGTAGTGATTTTACACAGAGGATTAATCAACTTTTTAAAGAGCTTGTAGAGTTTGAAACCTCTGTATTGGCAAAGTGCATCAAAGGATGCATGTAGCATGTGAGAGTAGCAATACCAGACATACTGTACCCCGTTTGGGAGGCTCTAGCCCCGCCCTGATTATTAAACTTTGGGTTTGTATTTGGGAAGCCAGTGGATGAGCTGATGGGAGCTGCCAAGTCCAGACTTCAGCTGAATCACTGGAGAATGCACTGAGCATCCCAAACGGCCAAGACAACGCAAGCAGCAAGGCACAGGCAGGAGGCTGCTCAGAGCCACTTTGAGTTGTGACAGCGACTAACCGAGTTCTCACGTGTTTGTTTAGTACATATTATACTTTAATGGAACCAGTGCTAGTTAGAATTTCCTACTGGGATGCTTTTGTTAGGAAACATCACAAGCAGTTTGTCTCAAAGAACTTTACAAATTCATCCAAATGCAATTATCCATCTTTAACAGCTGGGGAAAGAGAGGCGTGGAAAAGTGAAGTGACATGTTCAAGGTCATTCAGCAAACCAACGCCAGAACAGGATAAATCCCCTTGAATACCAGCCCAATGCTCTACCTGAGGTAAGACACTAACAGTATCACTCTCTAGCCTGAACACAATACTGCTCATAACACCACTTGGCATATTCCTTAGCCATAAAAGACAAAAGATGACAATTTGACAATAGCTACCTCTAACAGCCTATATTAGCTTAGATAAGATGTCATGGAGATATTTGCTGCTGTGATAAATACAACCCAAAGATGTAAAAACTGTAATACAGGCAGGACAAAGTTTTTGTGATCTTTACGCTTCTAAAACTTAGGTCAGAAAAAAAATCACTAGTATGTCATTTGTGTCATTTTCAAGATAAAAAGCAAATTAGTTATGTATCTTTTGGGGTTATTCTTGCTTCACTATGCCTTCTATTTCAATAATTAACATCAGATGTCAAGCTATTCCCAGTTTACAGTATCTCTAATGTCTGTCTGGTAAGAAGTCATGGAGTAATAGATGGAAAAAGTCTGTTATAATAGCTATTTAATCTCTCTGAGAACACAGGGAATTCATGGAACTTTTATTACGCTGTATGACAAAGTTAGTGTATGCTCTGGGGATAAATCTGGTCAAATGGAGAACAGAGTTGGTTAAAATCCCTTTACAGAGAAAAAGCTGATTTTTTTTTGTTGTTGTTGTTGTTATACTGAATCTTTTTTGCAAGGAAAGTGAGATGATGGCAAAGCTGCCAGTTTGGAAGGAGAGAAATTGCTGAGCCTTGATCCTCTGCAGCCCATTTGCTGAGGGAACGGAGGGTAACAAGCAAACACACAAAATCCACCTCAAAAGGCAGAACTGAACTGCTTTTGTGTGTCCTGTATTTGTCCCACTGCTTCATAAACTCTCCCAGAGTCCATCCATAAGGAGGCAGAAAGCCATGGGAGCTTTTGGGCTCCCTGTTGCCATTCCAAGGTGTGGGAATGGAGATTGTTCTGTTTTCTTCCCTACTCCAGCTCTTAGTCCCTGATTAAATGCCTTAATCCTCAAGTGGTCCTCATTGAAGTCCATAAGGAAGGCAGCACACCCAGCATTAGGAGAGGTGCTGAATCGGGGTTTTGTACTATAATAGTGACTGAAAAATTGTAAATTATGATATTCTGGTGGTTTCTAATGTAAAATGTAGAAGGATTTAGCCACAATGCTCCACAGAGGATTACAGTCTTTAAAATACTGAGTGTCATAAGCACCAAATTAATGAGAGGCAAATTTATTTTAGATGGTTCCTCATCATTTAGTACTATATCAGCCTCCAAAAAAAACCCCCCAAAATTAGTTTCCTGCATGTCTTGAATAAAGGCAGCCTCGGTGAGCAAACATCATTACAATATTTGCTTTTATCTCAATACACTGCTTCTTGCCACTAAAAGCATGGTTTGATGTTACTCTGCATTTCCTGGCAAGTTAGTCATGTTCCAGGACAGTTCGACTTCAATTGCTAAAATACTGGACTGTTTTCAAATCCATTTGAAGGGAATCCTGAACTGTTCCCACATCTGAGGGACAAGTGGGTGAATACTGTGTTTCCATGCAATCTGCACACCAAACCTGCCAAGAGAGTGGGGAGGAGGAAAGAAAAGCCAACCCAGGATCATCCAGATCTTATTTTTTAAATACTCAGAAGCAAATAACAACGTGGTCTTGAATTAAGTCAGTAAAGACTTCATTAAAGACTGTGACAGCAGATGTGTTGAGGTCTCAGGAGCATGCCTGTTTCTGTCTTTGCATTGGTAGCTCTGGGTGTTTTAAACTGGATTTGATTCTTTTTCAGTTTAAAATGAAAAAGCCCAGAGTGATGAAGCACACGCTGGGGCTCCCAGGAGCTGGTGCTGCACAGACAGCAATCCTGTGTTCTCTGAGAGCGTTTGGGAGTTCCAGACCACTAATACAGCAAAAGACTTCAATGTATTTTACCTTAAATATTTGAACATTTCTTTTTTCTTCCTTAAGTTATGTGCTTAAAAATAACCACCTGATATCAGAACAAGAACTATAGAAAGTTATACTGCAGTTATAACTTGGATTTGGGGGTAATTTCTGCTTTGGGGTGGGTTTTTTCACCCAAGCCTTCTGAGTTTAGCAGGACTCATGATTTATGCTAGCTTGTCTACACCTGATGTGCTGCAATCACACCTTTGAGCAGAGGGCAGACAAAACCTACAGCATGGTGACAATCTGGAGACAACAGAGCTACAAGCACCTCGTGCTGCCAAGGACAATGCAACCCTTGGCAGGTAAGATTTTGGAGGGAAGGGGATTTCTCTGGCTGAGAGATCTGTGCTTCCTCTACACTTTTCCCAAGTGCCCTGGCATCTGGAAAGCTGCGGGATACTACATCAGGAATCCAGGATCCCTCCATTGACATGCACAAAGGTCAACAGCTTTCTACCAGTCCCATGCTAAACCTTGTCGCAGGACAGTCTGTACAGCAGCACTTCCTGGCTCATGCACAGCTCACAGAGAAAGCCAGGATAAGAAGTAATTGTATCAAGCTGCAGAAAGGAAAAGTTTGGTCAAGTATTTGGAAGAACTTAATAAATAACAAACAGGACAACGGGACAGGCAGTCAAAGGACACAGTGAAAACACTGTGGTTATTTTAAACGACACTTTAATAGCTTGAAAATCAACTACTGAGGATGCCTGAGGGGAATATAAGCTTTCTACAGCCACAGTGTAGAGAAGAAATGACATAGTAGCTGAGAAGTGATCTTTTCCACCTCCAAATTCTGTATTCAGCAGTGCTTCTTCCATAATTTCAGCAGAGCTCTGAAATATCTGCATTTTCCTGTTATAAATAAACCTAGCTTGTTATTCTAATATATGCAACACAGCAGAGGGTTAGCAGTGTTAACATAGATATACTTACTATCAGTTGGATACTTATGAGGTTCAGTGCATGCAAAGGTAGAATGCTTTTTGCACTAAAGAGGCTAAACCTTCATCATGGTGACCAGACTCCTTAATTAAAGTTGTGACATCCTGCCAGTTTAGATGTTGAATATTCACTTGTGTGTGTTCCACACCACAACTGCAAGCCCTAGTTTCTCAGAGTGGTTTGTACCTTGTGTACTGAGTCTAATTCCTCTTATTTATCTTAAAACATAACCTGTGCTATGCCCATCTTTCTGGGAGGACATTAAACTCTCACATACAAAGGAAACTCAGTAAGTAGGACTCGATTCAACTGACTGACAGGACAGCATGCTGTACTTTCACACATATAACCTGTGGATCACACGAAATAATAGCAAAAAAGGAGGACATTGTCCCACAAATTTCCTCTCCTTAGTAGCCCTTTCTTTGTTCCAATATCACCCTTCTCTTCCTTTTCATTTTATACAGGTTATAACCATGAAACACTTGACATCCAGTAAGCCTTTAGGTGAACTGATGACTAGGGATGTTCTTCAGAATTGTGCAACATCTGGAGACGCCTTGGCTGGTCTTCTCCTCCTTCCACCTGGCTCTTAGTTCACTTGTCCCATTGAGATGTCTGCCCTAAGCTCAGAGGAGAACCTGCAACATGCTCAGGTACTAATTGTATATTTAAAACTTCTCCAAACAGTGTCACCTTTGTGGGATTTTGGTGCAACTGGGACAATGAAAACACTGGCTTTTTAAACTGACACTAGCACTGCAATCCAAGACCTGCTGAGGAGCATGTCCTTTACCTTAGTGATCTGGAAGCACATGAAGGACTGGAACTGCACTTGCAGGCATGTTTCATGGAAACATTTCTTCTCTTTTAGTAAATGAATGTACAGCCAAGAATAATGGCAGAAATCAGGACAAGATATTAATTCTATTGTCAACCTCCTGTGCTGATGGCTGTGTGACTTCACATTAGGTCTTTATTCAGTGTGCAACCTTCCTTTGCTTTCCCAACAGCTACTGTCTTACAGCTTTTGTACCACCTAATACTTATAAAGATCACCATCAAATTTAATTGTCACCCTACTTATGACTAGGAGAGATGATTGAACAAACAACATAAGAATGATAATGAGATACTGTTACACTCCTCACGATAATGACTTCCACAGAGTGTAGCTGCACCTTTTAATTTGAACATTCAAACCACAGGTAGGTAACTTGCCAGTAGTGGTATCCCCAACTCCAGCACCAAGCACAGCATCCACAATGGAGTAATTCTCCATTGATTTGTAGCTCCCATTGCAACGCTTTCATTCCCAATGCAGTTGGAAAGCACAGCACATGGCAATGGTTTAAAGCTTTCAATGCAACCAAAGGCAGGAAGAAGTGGAGAAATACAAGAGCATCTGACCTCATCGCTGAGGTACCTATGCTAAGAAGTGCACATTTTAACCCTGCCACACAACCACTCCTGGGTCAAATTCATAGGTTGTTTAGACCAAAATACTCCCACTGCTATGTTGGTGCTTTATTGGTGACCATATTTCAGGTGAGCACATCTCCAGCAAGGCTGAGTCACTAGAGACCAAAGCACAATGCAGATTTTTTTGCCACACACAGTAAACTGAAGCTGTAACACAAACAGCCTTCAGCTCCAAGGAGGGACACAGAAGCCCAGCCTGGCTCAGAGAGGTCAGCGAGACCTTTGCTACCGGCCGACCTGTTGCTGCTGAGGCAGGTGAGAGTGCAGGTAATTAAAGAGAATTAATTACCTTTCTTGCGCAGAAGAACACTGGCGTGTTTCCTGCCATTTCTGTTTTCCACGTGACACGTGTAGTTAGCCAGGTCTGCCTCCTCCACAGCATCAAAGATCAATGTCAATTCAACTTCTTTTTCTCCAAGGTGTTCTCTGAGGAGTCTGAAAGGCAGGATACAGACTTTGCTTAACTGAATTAATACAGGTGGAGGATTCCCTGAAGAGCTGTGATTTCTAAGCACAAGATAAACAGTGTTTCCAGCCTCCTTCACTTCTGCTGGAGAGGGACTTAGGTGGTGACTTGAGTTGCCTGAAAGAGACTTCACAGAGACCTTTTTCCATGCCTTTTTCTCCCACCATGTCTGCAGTGAGAAGTGCAGGAAGAGTGGCTCCCAGTGCAACACCTGCATGTGGCTCCACCAGAACTAAATCCTAAAAAAGATGTTTCTTTTAAAAGAAGCAATAAATATTCCATTTCCAGAGAAGTAAATGTGCACTACTAAGCCATTGCTGAGCAAATTCTAAGGCAATATTTTAAAGGCTGGGTATCATGGTGCATTTTAATGCAGTGTGGAGAAACAACGAAAGGAGCCGCGCTACTCTGTGGAATTTTCTTCTGTTTTTTGGCTGTGGATCCTGACTTCAAAAGGGAACAGTGTCAGGAAAAAGAGCTCTCTGCTCCTTTGAGAGGACAGAGGAGACATTCAAAGTCCCCACAAAGGGAATAGAAAGTTCTAGCAGACTTTCAGGCCAGAGGTACAGACTTTTCATGTCATTGTTCCAATGTGAACATTAAAAAGAATGCAAAGTAAATGCAAGTGTTTTCTGATGCTGACATTAGGTCTAAAAATACAATGCCCTGTTCTCTCCAAAGGCTTCTTATCAGTTGCTCAAGGAAAAGTTATTGGTCCTTTGAATGGGGAAGTGAAATGTCAAGTGAAATCTGCTGGATTCACTGGATCCTGTTCGTGTACTGGCGCATCTTGCGTGGGGGGTGAGTACCAAGCGTGTGATGCCTCCGCAGTCACTGGTGAACTCACCGGCGCGTGTAGCGCTTCAGGGAGCCTTTTCTCCAAAAAGATAGTGTATGGCACTAAGAGGTACAGGTGTAAATAAGATCCACAATCACCAACAAAGACCTATTTTCTCCAGAGACTGAAGGGAGGCAATTAGGCACAAAGTAATTAAGCAGAGCACTCTTTGCGCTGGATGGAAGCTGCTTCTGGAGAACTTAAAATTTTTCGTTAACAACAGCAAACCTCAGGTTTCTCTATTGTAAACCAAAGTTGTTTTGGGGTTTCCAACGCACACACACATTTTCTTATGTACATCAATTCATATAAAAAACACAGAGCTCCAAATGGAACAAATCAGAAGTGTGACAGCGTTGCGCTAGACAATCAAAAATGCTGCAAACCCTCTATCTGCAGTAAAATTTCATACAGCACGTGGCCTTTAAAGTCTTCTTTAAACTCAGAAGACATAGCAGAACATCCACAACTCAGCCTCTTTCACCATGGCTATGTAACACACAAAAAAGCAAGTGGAAAACATTAATTTAAGAACAGGCATTTGTGTTGCATTGAGGAACTTGGATTCCATCTTTCCTGCTAATTCACTCTCATTTATTTTGCATTTTTATGTTTTGGGGTTTTTTTAATGCTGCCTCTGAGTCCAAATGCTGAAACTAATGCAAGAGGCTGAATTTGCATCATTTCTGGCCAGAAAATAAGCCCTCTAAGAGAGCCTGATCTGTTTGCAACTCAAATTGGTCTAAATCATTTGGGTAAATTAATAAATCAATTCTCATTTACTTATGCCATACATATATCAAGCAAAATATTTTAAACTCAGAGCTTTCTGTTCTGTTGGTAACCAACATGCTACACACATTTTTGCCTACAGATCATGCTGCAAGGAACACATACAATCATTAACAGTGAGGATATCTGGGACAGTAATCCAGCACACTCTGTCAATGTTTGGATTGTTTCGTGTTTACTATAATCAGCATATTTCACACAGGAAAAAATGAAGACAGATTACAATTAGGATAAACTATTATTCTGAATCTATTTAAAATAAAATAATTGACCCTTAACCTAGATTTAAATAATACACGATCAGCTAAAAAGCAGCTTTCATAAAAAAGAATATGCATTTGGGCTGGAGAATTTTATTCCTACTTGTTTTCATGCTAATTACAATCTTCAGGAAAAGAACTCTTTAGGATGGGATCTATCATGAAAATGCAGACAGAAACTTAAGCATTATGCTGGTAGCAAAGTGTAGAAAGCTCTTAGTGGTGTTGTACCCTTCATTCCTGCTTTTTTTCCTGTTTTTTCCCCCCTTTCAGCCAGTACTCTCCAGCTAATGATTCATTATTACCACAATTTTTTTAATATGTGTGCAGCCTTTAATTGGTTGCATTTTGTAGTTGGTTCAGAGAACATTGAGCACGGTAATTTTGGGTTAAAAAAGGAATTATGGTATCAACCAGTGAGACCTTAAAGCTGCAGCAGTGTTTGCTGCACAGCCTGATGATGAATCTCTGCCCCTGTGTGAGTTCGAGGAAACTTTGCCAGGAACACTGCCAAGACATGCCAGCTCCCACAAGTTGGGAAAAGAATAGCTCTTCTTTATCTGGTTTGATGAACAAACTGTAAGAGTAATTACATCATTTAATGCATAGATAAATCAGCAGTGCTTGACAACTCAGAGCAAACAGGATGGAGGAAGAGAGAGAAGAGGTGGGGGAAGTAAAAAAAATAAAACCAACCCAGTGCTTTGTTTTTGTTCAAGCTGAAGCATTTTATCTAAAACAAACATTTTGCCTACTGATCATTTTTCAGTGAATTAAAACCAAAGTAGCATTTTAGAATTCAAATGTTTTCTTTGAAAAATATCCAAAGTTTTGGATTTTTCAAATCTTTTGTCATATTTTTGCAATGCATTTATGCACTAAGTTGAATCTGAAGTTAAAATATAAAACACTTTTCCTTCAAAACCACATTGTCCTAAAATTTTCAGGCTTTCTATGGCCACAGATGTAAAGGCTGTAAGAAAGCTTCACCTGGGTCTCTTTTCAAGACCAAGGCATAAACTCCAAACCTTTACTAACCTGCTATTGAGTCAGGACTTAGCAAAAAGGAAAACTTTATGGAGTTGAAGATCTGGACTGTGAACAGGGATATGAACTCTAGTCCCCTCTTCCTAGTCCTTACCAACAGGCTGGAGGTGAAGGGACAGACCTGTGCACACGTGAGTACCTCTCCAAAGTAAAGTAGTTTAACTAACAACAGAGCACAGCGATCTTCCCTCCCACTGTCCTGCATCATGTTTCTCATTCTCTGCCCAGAAATTGTCTGCTTGAGTAGTATAAGCATTTCAGGAGAGGGCTGGCATTCCCATGCTTCTCTGCAAAGCACCCAGCACATTAGTCAGGCAGTGATAACAAGTCAGCCTCCCTCCCTCAGCATCCCCTCCTAGCAGGATACAACATCCTCATCTTGTCTGAGCATTTGCAACCATCAGTTGACTCCTGTGGGTGAAAAGGCAGAATGTTAAATTAATCAGCAGGAAGAAATAAGGCTGCTGCAGTTTAAAATGTTTCCATTCATTTCCTTTCGTGCCCCTAGAATGAGTCAAACTATTTCCACTTTAAAAATAGAGAAGAGGGGGAAAGAAAAAAAAATCAAGACCAAACATCCTCTACAAGTTGAGCATTATAAGACACCTGCAAACTGTTCTGCAGTGTTGCCTGAAGAAGAAAAAGAAGCAATTCATAGGTGGCTGTGAGAGCAAGATTTATACCTGAAAATACTTCTTTGCCATAGCAGAGAGACAGTGTTGAAATTTGCTGTGGGCTCCTTTGATAATTAGGTACAACGGACAACTCTGCAGGCAGGCTTAAAGACTCTGATTTCTTCTTTAATAGCCCTGGTTCAATTTACATGACATTTTTATTACTGCTGTGAAAAACCC
This sequence comes from Gallinula chloropus, assembly GCF_964237585.1. Lineage (NCBI taxonomy): Eukaryota > Metazoa > Chordata > Aves > Gruiformes > Rallidae > Gallinula > Gallinula chloropus. The sequence continues at coordinate 19,352,270 of NC_140096.1, forward strand.
ACCTGGCAAGCAAAGACTCTCTCTCCTTCTCCCCCATGAATGCCTAACATTTGGGGCTCTGAATTCGAGGGAAGGCAAGGAGGCAGGTTAGAGAGGGGGTCATTGCCTCTGAGTCCTGCAAGGCTGATTAATTACTTTTTATTATGAGGCTCTGTAACAAGGTCTAATAAATAACAAGAAGCCCAGAGCAACACATATATTACTCATGGCAAAGTCTGCTTGCCAAAAAAACCCAGTTCCACAGGTTTGATTTAACAGAAATGCTCAAGTCCTGTGCACCCTTATTTCAGTGCTTTCAGTAAAAGCACTCTGATTTCCTGGTAACCAGGCATGCAGGAGGATGCAAACTGGGGGTGGATGTTTTGTACTCCCACACTGCAGCGACCTGGAAACCTGAGCTCCCATCATATACAGCAAATCCAGAGTCACAACGGATGGGTACAGTCCAAGGTAAGGACAGCACCAAAAACTCAGAGCACTGACAAATCTGTGAGCTAATTTAAGACAGAGGATGCAGCATTAAAACACTAGACACCTGACAAAGGAACAGCCCATGGAGTATCTTGGTCTGGTTGCAACAATTCCCAATTCCTTATAGGCTCTGAACATTAACAGAAACACACAGATAATACCATAGAGAAGCAAACAGATGGGAAACTCATCTAACCAGCAAGTTCTCTGTGGTTCATCAGATTTGAAACACACATAGCACTTTTTGAAATAGTGAATATGTGGCATGGCTCAGAGCACTGACAGAACAGTTAGCCCTGCTCAGTGTCCCTGGGGCACCATGCTTGTAATGGGACATATAAACACGAGCTGTTACTGGGAAAAAAACACTTGCAAAAAGTTACTACCACAGTTGCCCTAACTACCTCTAAATGAAAAGTGGGATGGGCAGTGGCACTGCCAGTAATGATGCAGTAGGTTTTGGTACATGCTATGTTCTACTGTTGGCTGGGCTGCACAGGAGATGAGGCATGTGATAAGCAGCTTTGTTGAAGAGAAGATTCACTGAATTGTGATGGGTCCAAAACTGAGTCAAAGTTTTTTAACAGAGTGAGAAAAGGGAGTTGCCAGAAATTAATCTGAAACATGAATGTATAATGAGATGGCACCATAAAAGACAAATACATCTTTTTCAAACTCAATTTCACTAAGAAATGCACATAAAGGAAAAGTTTTCAATTGTGCTAGAGCTGCACAAACCTCAAATTGCCCTTACTATGCAGAAGAACAACATGACCAAAATCACTCTGTTCATTTACATACCCCAGAGAGGACATGATGTCATTAAATGCTCTTTACTTGCAATGGCAGAAGTTTCCAGTACTTGTATTTTGTGGTCAGAAGCCCAGAAGATGATTCAATTCTTAAAGCCATTCTAGCAATATATGATAAATTTCATCTGTATGCAATCAAGGTGTAATGTTAGGTCAGTTATTTTAGTGTATCTTAATAACTAGTGCCTGAATGGCTGAACTTCGAATTATTGATGGAAATAAAGCAAGGGCATGTCTCTCTATGTGCCTGCTCTCCAAAACCATTTGTACAAGAAACAACTCAGAAGTGAGACCAAAAAAATGTGCAATGGCAGGCACAAAGACCTTGGCTTTCTTTATATTCATTGTGTCTGTAGGAGCTGGGCCCACCTTGTCAATAGTACGACCATAAGTCTTTGCTGAGAGAGCTATTAAACAGGTAATTACTAAACAAGGAAGACAAGAAGATGCTGTTAGGTGCAAATTCCAAGTGACTGTTTTCTTTACAACTGGTACAACAAATGATAACCAGCATCTGGAACCAGCCAAACCGAATTTGATTACTGGACATCCTCATGCAGTGACTTCCTTCTCTCCCTTAAGAATTAAGCACGGAGCCACGAACGTCGCTTTTCGAAGGCCCTGGTTAAGTCATACCAAGAGCTCTATCACAGGCAGACAACACACTCAGCAGAAGAGAAAAAGTATGGTGACTTTGACAGGACACCATTCATCTTTAAGATTAATACTGATGCTGGAATGAATGTCATTTTGCCAAGGACTGCCACGAGGGGCAGCTGCAGTGGACAGCATCATTTCCACGCAGGGCTAAAATCAACCCCTGAAACACTCAAGAGACACTTGAGCTGCCGTCAGGGGAATGTGATAACAGATTTTCCAGCACACAGATAGCTACTATGTCTTTAGAGTTTATTCTCTAGAAAGGAGAGGGAGCAACTCAGACTGCCTTGGTTCCAAGTCATTCATCACTCTTTAGACAGAAAACTATTTCCACTTCCAATCAAAACCTGTTTTAAAAAACCCAGCAGGCTCTGGGGACATACCACGTTTTTAACAGTAAATACTCTAAAAAGTACCTGACTTCGCCTTCTCTAATGTGACCTTCTAATTCTTCTATGAATTTTTCCCCTTTCATCCAGTAGATCATGGGGCCTGATTCTCCACTGAATCCAAAGAAAGCTTTGCAGGCCACAGTCAGTGGGTTTCCTGAGGACAAGAAGAAGAGATGGGGTTAGATACCTCTTAATTCAGTACTGCTGAGACAATGATTATAAGAAATCTCAACTCCATTTAAAATTGGAATGAAAAAGAAAAAAAAGGCACAACTACAAACCATATGAAACAGGGTGATGTTGATTTGCATCTATAAACAAGCAGCTGTGAAATGAAACTCTGAGGTTATCTGTCATTTAATTTTTCCCAGAAAGATACTACACAAAGAATGAGAAGGTATGGAAATGGTGGCAACATAAGATGACGTCAGGATGGTTATTAAAAAGAAAGACATGACTTCTTTGTGAGACTCCTGGGGGTCTCTACCAGGAATGGGGAGTGTGCCCTAAGAGGCAGGTAAATCACTGAACTTGCTTACTGCTGCCTATCCACCTGTAAAAAAGACACAGTAATAATTTTTTTTCCCTCACTTAGACAGAAATCAAATGTTAATGAAGCCTTGGTAAGCTGTTCAGAGAGTTTTTAAAGATCCCCAAGTAATACGTGATGCCAGTGAGCTCTGACGACACTCACGTTACTGTCAACAGGCGTTTGGCAAAGGACCAAACTGAAAGCATTGCTCAGGCAATAAAGAGCTCTCCCCCCTTCCAGCTCTGCAAAAATACTTCCAGAAGAAAGAAAATAAAACTGGGAAACAAATCAGATTTTTTTTCTCCTCTCTCCAAGAATGCAGTATTTAGATGGGTCTTTGTCTGGCTACAGCTTCAGTTGTACTAGCTAATCCGGGACTGTGCTTACAGCCTCAGGACAGATGGTTGTCTGCCCACGGAAGATCACCCCCCCCAAAAAAAAAGGAACAAAAAAACCCCTACAAGCCAGGAAATTCAGGAGAACCATACACATGTCCTTAGCATGCACATACAGCTGTGTTGCACCCACTTCTCTTTTGCTATTTTACCCATCATGGGTGGTCCAGGTTACAAAGCAGCTGCAAAGGCACCAACCTTCACAGGAGGACAAACCTCATTGACTGTCAATGGAGACTCCTGCTGAATCTTCCAGACTTGGATCAAGCATGGGAAGTTCAAATAATGAATTTGAGTGTATTTGGAAGAAATGTTTTATTACACCAGTCATTCTGGGTGCCAGCAGGAGACTCTTTTGACTCTGAAATAGAGCAGGCCTACCCTTTTCAAAAAGGGCTAGTCATTTGGAGCACATCACTTGGCTGAGCACGGGCTAATGGTTTCACATGATTGACTTACTGTGCCTTAATCAGTTACCTCTTGTCTGCTCAGCAGTGATAACTCACTGTGTGCATACTCAGAGCAGTGGGTTAAAGCATCTTTGCCTAAACCCCCACAGAGCAATCCTAAGTCAGCTACTTGCACTTCTCTATCCATTATTTCAGTGCCCAATTTAAGACATGTCAAAGAGTCTGATTAGTCAGGAAATGCAGCTTTCCCAGCCACTGAAAATCAGCCCTCTTTGAATTGTTTCCCAGTCGAGAGCTGAAATTACAAGTCCTTTAGAAACATCAGGATACAGCAGGAAAAGGTTCAGACTGCACTCTGGTCTCCATTTCCCAAACAGCAAAAGACAAAAATGGAAAATGTTTACCCTGAAAACGTTTTACAAAACCTTTCATTATCTCCATATTCACTGTGAACTCTGGCACCACAGCTGGCCACTGAACACGTGCTGATACTCCCAAATTATAGACAACCAGCTCAGACACCCAGCACATGGGAAGGGGTGGGTATTCACAGCTACCTGTACAGCCCACAGCACTGACCATGCCCATTGTCACCATCATAAGGAAGTTCCAACCTTCACTTACAAAGAGTCAGAACCCCTTCTAGGCAGACATTTCATTCCACTACAAGACAATACTGGAGCACTCTCTTTCCATCTGCTCCCCAAGGGTTCACCCAGCCCTGCGAGGTGCTGTGTGCCCTCTGTGGGCGAAGGGGAGAACTGGGACCTCCTGCTACATCCATCCATCCATCCATCTCCTGACGCACTGTGTCCCTGCGCGGTGTGCGGTCCGCCGTGCCGCTCCTCTCCACACGCATCTGTTTAAACACCACTTAGTGATTCCCAGCGTGTGGCTGCTCAGCCCGGGTTTGATTGTAATGGAAAAAGACAAGGGCTAGACGTGGCCCATCAGCACTGACAGCATTTGCCCTTTCCTTGGCACACGACGCTGGGCAGTAGGTGTTACAGGCAAAATATATTACAGGGTGTGCTTTTCCTACAAGCAGCAGATTTTTACTTAAAAAACAAACCCTGAAGAAATGAAAATATTCCAAGGTGAGTCTAAGATTTCTATACACGCAGAGTAAATAACCTGAGGTAATGCATCTGATCTGAAGAAATAAAAAGTTTTCTATACAAATAGGAAAATCTAAAAAACCGAGCTGTTGGTACACAGCTTCTGTAATAAACCAAATATAAAGCATCAGGAGCCTTTGCTGTGAGAGGCTGCATGCCTGGCCAGATCTATTTCCCAGCTTTGCCATCAGGGAAAACCAGCAGAATAAACTAACAACATCAATGGTAAACTTTAGAGTGAATTAGTATTTCCAGCAAAACGTCTGAGATTTGCCACACCTGGAAAAACCCACGGTCCATCTCATCCTCAAACCCACTGCTGATCAGAGGGAGGTATAATCAACTTTCTCACAGAACAAACAACTTCTATCTCAGTAGCAGAATGATGCACATCAGGGTTAAGCTGATCTGTGCTGGGGTGGGAAGAACTTGGGGCTTGATGACACCTCAAGGTCCCATCCAAAACCAAAGTCCCACTTGAGAAATTCTGTTTGAGGAGTTGTTCTATTCCTCAAGCTGGTACGGGCACCTCGGTCTTCTGTGTGTCTCTGAAGCAGTTCTGGTTTGTAACTCATCACTCCCTCATGACTCTGGAAGGAGGACAGTCAGATAAGGCAATGCTGGCTCTTCCTTGCCACAGCAGCAACCTGTTACTTCTGGTTTTCAGGGAAGTCCAACCATTTCCCACCCAGAAAAGAGCATGATGTGTCTCACTGCATTTCCTCCCAAGAACTGAGATCAAAAAACTGCAGTCGAAATCCCTGGTTGTTAAATGTACCCTTGAATATAGGGAGAAACAGGCACTAAGCATGGGAAGTGTCCTTTGCAGGTCCTAGTTTTAGGGCTGGCTTTGAGCCATATGGCATCACACTGAGTCACAGTTCCAGGCAGAAGGATCAAGCATCCAACTCACCTTGTGTAAGGCCCAAACTTCAGCATCTCCCTGTTGTTATTCTGTACAACACTAAGTAGTTCCACTAAAAACTTAGTTCTTATTAAGTAAAACTCCCCTTGCATCATTTAATTAACGACATCAAAGTTTCTAAAATGAACACTACCCTAAAAATTTGCCATTAAGAAATGCTTTCTGTCTAAATCAGACAGACATTTCCGCTGCAATTTTAATTAATAAAATTTTAAGAGAAACAGAGGAAAAGATTAGTGAGATTTCTAATGAATCAACACTTAAGAGAATGTTTTAAGAAGCAAGGGAAGAAAGTAGAAAAGCCTGCTCGTAGACATCACTGAGTCTGCTGCTTTGCTGGGGTCACCTTGGTACAGTAAAGCCTCGGGTACCAGCAGAAGTCTCTGCTTTAGCTTTTTTCCCTATGCTGTCAATCAGGAAGGCTTGTTGCAAACTCCCAGCTGATAAGACACAACTGCTGGCAATATGACTTTTATTGCTAAATCTTATAGTACATTTTTCACCTGACCGTTTTCTCAATAAATCTACATGAACCCTATCAGACATTTGAGGGAAGGGGTTTTTTTCCTGAAAATGAGAATTCCACAGAAATCTGATTGTTCAAGCAAAACAGCTGCCTGATGGCAGCTGGGGTACTGGCTAAGGATGGAAAAAGGGTCTCCAAAAGAATTCAGCCAGACATGATTCTGAATGTGCTTACTGCAGATCTGAGATGCTTTGAAAGGACAAGTCCTCCGGCGCAGCGTCTCCTGAACGCGGCGTGCTCCGAGCACTGACTGACTGAAGCTTTAAATACCTAGAAGTTGCTCAGTCTTTTAAAAACTTAAGTGCCAAGGTTAGATGAGTAACCAGCATGGAAAACAAAAGCTGTTCAGAGACCAAGAAATGCCAAGGCATTTTTTCAAGGATTTTTTTCAAGTGTAGATTGATTATTTGTTCTTTCTTACTCGTTTTCCATGAGTAGGTTTATTTTGTGGCCTATTTGTGAGCATCCGTTCAAGGATGGAACACAGAGTCCATATACTCTGATGTCCACATTCTACTGGTGCTCTGTTCATCCAGCAAATCAGGCTTTCATCTCCAGAGCAAATCATCCCAGAGTAACCTCACCAAACAGCCAAAGTCATCTGTGAATCCCTGGGTAATTTCTGTTTTCCCCTATGGCACTTTCTGCAATTCTTTCATGTTTCTGTGCCAGATACGACCCTGCTCTCATCAAGCTTGAGCTGAACCAGATGATCCTTCCATGCTAATGGTAGGACTGACTGAAAATGCTGAAGACCTCCTTTTGTACCAAGCAACATCAAAAGTCCATCCTACACACGTTGCTAGTTGGACTTATATCTTCAGAGCACCTGAGTGTTAACACCATTAACTGCAATATCAGTGCTGTTCTCTCTTTCAGGGCTGGACACTGTATACACACAGAAGGAAAAACAAGAGCACTGCTGCCACTGAAAACACCCCAGAAAATTATCATTCCATCACTCAAGCATCTCTTATCAATGCATATGCATTGTGTAGCTCCTCTCTGATAACAGTGGCTTTGTGGCTCCCTTGTAAGACTGACAGAGAGAAGTGTTTCAAAGGAGCAGCTTCCCATTCTTGACCCATGAAGATGTTATGCAGGCACTTCACGGACTTCGTTTCTCCAGTTTGCTGAGACAAAGGACAAGAAAGGCAGGTTACTTATCACATCTCACTAAGTGTATTCTACAGGCTGTCTGCAGAATTGGATCTGGCTTTCCGGGCTGTGAGGTTTGCAAGGCAAATCACCATGTCGCTGACAAGACCATTATTGTTCTAATGTTCTTTACAAGTGCTAGAAAGTGGCCAAAGAGCAGCAGAGTGATTTACATTCCCCTAGCAAGGCAGGCTGGATTGTATACAACCGCCAAGTAAAGAATACATTTCCTTTTCCTTCAGAAGGACATCCTGGATAAGAAGATATGGGAGACAAAGCTTATGCCTGCAATTTATCCACAAAACAAATGCCAGGGGCAACACAGACCTTGACTCATGGAAAACAATCTCTGTGTGTGGTAGCTTCTATCTACTTTACAGAGAATGTCAATTTTTTCTAAGTCCCCTGAAGGACATCCTCCTATCTGCTCTCCTGTGCACAGCAGTAGCAGGCAGAACCCAGAAGCACACTCAGGTGGTGCAGCCCAAGCCAAACCATGGCTTTGGCTCAGCTGGCTGATGCTGAACACTGGGCTGAGCTGCTGCAGCGAATGTGAGGATGGCATTGGTAACAAACAGTGCCCATTCCAGACCACACTTGCAATCTGAGAGTCAAACCCTGTGGCTGAGCTGCTGAGCCCCAGACCTCTACCGGGGCTCATCCACAATGGGGTGAACTCTTAAGGAGGTCAGGAAGCATTTGGCAGAGGCAGCTGAGGATACACTTGGGTTTTGCTCATGTCACCTACCACAGCTGATCACCTGTGTCTCCCAGTCCCCTCTCCTCGCAGGTCAAGGGACTGCAGAGCCACTTCACCACATCTGTTCCCACAATCCCCTAAAGCAGCACTGCAATTCTCCACAGATTTATCCAAAGCCCCACAAAAACCTCAGGTACATTATCACCTCCCTCCTTTATTCTTCCCTGGCCGTTTCCCAGCATTACTGATCAAAGCTCCCGTGCTCTTCGTTTCCCTCCCCTGTGACTTGGCTCTACCACAGAACAGAAGCTGAGCTCATGCTAAGCCATGCTACCCCTAGTTAGGTAAAAGTCTCATGGAGTTCACTGACTAGTTTGAGCATTACTGGATCCAGTGAAAGTAAAACACACTCAAAACAAATTCTTTTCTCTGACCAAAAAAAGCTAAATTACAGAAAGTCTTACAACATTTCAAAACTCTGTTCCAGCAGCCAGTAGATTCGTGACTGGGTATGATCCATCCAAACATTTGCATAATTAAAGATCAGCCAGGAATTAATGAACTGAAAGCATTTTAAATAAAATTAAGAAACCTGCTTTGGGTAGTGATAATAATTGCTTTAATAAGATAAATTAATAGTGAAATCAAACCTAACTAGCCTCCAGACATTTCAAATCAGTTTAAGAGCATTGAAAAACTCACACATGCGTGTGTGTATATATATTACTAGACTGTTTTATTCTCCATATTTCCACAAAGAAACAGACTAAAGGAGGTGCTCTTGCCTTAAGTAAGGCCCACGTTATGAAGAGCAGATACTAGCCATTTAAATGATATTTTAGCAGCTGTATGGATATGTAGGAAAAGTAAATGGTGGCAATACTTGACGTAGATCAGAGCAGGTCTTCACTCTTACACAAACCTTTTGACTAAGACAAGCCTGGCAGTAAAGAGCAGCCCAGGAAAACCTTTGACAAAAAAAAAAAAAATGCAAAAGATCTTTAGGTCTTATTTTGTCCTCTGTAGTTTGTGACCTTAATTCTAACTTTCTTCCTTGCTCTGCTCTTATTTCTTGTGCCCTGAGACATCACAAAATACCCGGTCACGAGACACTTGTGCTTTCCTGTCTCACTCAAGTGAGCAAATGGCATTTATAAAAAGGAGCATAAACCCAACACTGACTAAGAGCAAGCAGCACAATCCCAAACACGAAACAAAGCAACTAAAGCCACCAGACAGTTTGCTGCCAAGAACACCAGTCAATGCATTTGCTGTCACAGCCTCAACCATTTCTAATTTAAACACCACAAGCCCGACCCACGGCGAGTGCTGCTTGTAGGCTCAGCTATTGACTGTGGCTCTCACAGGAAGAGAGAAAAACCCCTTAAAATACACACAAGGCTGAAATGCCGCTGACAAAAATTTATCGGATGTTCCAAAAATGAATCAATCAAGGCAAAAATCTCCTGGAGCAACTTTCTTCCAAAAACGCTCCCAGGAGAAACATCCCAGGCCCTCCCCCCACCAAACTGAACCTCACCTAAATCCTGTAAAATCCTTTATCCCATTTCCAGAACTGTCTTGGGGTCATAATTTGAAGTTTTAGTCATTGAGAGCTCAGGTGTAACAGAAAGCCAAGGATTGCAGCTTTCAGTTATTCACCTACAATGAAGACAGATGCTTAGTGGGATTTCCAGAAGCAGCTTGACAGCTGCCTTGTGCTGACTTTAACTCGAGCTCAATGCTGAGGTCCTCCTGAAAATCTTGTTTCTTCTCATTTTGAGGCACAGAAATATTATTTAAGGGAAATGCCCTGTAGGTACTTAAACAATATCTCCTTGGTGGTAGGGTTACAAATGCCGTGGCAGCCCAATGGCAACAGAGCTGTGACATCCAGATTATGGTGTGCTAAACTGGGGGTGAAAGGAAACAAATCATCTCACTATGGCCAGGGCAGGCGTGTGGCCCCGTGCTGTCAGAGCAATCATTCATCTCTGTTCTGATATTGCTTTATAGCATGACCAAAATAGGTGGCAACACACAGGTGTGTTGCTCCAGGAGAAGAGCAGGAAGGGAAAAATAATTCATAGGGACAGACAATTCCTTCCTTAGATCGCTGTGCCATGATGAGAAGGGGAAACAGCCAACTGTGTGTTTGAGTTACAAACACATGGGTTGTGAAGAGATGCTCCTGTCCCCTCCCAGCAACGTGCTGGCTCAAGGGGAATGTAGGGTCCTATCCCACAAATTGCTGCTTCTTGCCAGCTTCAGGACTTTCCAACCCTCCAACTTGCCTCTGCATAAAATTTTCTATGGACATTCATGTCTTCTCCATTTGCTCAGCAAGTACATCTTGATCTTTTCTCTCAGGGGAGAAAGAGCATCTCTTTCTACAGAGTAATCTGCCTTCACGTGAAGAAAGTACACGGAGCGACCAGCCTAACAAAGATCTGCTACGTGCCCGAATCCTGAACTTTACTCACAGGAGTATGTGATGGGTATCCAGTCGTGTGTCTTTACCATTTCCTATTTAGTATGCAGAGGGTACCTCTGAGGTTGCTAAGGAAACCAGCTGCCAGCAGCACCAGACTGCAGAAATTACGCTAAACCTCTTCCAACTTCTGTGTTGCTTTTTAAACAAATGATAGAACTTCTTAAGACAATGACTACAGAGTGGATAATTCTTCTTCATTTAGAAACAACAAGGCAAATGCAAACTTAACGCTTCATGCTATGGATGTCCTCCCCTGTAAACAAGGTGAGACTCCAAAATCAAAGTACACTTGAATCTAAGGTGTAAACTGGAGTGTTTGTGCCTGTTTACTCAACTCTTCTGTTCAGATACTGACTAACCCAGCTCATGATAAGGCCTGATGTGTGCTGGGATGAGCAGCGCTGCTAAGTCAGAGCAAGAGCACCAGGCAGGCAGGACAGGAGGCCAGAGCAAGCTAACAGGCCACCATGCACCTTTATCACCTGCAAAGTGCTGTCTCCAGCAGCCAGGGTATTTTGTCTGGCAATTTCCTCAGAGTCCACTAATTTATGAAAATAGTATAGACCTCCAAGCTGGAGGGTAAAAATCAGACTGACTGATGCTGTCAAGCTTTTGACCAGGATCCAACGGCAGCTGGACTGCTGAAGACTTCATGATTCCTGGTGTGATATAAGAGACACCCACGACTTGATGGAGGAGGAAGGATGACCACTCTCACTATCAGCTACGTAACTAGTTCTTTTCTTTTGCTCAAAGGTGAATGATATTAAGAGTTGTGGATTACAGCTTCTGAAACCATGTGACTTGAATGGTGAATAAATTAACTCACGTGATAGAGCAGTCTGGGCAAAAGGGGACTGAGCCCCTGTTTGTCATCTGTATTACATTTCTTAATTAGCTTATGAAATAAAGTTTAACTCACAGAATACATTGTCTTGTAAATCTGAAAAAAGCCAACAGACCATGACATCATTTTTGTGCAAAGATGTTAATGAAAAACCTAATTCTCCCCGAACAGCTTGCTAATATCTCCACAGTGCCCTGCAGCAGGCATGTAGAGCCAGAAATGTTAGTGCAGTTAACAAGGTCCAGAATATCACCTTGGTGCACATATTTTTATGTTACCCAAGTCCTTCCTCTATCTGCTGCCATGTTCCTGACACAGGGCAGGAGAATGGGATGCCACACACAAGGGGCAGTAACTGCTGCAACCTTCTTATTTCTCCATCTTCCCTACCCTTCCTCCACTCAGTCAAATGCAGTGCTGGGTCCTGGTCAGGAGGATGAAAAGACAGACGTCAATCACCTCTGACAATCAATGCAATCACAACTGTCACCTCACTTGGCCTCAGTTATGCAGGTGGCCTCTCATGTGCAAGGGACAGGACTTGGCACGGCTCATGATAAGATGATGCAAGTTCCAACTATACAAAGGGACCAACAGGGATAGAGCTACTGAGATCAGCCTGTACTCCAATGAGGATCTACAACTGACTGATGTGCTTAAAACTCAGCAAAAGCTCAAATGTTTTTGCTGATTAGGGAGAGGGTTCCCTGGGGATTAATTTAAGTGTGTGTTTAAGTGCTGTGCTGAGTAAGGGCAGAGTTCTAAATAGCGTATTTAGGAAAAAAGATTCAAAACCAAAAACAACAGCCATAGAGCAACATTTCCTCTAAGCTTACTCCAGTAAATGATTCCCATTTATTATTTACTTAAATTTAGAAATAACGTTCAGGGAGAGTAGGAAAGTAAACCACAGTTCAATAAGTACAACCTGTATTTTGCTTATTGACTGAATCAATACTGTTCATCAGTTATCCAATACAGAATTTACAGGGAAGTTTAATCTCTTCTTATTTGCAAAAATTAAAGGAAACATTTTTATTTGCCCTTACTGTTAAAAAAAAAAGTCATGATATAAAAAGTGACATTAATGTGGATAGTATTTAAAAAAGTCAATCACAGAAAACTCACTGTTTTACATCTTCCACCCCCCAAAAAAACCATGGGGTTAAAAATCTTTTAACCAGGACACAAGACCTTAAACAGGAACTTGTATCTTGGGTGCAAGAAATTAGCAAGCACTTAAGAAGGTAAGGATCCTAAGAAATTTCATCAATTCAGACAACTTCTCAGAGTTTAAACTACTCCTTCTTACAGAGATGTGGCAGCATCCCCTTGTACTCAGTAGTCTGAGCCATAATCTATCAACTCCAGTAAGTGTCATGTTGAAAATGACCTTTTTCTTTTCTCTCTGACAGATGTGACTTCTGTAGACGAATTGTTCTACACCCATTGGCAGCGAGGACTCAGATTTACCCTCAGCCTCTTGCCTTCCATTCAGTTGATAGCATTCACATCAACCACATATGAAACATTTTTAGGTGCACAGGAGTCAAATCATCTCAATTTTCCCTATGGTGCTAAGCCATGAAGTCTGTAGCTCAGAACTCCTACATCCTGCCCCATCACTTTTTCCCCCCTTGGATCTTTACACACAGTGAAGGCACAGCTTTTGCTTTCACCTTCCTCAAATCCACTTAACTCAACCTTACTCTCAACATTGCTGATTGACAATGATTATAAGACCCCCAAATATCAAAATCCACTTTGCCAGCCCAAACAGAAAGTCCTGGAAAGGGGAACTACCCCACTGAAACTCATGGTGATGAGACAGGCTCACAGAAGAGAGTGGGAATTTCAGGACTATCAGGGAAATCATCCAATGACTGCAAAACTCCACCATGTAAACAGGGAAGGAAAGATGTCTCTGCAAGGATTAACATTGGTCTTCTCCAGATCCCAGCAGAGCACCCTTGAAGAAGGATAACATTGCCTTTGGCTCACAGCATCAGCAGAGCAGGAATCAGCTTTTGTGGACTCCTGTTCCGGGTTTGAAAGGGGACAACTATCACCAGAGTAAGCTGCAGCTGCAGAGCTCTCCTGGATATTGCCAGCTTTACCCTACTTGCCATCAGCATGGGATGCAGCAGAGCCCACATCTCATGTGCTTGTGGGACTACGCTGGGAAAGAAGGGAGCGTGGATTCAACCCAAGGTGGTCCCATTGCTTTGGGGGTTTCCCAAGTGGCCACGTCTCCTAGCTGTGGATTGAGCAAAAGGCACAAACAGGTCATACGGTGAGAGGAAAGTGCACTCTGAGCCAGGGATCCTCAGGTCTTAGTGTGATATGGAAAGCAAATGCAAGGATAAGAAACTCTTCTGAAAGAATTAAAAAGCCTAAATCATAATAATAACACCAAGATCTTCACCTCCAGCCACCCCCCACCTCCTGGGGAGAGGGATGTTACATCATAACAAGATGTTACGAACTTGAATCTGAAATACACGGAGAAGAGGGAAACTATTACCTCACGGTGGAGAACTCCTTCCACTTGAGAGCCATGTTACCAGTTTTAATTCAAAGCAAACACATGAGAATTCAGTGTGAATTTACACAGCTGATCTTAAAAAGAACAGTTGCTTTTTGAAAACGAAGAGGTGTGGTAAGTAGGAGCCCTTTCCTGTACCGCGTGGGCTGGCGGTCCCGTTACGCGCAGCAGGCGCAGCGCGAGCGACTGCCTGGCCCAAGGAAGAGTTCAAGCCTGCCCTTCACTCCAGCACACTGCAAACAGCTCACAAAGCTGGCTCCCACAGAAGGCAACTTTGATTTCATACAGTCCTGGAGCCTCAGAATAGCCCCTTGTGTCCTGCCTATAGTGGTTGTTGGATATAAGGCTGTGTCTTAGGAGCTCAGAGCAGATTCTTAAGCAATTTCTCTCAGGAGGTTTTTTTTAATCTTTTTTTTTTTTAGCCAGGCTAGTGCCAAGAAAGAAATTAAGCTGCTCCCTGCAAGATCTAGTATGAAACCACAGACACTTCAGTGTCAAGGTTGTTACTGGAGCTTTGTTCTCGTGCCAGAAACCTTTATGTGGCCTTCACCTCTGAATTAAACAGAGATGGTTACAGACTCCTCTCCTTGGGAAACCTCCTGCCACCATCCAAAACCAAGGGAGGATCCAGGTAATTGTGATCATCTGGAAGTGTGATGGCCTAATCACACACAGATGGGCAGGAGCAAAACCAAAGGACTGGCCTTTAGAGATGTGCATCTGCTGCCTCGCCGAGCACTAAATAAAGCTGTGCCTGCAGCTGATAAGAGGCTGAGGCAAATGCCTGTCCCCAAAGTCTTGTGAATCATTCTTTTAAGAATTTTTAAAGGGACTGCATATGTTCTCAAAAGCTCATACCCCAGTACAAAATAGACACACATACAATAGGAAAAACCCCTGCTGTAGTCTGGAACGGATTTTCAGATTCAGGAAAGTCACTATTGCTCCACGCTGAGCACAATGTGACCACAGCAGCACTTCACTGTCTTCTGCTACTCCAACACTCACAGGAAAATGGGCAGAGGGTACACTGTGTGGGGCAATGCCTGTGAAGAGTTCTTAGCTGCTCTGAGGGGGCTGTTGCATTTTGAAGTAGAAGAGGTTTTTCTCTAGGTCTTTTTCTGCCGACTGTTGAGCATTAGAGACAGAAAAGGCTGGGTAAAATCCTCCCTCTGTTGGGATATCTTCCGTGCTATCTTGTTGAGAACCAATATGACTGAACTAATTTGCTTCATTTCTCTGTCAAAAACATCATTATTTCCTTAGCTGATTCATTCTTCCTTGGGTTAAGGGCTCAGAAAAAAGACACTAACTCGGGTCAGTATGTCGGGAATCATCCTGGCTGGACTGTCCTCCCTCCAACCCTCAGGTCCAGAGTCAGCCTTTCTAAAGCCTGAATCTCAGCCACTACACCTGTGCTGACTCGGTGATGGACAGAAAGCTTATTTTCTTGGTTATGGTTTATGTAGTCTGGAATTTCCTTGGAGGCCTATTTTTCCTTATATGCTGCTGCTGCCTTTCTGCCTAGTACTTCTCAGCAACATTTCCCTCTGCAGAGTTGTACAGACAATGGGCAAGACACACCTCTTAGCCCTGCCAGGTGGACTTGTCTGGGACAGAAAGGCTGGAGGCAGACAAGGCTGGGTACAGCATCTGAAAAATCCTCCCCATGCTGCAGAACTCAAAGCATGGGCAGGGTTGCCTGAAGAAAGGCAGTGCAGCTGAATCTTCTAAGGTGGAGGAAGGATGCTGTCGGCTCTGGTCATGGAGAATAGGGCTGACTAAAGGCTTGGTGAGGAGAGCCTCACAGCAGTGCTCCCTTGGGAAGGCCAGGACAGATTTGTGCTCTGTGCTACCTGTCCCTGTGTCATTTCTCATTTCCCACTGAGGATAAGCTCACAGCCCAGCTTGGAGAGCCCCTGCAGCACATTGTGCTTCATGCCTCACAGTGTGCTGAAAAACAGGATCCCTTGGGTAGCTATCAGCCAAACAGACCAAGTAATATTCCTTATTCCCAAATGCCAAACAAATTAGCTACCCAGACGCTTGCATCCCCCTCCAGCCCCCCTAACGAAACCCGCTCTAACAGGCAGCTCCGCACAGAAACGGAGATCTATTTGCTAACAAGTTGGGGGGTTTAATTCCCTTTCTAGTGAGTAGCTGAACATTTCTCATTTTTCCAACAGACAGAAAAGACATTAAATACTCCTGTGGCACTGGGTTTTCAGCCTTTTTTAGATTTACTGACCCCTGAAAATTTTGTGTTGGAGCTGTTGACCTTCCCTGAGAGCCCTTGCCCACACCGACATGAAGGCAGAGCCTAACTGCCTTTCAGAGCCCTGAGCAGCATCTACCACACTCCAGAGCGACCAGCCACCACCCTCTGAAGCTACCTGACAGCAGCACATGCAGGGCTGTACTCCCTGAGATAGCAGAGCCTATGTAGTGGTTTACGGGGAAAAACTGTGGAAGGGGCAGCTTCAGAGAGATGGCTTCAAATGGGAGTAGTAAAAGGGCACTTTAATGAAAGGAGAAACCTCAGCATAGGCAAATGTTTCTCTTCTGCCTGGCACAGATATGTGAGGGGACAGGGAACAAGCCTTTTGGGCAGTGAAAGACCCAACAGGGAGAATACAAATGACAGGTTGTGTCCCTAAAGCTGTGCCCAGAGGGCTCCTAGCACGGCATGATGCTGGCCATGCCTGAGCAGCGGCGCTGCTGTTCCCAAAGTGTGGAGCTGCCGCAGTCTGTGCTCCACTAAGAGAGTCTCAAGTTCAGATTTAGCAGGGCAAGGGGTACTGTTAACAGAGGCCAGGCTCCCCCAGAGGCTGGGGAGGGCTGCTCTTCAGCTGATGGAGAAAGGTGAGAGCAAGGTGCAGTTTCATAGGAGAAAGAGAGAAGTAATTCTGCCCCACATGTCAGTGGAAATGCAGACACATGGCTGGCAGTGCACTCGCTCTGTGCTGGGCCTGCAAGGAAGATACAGCCAGGGGAACCCAGATGTCCTGCCTGGCAGGATGAGCCATACCATGGCAGCAGTGTGCTTGCCCCTGCGGGGCTGGCACCCCCGCTCCTGCTGCCCACTAGCTCAGAGCAAATTGGGGTGGTGTATGGTCTTCAGGCCAGCCACCATCTCCTACCTCCTGTCCTCACAGCTAGCACTGCCCACCCCACAGGCCCTGGGCTACCTGTGCAGCCACCACGCTTGGCAGGCACTTGAGCTATTGCAACTTTTCTTACAGGATTAAAGAATCTTCAGCTCCTCTGTGCACAACCACCACTGAAGTAGGCCTGTCACACCAGGACAAGGGGTCTGCAGGACCCATGAGGTCCCAACCAGCCTCACTCTCTGATCCTGCCTGGCCCACTTTTTTTGTTGACTTTAAATTCAAAGGAGAGGACAATGTGACAGGCAGTTTGTGGGAGCCACTGATTGCTGGCACCCTGCACTTTGCTTTTGTCATGTCGAGTCATCTGCAAGCTGCTCAGAGCCTATGTGACGGTGCTTTTTGCTTGCTCAAATGGAAATGAAATAAAAGCCAGGGTGACATGCACTACTGTGCAGAGAAACAAATGAAGAGCCACAGAGTAGCACTTCCACCTAATTTGAGGCCATGAGCTTCACCAGTGCCTGGGGAAAGGCTATTTCACAGAAAGGAATTTCACTTCAGACTAAATGAAGACAAGGTTTACATAACCTCATACCCAAAAGCAATGAAAGGAGTGAATGGTCCCACAGAAGGCTGCTGACCTGCTTTAGTCTGTGTTTTTCCTCCTTGAGCTCCTGGCCACCCTGAAATGCTTCAGGGGGTTGTTTACTACAGAGTCCACCAACCCTGACAGTCACCTGCCTTTTTGTGCGAGCCAGCCCTCATTCAACAGCTCCCATCATGTGCAATGGAACCTGAGCATCTGGCAGGGCGTAAGCAGAGCTTCTCTGCTGGGCTGACAGCTTGGCCAGTGACTGCTGGGCTGCCACAAAGCTGCACCCATCTGCAGCAGGTACCACAGGCACCTGATGGTTTGTATCCAGCCGTGCTCATGTGCTCCCTATGTCTCTCTCTTTGTGTACCCAGGTGTAAAGGGAAGGCAGCTTCTTGCACAGTTGTTTTAATACATCCCTCAACCTATGAAATACGGGTCTGGGGTAACCTAGAGAAATGCCAGAAGCACAAGGATAATACAAATCACCGCAGAACATGACCCATTTTTGCTCAATCCAAAATATCTTAACTCCCTCACAGCCCCGTAATCTTTTAATTTTCAATATGCTAAATTGCTGGAAAAGTCTAGCTTTTCAGTGGCTGCAAAGTATTTTCTTAGTAAAATGAAAATACATATTTACTCCCAAATAGCAAAATGAAATAACATTGTTTGCACTTTGGGAGGAAACAGCTGAGCAGAAAGGAAGAGAAGCTTTATGGGGACAGCTGAGGCAACAAAGCTTTTGGTTGCAAACAGACTTTGAATGGTAAGACCTCAAAAGCACGATCACACTTTCAGTGGATTTGACTCCCCATAGAAACCTGAGCAGCGAGACCTGCTGTGATAACAGGTGACAGATGGAGCCGCCGTGACTCATGCTAGGAGTTCACTTCCCATGCGCAGAGAGATGCAGTCAGCAGCTGATACTGGGTCCCTCCCAAATGAAAACATGCTCAGATGACTCCATCTTGAAAAAGAGAATAATAATAATCTCCCAAATATACTCAGTTAAACCAGAAATGATTCAATTTTCTTTTGTTTTACACCAGATGTGCTCCAGATGTGCCAACTTGAAGTCTAAAGACCTCCCTGCCTACTGTGGTCTCCTCTTCTAACCACTCATTGATGGACACCGAGTAGAAATTTCCTTCCCCCCCCTCAGCAACATGACCTTGTCATTTCAATTTGTCACACCTCTTCTTCTCCCCTGCCCTACATCCCTGCAAAGTCTCATCGTTACAGCTTATTGCCATTGGCTACTCATGTTGAATAAAGCACTCCCAAATTTCAAACATAATGAAAAGAAAAATCAGTAACACAAGAGAGAAAATTAACCATGGAAACCACTCTCCAGGGCTGGTCAGGTTCTTTAGGTTCAGTGCCTGAATCTGCTTTACAAAAGCAGACAGACTCCCCTGTTGCTGCTGTTCTTCATTTCCTCTGGAGTTCATTCCACCACACAATCTGCTTCCAGAGAGAGAAGAAGAGCATGGGGTTGGGTACCAGCCTGAGAGCCCCTGAACAGCACAAAGTTCTGCCCCCGAAATCTTCTTCAGGTGTACACACAGGCACGTCTCCATACCCCCCCCAGCCAATGATCAGGAGACATGAATCATCCCCTCAATTTGTCTCTGTTCACACAGGAGGCATCTCTTTCCCCCTTCCTGCTGGAACTCCAGCAACCTGCTCTCACACCAGATTTTCACTTCTAAAACCGATTTGGCAGCACAAGTGATACTTAAATTTTTAAAGGTATTGACTAGGGCTTGGAATCTCAGTCCTGACCCAGGCAGACCAAATCAGGCTGCTGCCTTCTTGAACAGAAGGCTGCTAGCCAAAACTCCATCCTGTGCTGACTGCTAGTATTTAAAATTCTAAAGTGTTAAAAATGGCATCTCAGGATGTGGGGCTAAAGACACAGTCTGTGTTCTAGGGCACTTATGAAACCACCAAAGCACACAACGTCTGATTCATCCCTACAGCTATTTGGCTACAAGACAGAGAAAGAAGACAAAAGCAAGCAGGCTTTCTTGTGGGACCCTGTCTCTACCCAATGTTTCTACATCTCCTCATTTCTCACCAGAGACCTTTCCTCCTTCCAACTGTTGACAAAGTTTTGGAAGGGTTCCCCACAATGTCTCAGCAGGAAGGCAGGAACTTGCTTACAAGCCGCAGTTGGAGGAAATGACTATCAGAGAGGAGTTCAGGGAGGCATCCCAATGCTGTCAAAGAGCCACTCTCCAAGGACACAACATACCTGGGCTTGGCAGACACAGTAAACACTTGTAAATGTAAACAAGAGGTGAAGAAGAGATTTAGGATCAAGGATTTATTCAACAATTTTATCAAGCAGGAAGAAAGGTGGGCAAGGAACCACAGAAAACTGACTTCAGGAGCTGTGGAAACAGCTCTTTTAAGTCACTGGAAACCAGAGACTATCAAGCAAACTACTGAAGTCAACTGTACTGTCACCACTGCTGGTTCATCTTGTCATATTTCTTGATGACCAAGAAATTATCTGGCACTGACTTGTGTTAGTCCGTCAGGGCTGCTCCTTACCCCTCATCCATGCAGGAGAGCAAAGAAGGGGAAAGCTCTGGGCCCTGCTTCAGAGAGAGAAGCAATTGCCTAGCTCCATTGGTCCATGGACTGCTTCTGAGAGCTGCTTTAAAAGGCAATGAAGAAAAGCAAGTTCCAACAGGATTGTTTTGCAACTATTATGTGTCCAAAGAAGCATCCACCTACTCTGTGAAATGTCCTATCTCCTTAAAGCACGAGCTTAAAGCTCAGAGGACCTGGCCTTCTACTTCTGTCTTAACACTGCAGAATGATACACCACTCCCTACTTATGGTCCCAACTAAACTCATGCTTTCAGCCCAGAGCAGCACACAGTTAATAGATTTAGGCAATAAATCCCTCAATTGTTGAAATGATACCTTGCAGAAAATTAGCTTTTTATTAAAAAATAGATAATATTACATGAGGAAAATCTTGCTCAGCTGATACTCAAAGTAGATACCATGTACTTTAGAAGATTTGAAGATTACCTTCAAAGACATGCCTTTGCCAGTTTAGGGTACTATATATACTGTAGTACTTTATGACTTTAAAAAAAACATTTAGTGATTTATTTTTTCACCATGCATTTTTGCAATAAAACACAAATCTGAGCTTTATTCATGTGAATCCTGGGCTGTTCTGTACATTCCAGACGCCAGCAGTGCGAGGCCACTCGCTGATGTTGCCTGGTGTCTTGCCTTTTGCCTTAAACAACTGCAGCCAGAGGAAGCCCATTTGCTGCTGCACTTCGAAAGGCCCTGGCCTGAACTTTCCACACGTCGTGGTGTAAAATTGGAATAATGAAAACAGCCTGTGAAATTACACAATGGGCAGAGAACAAGAATTGAGTATACTGATGCTCAGGTTGATTAAAAAAAGAAGAGGTTCTGGGAATCTGCAGGAGCCTAGCAGACAGCATCCTGCCTCTCTGAGTCAATATGATTCATACTGAAAAGTGAACCTCTCTCCTGCTCTTTAATCAGTGCTGTTTTACTAACAGCCAGGAGTTCACTTGTCTAATGCTGATTCCCTCCTCTGTTGGCTGCACTGGGCTTTCTGCAGGCATCACAGCTTTTTAAGGCCAGAACGGGTCATCAAGACCATCCATCCCTATCACTGCTCATAAGGGTGTTCTTTCTGATCCTCACACTTGTGATTTGGTGAGAGGGCATCTGGAAAGGGGATGAGTATCTGCCTGTCTAGGAACAGGAAGTGTTCTGTAATCCACTGCTCTGAAAAGCTGGGCTGCAAAGCTGAAGACACAAAGGCTGCAGAGCGTGCCCTCACAGCACCTACCCCTCCTCCTCCTCCTCCTCCTCCTCTGTGGGGTGGTTTGATAGCCCTGTGCATCCCTTGGCACCACTGCAGAAATCAGCACCTGTTTTCAGCCCTAAGGCCACTCACTTTGGGAAGTTTGCAAATAAAGCATCTGTGCCACCAAGCCAGGGCTTGCACATGTTTTAAGTGTAAGCTGGTTTTAAAAAGAGGAAAGCCAATGCCAAATTAATAAGGTAACCAAATGCAAACCTCCTACTTCATTTTTTTCCTGTTTCTGGAGAAAATAATCCTGTAACAATGTTATATTTTTGAAGTAGTGATTAGGAAGGCATAATCTATCTGCAGTCCCTGTATTAAAAAGTAAATACAGTTTGTAAGAGAGGTACAGCTACATGCTTGGACATCTAATATCACAAAAGACCCCAACAGAGATATGTAAATCGGGCAAATCTCAACACAGCTGGCAGGCTCTGCTCAAGAGGGAATGTAGCAGTGACAGGAAGGTTTCTGTCAGGATCAATTTACTTTGGCAAAATGTGTTTAAGAAGCCTTGCAGAAAATATTGTCCTGTTACAGATAGCTCTGGCTATGCCAGAAAGTCTCTTGCATATATAGTCCCCAAGGCAAGGAGGGTATACAGCTTCTTTGTCTTCAGCAAGATAAAAATTGTACCCAATATCCTTCTCCCCTTTAGCACCCCCTCCTGTACAGTACCCCTAACCCACCTTAAAAAACCCCACACCTCTGGCAGAGGCATCTATCACTTCAAGTGTAAGAGCAGACGTTTCATGAAACTTAACAAAAGTACTGTTCTCAGTACAGGCTGGGGGATGAGCTGCTGGAGAAGAGCTCAGTGGAGAAGGACCTGGGGGTCCTGGTTGATGACAGGTTGGCCATGAGCCAGCAGTGTGCCTCGGTGTTAAGAGAGCCAGTGGGATCCTGGGGTGCATCCGGAGGAGTGTAGCCAGCAGGTCAAAGGAGGTGATCCTCCCCCTCTGCTCTGCCCTGGTCAAGCTCCACCTGGAGTATTGTGTCCAGTTCTGGGGTCCCTGGTATAAAAAGGACAGGGATCTCCTGGAGAGTGTCCAGAGAAGGGCTACGAAGACGATTAAGGGCCTGGAGCATCTCCCCTATGAGGAGAGGCTGAATAAGCTGGGGCTGTTCAGTCTTGAGAAGACTAAGGGGGGACCTAATTAAAGTCTATAATTATCTTAAGCAGGGGATGAAGGGGGAATCAGCCAGCCCCTTTTCAGTGTCTGTGGGGACAGGACAAGGGGCAATGGCTGCAAGTTGGAGCACAGGAAGTTCCACACCAACATGGGGAAGAACTTTTCTCCAGTGAGGGTGAGGGAGCCCTGGGACAGGCTGCCCAGGGGGTGTGGAGTCTCCTTCTCTGGAGAGATTCCAGGCCTGTCTGGACGCCGCCCTGTGCAATATGAGCTGGGGAGCTGCTTTGGCAGGGGGGTTGGACCCGATGAGCTCTCGAGGTCCCTTCCAACCCCTACAATTCTGTGATTCTTCACCCAAACATAAAACGTGACAGATTTGGATTGGTTGCCATTCTTTAGGAATCTGCTTAGAGCAGAGTGGCTGTAAGTGATGGTAAAGGGCAAACTGCAGGTTCTACATGGCTTGGCTGGTGGTAATGAGAAACCAACCCTGCACATAGCGTGTCACCAGGTGCCATACTGTTCTGGGTAGCTATTGTTAGTATCCATTAACTTCTCATTGGGGAATGTTCCATGTATTTAGCTATTCCTGTTTCTCAGAGCCCTTGTTAACAATTCAAGCAGTTAGAGTTGTTCAATCCAACTGGCCAGTTACCAGTTATAACGATCCTGGTTTTTTGATACCTAATTTGCTTTTAAGGAAGGAAGAGAAGAGGAAAAGAAGAGGATCTGACTGCTTCTGCAGTATGTCTAATTTCTAGCATTCCCCAGAGGTAGGACTTTAAGTCCAAGTTAGTTATCTTAGTCTTTCCTGCTGCATTCATGCCTTCTGTTACATAGTTACATATACTTCTATCACAAGGAGTGGGAATGGCAGGCTCTGATTCTGTGGCAGGGTGCTGGTGTGGGATGTACACAAGAGCTAATACATCTCATTGAGGACTTAAGAAAAAAAATGAATAGCAAGCAGAAAAAATGTTCTCATTTAGAGAGATAACATGGTCTACGTGCAAACCATCACCACTTTAAAGGTTCCTCCTCTTTGCATGAGGCTGAGGAAAACAAGCTATTTCAGTATGTTTTGACCCACTTTGGTCTCAACTCCCTGTCAGTACATGGCTGTTATTTAACCCTTGGGGAAGCCAGGAGAGTCAGTGCATTGCTACCATGCTCTTCACAGCTACTGCAGAATCTCCACATGAACTCTTCTCAGCAGGGACCTTTCACTTGGTGCCAGCAGGGACATTGCCCATACAGGGCATTTCGACCTCTATATTATGGCTTCTTTTTAGACCCAAAGCTCCACAGTACTGACCCCAAGAGGGTGCAAGTGGTATACAAATAATTAAATCTGCTGGCTTCAGCAAGGCTATTCAAATGACAGAAGGGACTAAGAGGGACAGCAGCAGTCAGTCAATCAGGCAGTGGTAGTAAAGCTGCTGCTAAAGTTACTTTGTGACTGTGGGGTGCAGGAGGCTACTCATCATACAACTGCCTATCGCTTATCTTAATGATACCAGCCCAACCCCACACTGTCTTTTGATATTTATGGCAAGACAGACACTAGAACTTCAGAGGACTGAAAAAGACAAGTGGAGACCAAGAGCCAAGATCCTGTTCTCACTGCACCCCAAAGCTTCCCTCTCAAACCAGAAAAGCTTCCTGCTATAGGAACAGTGTCTGATTGAGTTTATACTATAGTTTGTGATTAATAAGAGCACTCAGAACAGGCTGGAGTAATTTCTCCATTTAAAAAAACTTTTTGAACTTCTCCATAAGTTGAAAAACAAACAATTGTGTCCAAAGCAGAGAACAAGTGTTGGGACAGCACTGCACTGTGCCTAGCGCTCTTGGGTACCTCAGACATACACCCTCTCCTTCACCCACCTTCCCAACCCAGCCAAAGCTGGGAGCAAGCTTGAGCTGATGAGCAAGAAACAACTTTCCTTTAAATCATATTCTCTGTTGAGCAGCCGATGATTCTGAAGCTTCAAAAGATGGACAAGTGCCAAAGCCAACTCTTCCACTTGTATTGTGGGACCCTGCTGTATAAGTTTTGCCATAACATAACCGGTCCTATGGTGATTTGACTCATTGCAGGACGGGTCTAGAGGAGAATACTGTGTTTCATACTGATGGTTACAAAGAAAACTGAAGTTCAGTGATCTAATTCAAGTATGGTGAAGTGTCTAACAATGCCTGAAGACCATTCTGCCATTTATATACACTTTAAAACTCTCTTGTGTATTTTTGGTGCCCGACTTCCTAGATTTTTTTTAACCCTATGGGCTTTCAATAGCTGAAAAGAATAATACATGTTTCAGCTCCCTTCAAGGAAGTACAATTGGCAGAGAATCAGATGCTCAGGGAATGGGTCTAGGGCAGGAATCCTGACTGAGCCCTCTCTTCACTGCCAGACTGAATGGCTGAGGAAGTCACAGATTCACAGAATTTTAGGGGTTGGAAGAAACCTCCAGAGATCATGAAGTCCAACCCCCTGCCAAAGCAGGTTCCCTAGGACAGGTCACACAGGTCGCCGTCCAGACAGGTCTTGGATATCTCCAGAGAAGGAGACTCCACCCCCCACTGGGCAGCCTGTCCCAGGGCTCTGAAAAGTCCTGAGGGATTCATACAAGGACAGTGCTGGTTAGAAAAATTACCACGAGCAACCCACACTGAAGTGTAATGCAATCGAGTCCAAACTGGAATACATGGGGTTTTTTTTAACATACTTCATTAGAATTCCCACCAAGCTGCTCTCCTGTAAGGCTCTAGTTCTTAAACACAGGCACTGCACTTCTTACAGGCCCAGGCAAAGGCAAGGGCGTTAGAGAGACTAGATGGATACGTGCCATACAGAAGGAAAAGAGGTTGGTGTTTCTTTTTCTCTGCTCCCACAGTGCATATAGCTTCCATGAGACACACAGCTTCTTCAGAGAGGTATCACCAAAGCACTGTTTGTGACTGTATCGATCTGTGGACATTTACAATGTTGTCAGTCCCAGATAAGATGACCTAAGATCAATTATTATATTGGTACTGCTTACAAATGTCAGAGGCCTTACTCAGGAAATTGATCTTGACTTTATGCAATTTAAAGATCAATAGAAACCAGCAAACAATTAGCAGGCCATTAGTAAGGGTGCACCGATGCTCTCATTGACAGTTCCCTTGGAAGTTATCCACTCACAGATACACACACTGTGTTTACACACCTATCATCTGTGGGCCACCTGTACCATCAACAGATGCACAAAGCTTGCACTGACTTGTACAGCTGCCCCAGAGCCTCACCCCTTTTGTGATTTGGGCTCACAATTACTGTTATCTCAGTACCATCATAAACTGGTACATGTTCTCCTGGGGTTACACAGGGATGCACCAGCAGCAGCCTTTCTGAACAAGTGTTTCAAGAGCTAATTTATGAAGAAAACTGATGAATTCAGTCACTAGGGGAAAAAAGGAGAATTCTGATTGCTGTTTTTCCAAAACACAAAATTACATGATCGCCCCTACCACCACCCACACAAAGGGAATTAAATTTTCTTTTTGGTCACGCAACTCACACTTACAACTGCTCAACTTACAAGTGTCATTTTAAGCCACTGCTGCCTCCCTGGCAGGAAGGTTTGAGTAAGCACCAAGCTGTCCGTGTGATTACCTGTATTTTCTTCCAATCTGGCTACTTACTCCATTATAACTGCCTTCCTATTTCTAAACTGCCACTACTTTGAAAACCTTGCATTTCATCAGGGTCTTACTCTAAGAATAGACCCCTCAAAAGAATTTAAGGACATAGAAAATGTAGCTTGATTTCCTTTTCTTCTCTTTAAAAGAGAGGCTCATTAGCTAGCTTAGCTGCCAGTGTTTTGAAAGCAGATAATGACCATCCAGTTGCAGGTGAAGAGAAATGTGATGTGCAAACCTCTCTAAACTATGTTGAGAACTCCTTGCTTCCATGTTCCTTGTTAAAACTCTGCAAATCCCAAGAGTGAGAAAAAAGATGAAAGGCATCCTACAATTATTGATAGTTGTGGAAGTCACACCTCCTCAGCCACCTCATTCCCTCCCCATCTTCTTCCATGCCAGCACTCCACTTTAGTCCCAATAGCCTGGAGGAGGTTTGCAGACTAGTGAACGCCCATGGATACTGAAGACCCTCAGAAATTCCGCCTGAGGTTTAATTGCAAGTGCTCTAAATTGCTAGCTTGAAAGAGGCTTGAAGTGTCAGAGATAAGAAGGGATTTAGAAAATCTTTGTTGCCTTTCAGATCCAAAGCAGACAAGAAACTCCTCCATTAGGCATACTCTCGCTTTCAACGTGATGCTTTAGAGGTATCAAAGAAAGAAACAGAAATACAGGTGAGAAGCTCTACTTGGAGTCAAAAGAGACCAAGAGGAGAATCAGGTGCTGTTTTGGACAGAGTCTTTGAAAAGCAAATGTCAAATCAAACGACTGAAGCAAAAATACCACTGTTGCCTTACAGGCTGTAGAGTCTTCCCATTTTCTTGCTGATTTGTCAGAAAAGCATTAATATTGAAGAATAGAAGATGATTCTCTACTACACATGACCCAAATATGCAAAGTCATTTTGGGTGGTCTTCAGATGGGGGAAAACACCATACTTCTTGGGGTAGGATGGTTCAAAACTCAACAAGGACTTTGACTTTCTCACTTCCAACTTATTTTTGCAAAGCTACAGCCACTTATTCTCTTTCCTTGTCATTGACATTGCAACTGTCAAATGAATAAATAGCGATGTTTCAAAAGAACATCACACATTGGGAAGAGGGCATCAAGGAAATGAGAAAGCTGAGCAGGAGCCCAACTGCCACAGGAGGCATGTCAAGAAATGACTTTGTAACTCTGCCTGCGAATGCAGCTGTGCGGTCAGTAAATACTGGCACAGACTTCTTACTTTATTCCTCCTGGCACAGCTGCCAAAGGAAGAGCTGCTAATTTAACAGATTCCTGCCAAGTACAGTTAAGGGGAATAGCCCCATTTGTGGTGCCTAAGGATTTCGTTAGATGGCATCATGTTTTAAACCCCCCAAAGATCTGTCTAATAATGAAGCCTACACACTCAGATGTGGGTATTGGCAAGTCCTTTGATTTAAGTGTACTTGCCCCTTTGTTGAGCTACAGTAAACAAGCTGTGCTTTTGCATTTTTGATGTGTGTGTAAAAGCAACGTGATATGACATCAAAGCAGCTCCCACAGCATTGCCCACAATCTCTCTTGCAAGAGGAGCAGAAGGCATTATCAGCACCTGGGAATAAATAAGAAAGAATCCTGCTGATGTGATCTACCCTGTGCCGAAAAAGTTAACTTTCCTAGAGATTAAGCACTCAATGATGTGACTCAGTGATTACATTTCAGCAAGTTGTGTGCAATTTCTTTGTATGCCAAATGTGGACTGGCTGACTGCAGCAGATTTAACTCAACTTCTTGGCAGCATCCAGTGCTGAACAACATTTCTCCTTTCTCCATGCCTGTGCAAAGGCACAGTCCAGCTCCCATGGTATCCGACAGGAATTCGCAGTCAATGCTGTTTTACCTACTTAGCCAAATCCTCAATTTGCCATCTTTGGTCACAATTCTGTGACAATTTCCTTAATTATGTAGCTAGTTCCGCTACAGTCACCGACTCTTGAGATGCTGGGTCTTGCCACCAGCTGAGATGCAGGGAGAACCCCTGGGAGAGGGCTTAGAGGAAGGATTCAGGTACCAGTACGTTTGGTTTGTCAATAAGAGGATTGAGAAATGCCAGCATTAGAGTGTACAAGGACTTCACTGGGAAGAACTGCATGAGCGTGGAAGATTTCTTAGTACAGCAGTAATTAAATGGGAAGCCAGGAAAGTTTTAATTGCAAATAAAACACCTATTTGAAACAGTGAGTCCATACAGCAGCTAGAAGAGGTGATGCTGGGCAACAGTGAATTCTCCAGTTCTCAATACCCCGAGGTCAAGGCAAGCTATCTTCCCAAAATATACAATTTTTTAAAATACACCAGGCTGGGCTCAACACAGGGGGTGACTGAAAATTTAATTGCCCATAACGCACATGAGATGAAATCAGGTGAACTAATGATCCTGCCTCTTGAAGCTCTGTGAGTCTATGGACTAATGTTGATGGGATTGAGTAAAAAATACCCAAATAAATGAGAATTTGCATGACTGGGTCAATTTCTAACGAAAATTGCTCCCAACAGATATCTATCTCTGTGATATACTCTGCCTCAATGATCCAAGATGGCCTACATCCTAAATTAGAGGGAAACAGTAAAACTCAGGGGACCTATAAAGACTTTTAGCAAAAATGTTTGTGGGTTCCCCTCACAATAATTTCTTAGTTGCTCAAGGTTTTTTTTTTTTTGTTTTGAGAAGCTGTGAATACTGAAGTGCTGTTATCCAAACCTAATTCATTTTTCAATCTTTAGAATTTCACAAATCTAATGAAATTTCCTCATGACTCTGCACACATTGTTTAATATTTTTGCCCTGTTTTACAGATAGGAAGAAGCCCTATCACCCCTTAAATGTAGAGGTCACTAATAGGATTGAGGGAAAGGTCATTTTACCAATCTATCTGCAGAAGCAAAGCTATTCAAAATACAAAACATGAAATTCCTTAAACGAGTTTTAGCTTAAGAAGAGAAACAAATACAAAAGCAGACCCCGGGCTTGAACGAAAATCTGCTTATCTGTAAATTGGCCCTTTTTCAGAGTTCTCTTGGCAGCTTTGGCCTGAGGGAAGGTCTGGAATGATAGGGCTGCTTTCCTAGTAGAGCAATAACTTTAATGGGACATATCCTCATTTGCAGCATACGAACAGTGCTCTGGGACTCACACCCTCTGAGGGTCTCGCCCGATATAATTTCATAAATCTGGGTTTCACATAGATGAACCAGTCCTTAAAGGGAAGGGTTACATTTTGAAAGGCTGTGCAAACGTTAAAGCATCATTTTGGCTGGTAATGCTAAAAATGGACGTTTCCCCATCCTCCAAGCAGCAGAAGGTAGTGGACATTTTATGATTCATTTCTAACTCTGCAGTTCATCTGAGTCTCCTGCACTGTTCTGAGACTGTCAGCCCAACTTACGCTGGCAATTATTCTGAGCCAAGAGGACATCTTTAACGAGCCAAGACTCTATTGCTGACCTGTTTCCAACTCATTAATGCTTTTAAAGTCTCTGCCATCTTTCACTTCCACATAACTTCTTCCCAGATGCACTTACTAGTACACATGGCGCTTTGCTAACAAATGATAGGGCGCACAGCGCTCAGCCTGGAGAGATCTTACTCCAGAATTAAAGCCTCACTTTAAAAGTGCTTTTGGAGAGATAGTGAACTCCATCAGAGCTCGACTGCTTATTAAATGAGCAGCACCTCAGTCAAAACCCGTGCAGTTGTCCAAGCCTATTACCATTTTTCACTGATGCCATACTATTCTATTGCTCTTGAATAATTAACAATATCCTCACAACATAAAACCAGCCATACTGGAACAGGCCAGAAGTTCATCTATCCTCCTATCTGTTCTCTGACAGTGACTGGGATGAATGCCAAAGGAAAACAATGATCCTTTCAGCAATCAGCATTATAAGGACTTCCTGAGCTACAGGTCGCATTGCATTTCAGAGCTCTGAGGGTCAAACCCTCCCAGGCTCCGTCCCAACCTGTTCTGACATGCTGGACCTCTGCATAACAGTGCCTAGGAGCAGAATAATTTTATCATCTGAGATTGTGACCAATCAATTGCACCTAAATGCCAATAACAGCAGATATTATACACAACTGCAACTAGATTTGACAACGATCATTCTCCCTGCTTATATAATAGGTGTATAAGAATTATCAAAATGCTTCTGGTCTTGTCACATGCACAAAAGTCAGCTTGTGACCAGACAGAAATAAACTTTTCCTGGTGGTTTAAAATTTATTTACATACTAATCTTCCTTGTTATAATCTATTTAATAGCCTGCAGTTATTTGGTTAGAGTCATGCTTTCTCCAGAGCTTAAATCCAGGTATTTTTGATATGTGTTCCACTGCCTGAAAGAATACTAAGGTTTGTTTCATATTTCTCCAGCATATCTTAAACCTTCTGCTGGACAGATAGTTCTGGAGTTGTGGGCTATTACACAGCTAATCGCTCCTGGACTGAGTAAATGGTGATATACCAGCAGCACTGTCACACTGATGGGGCTGCTGAATTCCTGCAGTGCTGAGCTGCGGCTGCCTGAGCTCTGGCTCAGTGTGAACCCAGGAGCTTCAGTCTCATCCTCCGTAAAAGTAGCTTTAAAGCTAAGGGTTGTGTCCTGCCTGAACAGACAGCAGCACTCTAGAAAAACACAGCTCGAGGAATACTTGGGATGGACACAACGTCCCTTGCTGGGAGCTCTGCCACTCAAAGTACCTCTTCAGAGACTGACCTTGCACTGGGGAACTACAGAGTATCACAGGCAGCCTCAAAAGGGAAGGAGCTGGTTGAGGGCAAAACCCTCAGATGAAGTGGGGCTAGGTTATGCTGTGTGGGTCCTGTGGTTCCTCTAAGTCATGCCATCAATCTAGGACACCTTCCAAAGCAAGCCAAGGACAAGGAATGACTGCCACTTCCCCTTGCCTCCCTTCCTGCTCCCTGCATGCCTGCTCAGAGGAGCGTGTGAGACAAGAGGCACATGTGTAAGTGATGAGGGAATGAGAAGCAGTTTTTCCCTCCAGCCTGAACAGATGATATGTAATCAGGGTGCTAAAGCTGTCACAAAGCAAATGTGATGCACTGGTTAAGATGTAAATTGTCTGCAGAGAGTTACTTACAAATACAATAACAATAACTCACCAAGCAGGCGGGTGCCATTAAGGTGCAAACCATGCCAGCACCAAAGCTCGCCTGGCTCTTGGAGATTTTACTGCTTGGATTTTGATGGTATCCCTACGCTGACGTGACTGGTCCTCTACAACAGACATCTGCTTTGTGAGAAGATTAATGGCATATTTATCCAAGAAGTGTCCTAGTAGCAGCCAGTGGCAAGTCTCTCATTCATCACACTGTCCCCTGGTACTAAGGTGAAGTTCATCTGTCCCACAATATAGTCTGATAACCTAGTAGTACTTTAGGTGGCCACTCTACCTATTGGAAGCCACCTGCGAAAGCCAGGTCTGTTGCCTCTTACCTTCATCAGCAGAGAGCTGCCATCCCTTGCATCCAAGTTAATCTGCATGTCATTTGCAACACTCGGAGCCTAAGCGATGGAGGACAGAGCGGTTCCCGCAGAGAAACACGCTCCCGCTGCTCTCTCCGCAGGCTGGCAGCTGCTATGTGTTCAGCTCTGCCTTCTTGACACAGGATGCACTGCTGTGCTAAAGTGGCATCTGTGGAGAGCCCATACAGCCCCAGGTGCTGTTCCTCATTTTCTTCCTTGAAACGCCAGCAATTTATTATGTCTGCACTAAGACCTAAAATTCTTAATGGATATACTGCCCCCAAAGGAAGCCTTCCCACCGCCAGATAGCAGAACAGCACCCAGTTTGCACCAGGTCAGAGTGCTATTCAATCTAAAAGCCTAAACACTCTGCTGAAGACCTTCTCATGGCCTAAAACAATCAAAACCTAGAAATGCCTTGAAAGTTGTAAATGCTTTTGCTGATACCTTCTGTTCAGGCTCTCACCCAATTTCTATTCCATGCAAGAACAGCTTTCTCTGAAGTCCCAGATCACCAGAGTGCTTAAAAGTATGTAGATTTAAGTGCCAACATCAGTGGAGCACTTGTATGCCTAAACGTCCTGCTAAACAGAGGCCTTGGGCTGCAAAAACAGGTCGGTCCCTACCTCAAGAGACCCTCCTGTAGTTGTGTAACATAAATGCTGCCAGTGGTCTGGTACAGGAGCTCTCACGCTACTGCAGTGAGCTGAGATCACCTGGTTTCTGGACAAGAACTACACCACAGCTCACTGGACTGAGGGAAAGCATCAACTCTGTTGGGATTCTGAGTGGACACTACTGCAGCAGGACAGTTCTCAGTTGCAACAGGGTTCCTGCGTATCACTGTTTCTTTTTGTGGTGAGAACACCCCTCACCAGAGCAAGCAGGCTGAGTAGCTAAAACCCTCTGTCACTGGTTTAACAAGGGAAGGAATGTGCCACAGCCAAGAGTCTGGCTGAAAATAAATAAATAAATAATAAAAAAAATAAAAACAGTAAGACACGACATCAGTAGGAATAGGGAATTTTACAGCTCTCTTCTGTATCACAATAGGATAATGGACAGGTATAAAGCAAAAGAGCAGTGAGAGAAAAACAGGGTTAGAAAGATGGGCTCACCTTCCATCGGAATGTAAATCTGCCCTTAAACTGCAGGTAGAGCCAAAGGAATTTTCCCCAAGGGAAAATTAAAGTTGAAACTATTAATGAAATTCACCTAAATTTACCAGTTAATCAGAATTTTAAATAAAACAAACTTTATTTTCTTTGGAATTCTGTAGGAGAACAGAGAGTCTTTTTACCAAGAGCAAGGAGTGCACGTGGGGAGGAAGCACACCCTTCACCCTGCAGAGCAGTACAGGAGAGTACCGTGGATGTTCACAGAGGTTTCTGGTGCTTTTTCTGACCACACAACCCTGAAGCAGCACCCACCATCCTGGCTGCTTCACTGTGAGCCACGGTGTGCACCCACATCCTCCTCACTTCTATGATAGTCTTGTCTACTGTGCCTCTTCCTCCTCTGCATACAAACATCATAGTGTCCAAACTGAGATCTGTCATTTAGGCTTTAATGGAGCTGCCTATGAAGCAAACCTTTCCAAGGGTTTCCTTTTCCTTCCTTCATTAACTTAAAACCCCACAGTCACTGAATTTGAGCTAGAAAGAATTCCTTTCACCTTTTGCTTTGACTACTAACCTCAAAAAAGATAAAAATGGTTTGGTCAGTTCTCTGTGGTAGGCAGCACCTCACGTATTTGGATGATACCTTTTGGAACTGGGTCACGATTCATGACAGGAGAGCGTCTCCCACGACACGCACTAAACGCAGTCACAGAGAACATCACCAAGAAATAAAGGGTGCAAAGTCAAATGCTTGAAAGCTAAGAATTATCTGCAACCTTTATCCAGCCTCCCCATGCCAGTGCAGCACCAGCCAGCCTAACGCCATGTACACATCACATCTTTTCCACAGAGCCATTGCCTTATGCTCCGCACCGGACAGATGCTGCCCACGTGACGAGCAGCTATTCAATATGCTGTTTTCTCCCTTTGCTCACTGTGTGGCCCCAGGCTTTATTTACTTCACATCATTCCAGTGCTACTCTGAAGACAGAATTATTAATTTCCTCCTCGTCTTTCTAGGCTAATTTTCACAGCAACTATGAGAAGCAGGGCCTGAGTGCACAGCCAAGATGGGCCAAGGCCAGATCCAAACCCTGCTGAAGTGCAAGGAACACCTACTCTCCAGAGCACCGAGCAGGCCCTAAAAACTAACTGCAGTTTCTGTTGAAAACAGGCAAACCTCCTTTTCAAAGGTGTGCTTTCTGCTGGCAGAGAGGTCTTGAGACTTCTTTATGCAGGGTGGCCTGGTGTTTTCCACTTTAAAATATTTTTTGCAATAGAAATGATGCTACAGATCACAGAATCACAAGGTTGGAAGAGACCTTCAAGATCAAGTCCAACCATTCCCATCCTATGCCAAGTCATATCCCTAAATACCTCATCTACCCTTTTTTGAACACATCCAGGGCTGGTGACTCAACCCCCTCCCTGGGCAGCCTGTTCCAGGCCCTGACAACTCTTTCAGTGAAAAATTTTTTCCTAACATCTAAATTTGCCAGGGATTGATAAGTATCCATGGTGTTCACACAATTTTAATCACAGGATAAATGTTGTGCAAAATAGAATTTTTAGATAACAGCCTCTGTTCTGGATAGATGTTACAGACAAGCTTCTCAGCTGGGTGATTCTGTAACCTCTTTGCAGAAACCATTTGCAGTGTTTGATATATTTATATATGGTACCTCAGAGATCATATTTTAGTGTCAGAGGAGAAAATCTTTTGCAGAGGGATTGAGATACTGGTCAAACCTTGTTAATTAGTCAGGCTGTCAGCTTGTCAGGTGAATTATATGGATTTGCAGGTAATAGCTCATTAACAAGAAATAGCTACTGCTAATTATAACAAGGTCATGAAAGCAGTATCATTCCAAATTTATCAAGGAATGAAAAATAATAAGGCAAGTGTCTTTTTTTCTGATTAAATGAGTAGCAAATGTCTTTTCTCGGTATAAAGTAGTTGGTTCTGGTAGTTGAAGTTATAGTTAGGTATCTATTCCTGGAAGATGAGATTACATTAGAGAGGCCCTGCTAATTTAGCTTCACCCATTATTTAACCATGTATATTGATCCACAAGTACTACTCAACCCTTACTAGTTATCCTCTTAACATTATTTTCTATGCCAAGACCTTTGTAAACAACCTTATGTGCAATTACAGACTTTTGCTTTCCAGATTAGCTGGTAAATGTGTTTAACTGCCACAAAATACCATGTTTGTAATAAATTACTCTGCAATTTGGTTTAGCCTAAGGTAATGACAAATGTAACTTCCTTTGAACAAACAGTTTACAAATTGCATATAGGCAAATGTTTGTATATTTAAATGCTCCTGGAAGTTTCTGTTTGACATGCTGAAAGTAGCAATATTGACTTAGCACATAAAGGATGAAGCACTACTATGGGTGCACTCTGCTGCTTGGGGGATGGAAGCAAAAGTCATTCCAGTTCCCTTTTCCTCCTGTTTGACATACTGCTTTTGAATATTGTTCCAGTCCACTCCCTAACCATTACTCTCTCGTACAGGATAGAATTCTAGGTCACATTAAGTCCCATAGGAATTTTGCTGTTGATTTCAGGAGGGCACAAAATTATGATGGCATGAACACATTTAACATCTTGCTGTGCCCAGAGTCATAGATACCCTTTTAAAACCCACAACTCTGCGGCAGTTAAAGAGGTTACAGACCCTGATGTTTGCCTGTCCAACAGGCAGGTACCAGAGATGACAGAATAGGTGGCATGTCTCTAATTCTCCCTCACATTTTACATCCTGGCACGTAACTTCACTTGCCACCAGCTTCCCTTTAATACAGGCTGTGAATTGCATGGGCAGTTCTGTCCTCTCTTGCTGCGGGTCTGTCCCCAGCACTGGACTGCCTCGATGGCCAGCATCAGCAGCCAGCCCTCCCTATCTCACAGACAGAGCTCTAATTCCCACCTGTGAATGAAGAAGCAAGCCATGCTCTGGACATGCCTGATGGCCAAAGAGAAGTAGGGCACTGAATTAAGACGACTAACAGACAGCATAGAAGATTCCAGCCCCCAAAAGAGTCACTGGGTTTGGGTTTTTTTCCCAACCATCCCCAGCTGTGGACAATGGTTTCTTCCTGGTGGCTACAATGGGCAGAGAGGGAGTTGATAAAGTGTTTTCAGGAGCAGACTGTGATAATGTCTCCGTGACAAACTTCAGCAGCATCAGCACAACAAAAGGCAGCCGTTACATGTATCTTCACTACCAAACTTAGTACTATGTGAAGCAGCAACCTTCACAAAAGGGACCTTCCTTTTGCCTCATGGTTAAGGAAATTTCACTGCAATTTCCTGTACCTGAATCTTCCACTATATTGTCACAAGTCAAAGACAACACGTTTCCTCTATGAAATGTAAACATAAAGCAGTTAAAAATCTGTCCTGAAGTTCCAATCTGTAATGTTTTTAACTATCCCTGTTGAACACAGAACGGTTTTTCCCTGCCAAGGAACTCTGCAGGGCAACAGCGCAAAAGAATAGCTTGTTTTGTATAAAAACAGTAATGGTTTTAGAATATGGAACCCTACTGGAGAGTTTTCCATGAGGATTAGAATGTCTGTTTGGAACATATAAGCCTGTAAAATGTTTCTCACAGTAGTTGAGATAATTGTTCATTTCTGCTGCTTTGGTGGGAAATATTCCCATTGAATTGAGTCTTAAATGCTAAAACAAAAGCAAGCTCATAAGCACAATGGAAAAGCAATGCGTGGATTTCAAAAACAAACCCAAACCTCACTTTACCTCTTAGGAAAAGCTTTGTAAAAATGTGCTTAGTACAAGTTGCAAAAAATTACAGCTCCGCCCGCATCAGCAGCCAAGAAAGCCTCATTACTTTTAAAGATGAAAAGGCAGAGCCAATTTCAAATTACACTTGTTGCTGTATAACAAATATGAGCAAAGAAAGGAAAAGCAGGGGATTGAATTCATCCCTGGACACCCCACACAGTGCACGTTTCCAAAGCGCTTTTGTGTGCACAACAAAACGCTCTCCTTTTATCCAGTTGCATTTCCATTGCTTGAAAGGCTACCTGGTTTTACAAATGACTAGAATGGACAATAAGCACTGACGTTCCCTGCCAGTGATGATGATCACCAGTGCAACTGAGCTCCTGAATCTAATTCAGAAATTATTGTTCCTTCTGGTTATGCATCACACTTCTCAAAGAAATTCAGTGCTTTGCTTTCAAAGCTTTCTGTTACGTTTGAAGAACTGTTCTCTGGGTAACTTTTCCCATCACTGCCTACCAGAAGTGATGTAACCTGAAGCAATACCAGTACAATGAACATTCATGCTTTCCCTCGGCACTGCAGACCTACCATGGGACCTATTCTGTCGAAGGTGCACGAACTCCATAAAGCATCATCACTTAGATTCTGCTTATGGATCTGCATCATGATCAACAGACCACCACTGCTGAGGTCTAAATGTTCTCCAGAGAGAAATTGCCTTTTCTGTAACTATCTCAAAGTCGAGGAGCTCAGCTTAGGGGAACTGACTGTCTGGATTTCACCCCAAACTGCCAAGTGCTGGAATCCCAAAAGGTAAAAAGAAATAGGGAACAATTTCCATGTAAATATTTGAGGATTTTCCATTTCCTGGAGTACCAGCACCCTGAGAGAATACTGCTGCTGCCAGCCAAGAGTTCACAGTGCCCTCCAGCATCCCGCAGTGTTCTCCCCTTGCCTCTGCAGGATCTCGCAATTTGCCTGTAAAAGATCTCTGCTCCCAGCCAGAATCCCCCAAAAAGAGGCTTAAAGGAGAGATGCTTTCTAGATTGGATGTCAGATTAGGAAAATGCTCTTGGGTTTTTATCTAGTCAGTTCTACACTATAAATAGTAACATATTTATCACTGCTTTTATCACAATCTGTCAAACTACACCATACCTACTAAAAACTGCTGCAGCACTGTGAAGTGGAATGAGTAGAAATAATTCTAGGTTTATTACTGAAGTGAGGGGTTTGTTTATACTTAAAGGCTCAGTCTCAATTTTGTAACAGTCAGAGGCCCGAGGCCATCAAACACATGGCAATTAAACATTTTTGGGAAAGAAAGCAAATGTAAATCAGAGATTGAAGGAGACATTAGTAAAAAACCCTGGTCTGTTCTAAGGATTTCTATTTGCCCAGGAATTTTTAGTCTCAGTAGGGCTATAAGCACCAAAAGTTTTAATGAACATTAACAAACTATAATTCATGTCTCTATTTCATCTGCACAGCCCAACTTCACATGAGATTTGGCAAGTGAGTCCCAGTCTTGGCACCGATCTATTGCGTGCTCTCTGCTCCATACGCTGCTCACCATCTGTCCAAGCAACAGCCGGAAGAGCTCCCCTGTCACAATCCTATAGCTCTGAATTATACATGCTGCTTGCAGCTGCCCCGGACACGCTGGGATGAGGCGAGCAAGGGCCAGCGCTGACCTGAACCAAACAGTTGGCTGATCCATCTTGCATGTTTCCTGCAAGAGTGTGGCTGGACCAAATCACTGCTGCATTATTTCTGGGAAGCCATGACATTTTATTTAATGGCTGGTTACTGAAAACATTATGCATGATGAAAGGAGGACCTGTATACCCCAAAAGAGAAACGGGACATATGACTTCCAATGAAGTTATAATGAATAGTCCCAGAACCATCTTGCCAATTTTAAGAAATCCCTTGTTAAGCATTTAATTTCACAGCATTTTTTTTCCCTGGAAAATACAACTCTAATAAAGATTTGACGTTTGCTTTAATTTATATCTTTATTTTGTACAGATCCTACAGTGTGCTGGTGTACCTGCATAAACAGACATACAATAGATTGTGTGGGTATACACTGATGCTCTAGGGGCAGGGGGAAGGAAGGGAAACTCAAACTTGAGAGTTACAACCAATTGCCAAAAGGACCACCAATGTATAAATGTAGACTAAATTAGTGGTAAGGATTTATCTGAAATGGCTCTGCCTGTGGCAGGTAGTGATAAATAACACAAACACCTAAATATCTCTGCATGTGCCTATGTTTTATCTGGGAAATTCACAATCCACTAACATTGGCAATTATTTTTCCCACCTAAGAAATGACACAAGCAAATCACAGAAGGGTGATCAATGTATCTCATGGCCTAAGGGATAAAGCAAGACAGAGCAATGGAAATAGTTTACTCCTAACTTTGCCACCAGCCTGCTGCGTCTCTTTGGACAGGTCTGTGGGTGCCAGTTTCCCCATCTGTAGAGCACTGGGCTCCTTCTTTCCAAGCTTTGAGCTAGAGACACAGGAACAGATTTGCCCAGAGCCAACCTACCTCTAGCACAGCTGGTGCTGAGCAGAGACTATGATATCCAGCAGGATTTTTTGTGCCCTTGCAGAATTGCCTAAATATCCCTGCACCCTGTTCTGCAAGGCTCCCAGCCAAAGGCACAGTACTTTGTGGGCTGAGCACTATAGAAATGCAGGACCAGCTTGAAACTGGTGCTGTTCCCAAGCCAGCAAGCTCTTCTGAAGCCTGAACGGTTTACATCCAGACAGGCTTATCAGCTCTAACTCTGTATGGCCCATCCCAAAATCCGCACTGCTCCCAGCAGAATCATTCAGTGTATCGACCCTAAACTTCCCCAGGCTCTTCAATGAGGGACCACAGGGCAAAAAACTGGCTAACCACATGCCTCAGCTCTGCCCAAAAAATGTGAGATGGGATCCTGTCCAGGGAAACCAGAGACCCAGCTCCATCTCTCTGCCTCCCTGCCACACAGACAAATGGCAAGGAACATTTTATTATTTACCTCCTCCTGCTGAGCCCTACAAATGCTATCAGAGAGAAGATGCATAGGTTTGAATTATTATACTGGAGGAAGGAATCTCTTTTCAGTGTCTCAGAACCCAAGTGTCGTACACCTCACACAAACGCACTCCGTCAATGCCTTCTTACTTATTCATACCAGCGGTCCCCCTGAAATCAATAAGGCAGACCAGATTTGGCCTGCTGTTACTGAGCTAGAAGCAAAGAGAATGTCATTTTCAAGGACTATATTCACTGACTAAAAAAATTAGTCTCCAGTGACCCTGCGTGCATTTGGGTGTTTTGTTTTATTGATGGCTTTAGAAGTTATTAAACACCTGGCTCTTGCTACCTAAAAAGATCTAACCCAGAATATTTACAGAGAAAAATAAATGATCATATGCATCAGTGGGGCCTTTGTGGGTCTACTAAGTAGAAGTCTGAACACTCACAGAACCTAGCTGCAAACCTCCTGCTAACTTCAGGGCTCAAATCTGCAGGGATATAGCACAAAAACTCAGCATGGCCTTACCAACCAAGCTTTTAATCTTTTAATTTCTTCTTCTTGCCTGCATAGTTCCCTTGACCAAATTTTGAACTTATACTTTGTGTGTGGAGTTCCCGCTCTGCTTCAATCCTTAACGAATATCACTAACAAAAATAATTATTATATCAATAAAAATGGATATTTTTAAAGAAAACGACGACATTTCTTATCAATCAATTGATTTCTAAATGATTTTTATTGGTTTATATTTAGGTGGACTCTTAAAACACATGAAGGGTAACCAACCCTTCCTTAAAGATCACCATGATTTAGCATCACTTTTGAGCTGCTTTGAAAGTCACACATTTCTTCATTTTAAATATTCAATAGCATGTATCTAGCAACATTTTTCACTCAGTTATATTAACACGCTCTGACAAGTGAATGCAATAAAGAGATTAACAGTCCACCTGTAACAAAACTCTTAAATTCTGTAATTTCTGCCAGATGAGCAGTGATGTTTTAACAGGTTTGGTGAATTGCTCTGGCTTGTCCATTATCAACTCATCCTCCTGCAACAGGAATATGAGGACACTTCAAAAACCATGAGACGTGTCTGTCTGTTCACGTCACTGTGAAGAACCTGTGCCCCAGACTCACAACCTCAAAGTTCTGGACCCCAAAGTTCTTTTCCCTCTTTCAGTAAACTGCATGCTAAGAGAAAAACTTTGAATAGAAGAGAAAGTTCTTTACTGGTTAAAAACAAGTAAACAGACCTGTATAAATCATACTCTGCTTTCATCAACAACCTGGAAGCAAACACAAGATCCCTTGCTGACATATTTGCCAGTGATAAACTGTGGCTCAGTGATACATCACAAGGAGGACAAGACAATGAAAATTATGTGGGTCACTGGCAATCCATGCCCAGCCAAATAACGTACAATTAATTTAATCAAATGCAAGACCTTTAGAAAGAAGTGCAAATCCACTTGCAGGAAGGGAGATGTTTGTGATTCCAGAAAGGATCGGCGCTACTGTCAAGAACTATACACAGATCTACACATACACACCAGCTCCCAGTATCATCTTAGATTTATGAAAATGGTAATTTATTCCTTAAATTTGAATACTGAAGGGCAACAAGTAGAAGTAGGGAAGTGTGTACGGTGCTTGTGAGACCTTGTGTTAGCACACAGCACTTTCACGTCTTGTCTTGGAAAAACAACTGGAGACAATGTAGAAAACAGCCCGAAAACTTGACTACTTGAGAGAAATCCATCTAGTGAGACTACAGAAATCTCAATACATTTAGTTTATAAAAAAAGAAGATTGACAAGTGACTAGTTTATACAGTGTAAGCACTTTCCCAGGGAGAAAACAAACACTGGGTACTTAGAGTCTCTCTTGTCTAGCAGGGAAATTACACAAGAAGAACTAATGGCTGGGAACTGAAGCTTGACAAATTCATTTGGGAAACAAGGCATTACTTCTGAATGCTGAGCCAAGCGGTATAGTGAGATCTCCATTGCTTTACTCTGCAGTTGGAGGATGCCTGCAGAGAATAAGCGTTTCACAGACACGAGTACTTGCGCTCGATCTGAGAGTACCAGGATAAGACCACATACAGGGGATCAAATATAATGAGCTTCCATTTTTTTCTGACCTTAAAGTTAGTAAGTTTATCTGTGTACACAGATCTTTTGCAACTGTTAGAGAGATGTAATAGTTTCCTTCAACCACCAAACACAGCAGTGCAGCAATGGGGACCCACTGGCCCTAAGGACAGATTTGCTACTACCAGCTAGTGACTCCATTCACAGTAACCGGACATGAAATCAGTCTGCCATCACTGCTGCTGAGGGCACAGGTTATAGTAGCAAACCTTTAATACTATGCTGTGAAGGACAGCTCATTTAGTATTGTTAGTTCCTCCCTGCTGGTATTTCCCACAATATCTCATCAGCAACTTCACAGTCTTCTCTGAACTGGACCCAGTTCAGTTTACAAGCCCTTAGGGGGCTTCTGAAAGCTGCTTGATTCACTTCTAAGACACCCACAGACTACCCAAGAGTGGCTCCACTGTCACTCAGCCACAGATAAGATACTGCCAAGAGAGGTCAAAACCGACATATCCCACCACACAAAATAAGTGGGAACTTATCTTGAGAAACTCAATAAATTATATGGGAAAACCTGGTTCAGAACGTCAGGGTATGTGGGCAGCCTGCCTGTGGCAAACACTACAGAAGATAGCGGTGGGTAGACCCTGGCTGGACACCAGGTACCCACCAAAGCCAAACAGACAGACTTGTGACTGCATATGTATTAGGTAGCACCTCACTGTGCAGGGAACTGTTAATATGTATGCATGGTGCTTTGGTAAATGGTTAGGGATGTCCCTAAATTACCTCTGTTGAGCAATTTTAATTTCTCCAGTGAAACCCTTATGCACTTAAAGCTGGTTTTACATGAATAAAAAATCCAGGCAGATTTTGGAACAGGTCTTGAAATACGGAACATCCACTTGGTTTTTAATGAGGTATTGCAAAAAGAGAAAAGAGATCAAACAAAACAGCATTGTCTCTGCAACATAAACATGTCTGAATGCTCCAGCTCTGGTCATGTTGCCAGAGGTTTGTTAGCAGATTTTGCTTGAATCACCTCCATTTGGCAGGCAAAATAAAAAGGGGGGGATTATAAAAAAGATTGTAACCATCTGGCACAAGAGATCTGTAAAACACACAGAGTTTGCTTACTCATTTTTCCTCACTGTCACATGTTAAACCCAAAGAGGGGAGCTGCTCAAAAACATGCCTTTGACATTTCTGTCTACTACACGTCTGCCCATACTGGCTGCTGGTAAGCAGCAGCACTGCAGGAACAGCGCGATGGCATCTCCCCCATCCCAGGATTACTGCAGCATGTGTTCGGCCACAAAATTCCTGAGGAGCGCTCACATTCCTCTGGGTGAACCTTAACATGCCCCATGCCAGCTCCCCAAACTGCATTTCAGTCATGCATGGGCTTGGCAGGTTAACAGCATGTGCTGGGCAGAAATCCCTCTCCCCTTACGTGCACAGGACGGGCGTCACTGAGGACGCACCACTGGACCTGACAAGGTTTGTTCTCTCACAACACACATC
The DNA here is from genome assembly GCF_964237585.1 of Gallinula chloropus. Classification (NCBI taxonomy): domain Eukaryota; kingdom Metazoa; phylum Chordata; class Aves; order Gruiformes; family Rallidae; genus Gallinula; species Gallinula chloropus. The sequence goes on from NC_140096.1 coordinate 19,395,722, forward strand.
ATTGTAGCACCTGAGAGCAACACTGAAGAATTCCTCTGCTCCACACAGCTCCCGAATCATAAACATGCAGGATCTTCACTACTGGGGCATCTGAATCAGATGACAAGAACCAGAACGATGGTGCTCTGTACTGATTGAACACTTCTTCCTCTCTCCCCCAAGCAGACCAGAATTAGCCTTTTGTTACAGAAGCCAAAGCTACAATTTATTTAACTGAAGTAACATGAAGAGCACTCTACAACAAACATGACCTAGTACTCTAGATGAAGAGGTACTCCTTCAATATGAGGTACTACAGGTTCCTGCAGACTCTGTCAAAGAAAAACTTAGCATATGAGTTTTTATAAAGTAGGAGGATGTATATTCAAAAATACATGTTTCTAGTGAAACTGTATTTAAAGACAAGGCTGAGCTTATTTATTTTCATACAAATAAGTTTCCAACCAAGAGGTTAGTCTGCAGCTCATGAAATTAATTAAAGTGCTGAAGCTATCCATCCCTATCATCATACAGTCTAGCCTCCAGTGTAACATAATGGTAGAATTTAGAAACACAGAACAGGTAATCATTAGGGAAACTGGAAGAAGACAAGAGATACTCCATCTTTTGGGGGCTAAACCACAAGAGTGGAAGCTCCTTTTGTATCAGGGGAATGTTTGCAACCCTGAAAAGCTGTGGATTTGTTTGGCTGGTTGTGTCAGAAAGAGCTTTTCTTGCCATGAAGTTCCCTTGAGACTGCAAGGCTGGGCTCTTCTGCACAAGTCCCTACCTTGGGGTGCTCATGTGTCCCACATGGACTTCAATGATTACAGCACATTGAAGGAGCAGTAGCAGTCAGTGAAATCCTTATGGTGTCTCAAAGCCCTGGCTGGAGAGGACCTTGTTTTGTATTCAAGGCCTCAGATTAACTCTCCAACTCTATTTGGAAAAGCACAAATGCTGAGGTGGCAACAGAAAGACTCCCCAGATTTGATGCCTACCAGGGGATATAAGCATCTGCTCAAGTATTTAGCAATGGACTCCAACACAACCTTTGCTGAACTGAGCCCTAAAATTTCAGGTTTTACTGACTCTGCCACTAGAGCAAAGAGCTAACAGATTGCCTAATGCATCACACACCCCTCCAGCAGCCTGCTCTCAGTCCCTCCTCCTTAGTTCTATGTGCTCTGCCCAGCACAACTACATGATTTCCAGGTAACTGGAAAATATCAGTGTCCAGTACTTGGGAAGGGGGGGTGGGGAAAAAGAGGAAAAAAAGAGAGAAAAAAGGATTGGTTTTGAAAATAGGTGATAATCAGAACTTGCATTCCAAGCTAGTTTTACAAGAACACAAGAGGATCTGACCTGAGCTGTCTCACTGGCACCAACTCCCAGAGTACATAAAACAACAGATGTCCCTGTAGAGCTATGAAATGACCAGTGCTTCCAATACCTCCAAGCACTGATGGGATGTTATTTTTCCTCTGGAGGAACTAGGGTGGCAAACCAGCCCCCTGATGGTTAAAAAGGAGTTGGACTAAAGAAAGCGAGTTTCAGAAATTCCTGGAGTAGGCAGATAAATTTAGCAGCTACAATTCAAACAGCCATCGATTTCAGCAGGATGAGAATTAAACTCCCTGGTCACTGCCATCGTATTTTCCTCATGATTTTCACTACCCTTTACAAGCTGAACTTCGTGATGTGTGCCACAGCCAGGCCCATAGTGAGAAGAGGCTCAGTGCTGGGACCTCTGACGGTCTGTTTTAGCAGTGGCAGGAAGGTAGAGAGAGATTTCTCTGACTTTTTTATTCAAAAGTGTCCCTAAAGCAGGACAATTTCTTTGGCTTCAGAGGGAGCAAAGAAAAACTATTTATTAGATTGACTGCCGCTAGTTCATCTATTTAATGTTGCTGGTATAATGTTTCTATCCATTTTGTGACTTGAGTTCTTATTTATGCTTGGAAATCTGTGCTTAACATTTTACATTATTATAGAAATAAGCTTCTTTTAAATGTTCTGCTAGTTTTTATTTATTTTTATTAGAACATGCAAATCCTCACTGGCTTAGTTTCCAAGTGAACACATCAACTCCCAACCCCTTTTTGCTTCTGAATTAATGCTGTGATTGTCTGTGGCATTTTGCAAGTTGTTTTTTTTCTTGCAGCCTGGTCTTTCTGGGTTACTTGCAGTGTGCCACCTCAAACTGCCTTACTGGTCGCTCAGGAAGATGAATTTAGCAATTACAGAATTTGTCATTTGTGGACTGACTTTTGAACCAACTCTAAGGACATGTCAGAGTTACCCAGGGCTCTGCCCTCTGCAGATCACCACAAACAGCTCCTGAATCCTGTTCCAGGGGAAGTTCTAGTGATGCCCAGCCGCTGGCTTTACCTCACCAGCCCTGTTCACATAGGCACAGCACACACTTCTCTGCCCCGCTCTGGTCTGGAGCACACACAAAGGCATCAGGTGAGCATAACCTAGCCCAACAGAACAACTGGTTTAAATTGGATTTGAGTTCCCCTCTAGCAGAGGGAAGCAAACGCAGAATGACTGACTGCTCTGGCTGCAGGATGTGGTCCTGCACCATGTAAAACCAGGGAAAGGGTTGGTTTAACTGCCTCAGGATGAGATTAAACCCACTATCATCTGTCTTCAGGTCACATCCTGCTTTTACTTATACCAAGAAGGGGTCAGTGCCTTATTTCCCAAGAACAGCTGGATGTTAACAAACGAGTTCTTGAAAGACCCTACATCCAAAGATATATTTTTTTTTTTCTCCAGCAACTTCTGAATCAAACATGAGATTTTCAGTTCTCCCTTAAACTCTGGCAACAGTCTGTATCCCTCAATCTCTATCTCAGAGGAAATTATTTTTGTGTAGCCTTAGCTCCCTTCTCCTTCCAGCCCTTTGAATAGCAAACCATAGTTAGTATCTATACAAGAAACACTTTTTCTAGCTGTTGAAGGCTGCAGCTCACCATTTCTCTTTCTTAGGACTACTTATTTAGCAGCTCTCTTCCACCTACAGATTTCTTCTTTAAGATTATTCATATTTTTCTCTAGGGGGAATGATTTCAGAGGAGATGTTCTTGACGGGAGAACAAATGTTTAAGCCCTGAACCCATTACTTTTACATTCCTGGCAAGAATAAGAATTCATAGTCACCTTTTGTAAAGTAAGAACTTAAATCAGACTTCCAAAAAGCAGAAGAGATGTTAGAAAAGAAGAAAAAAACAGGAAATATGATTTTTCTTCTTCAGTCTCCTTATTCATGTAACTACAGTGTGTCTGAACACTATTGAGTTAAGTTTTGGCAGCATCAAAACTCAAGCTCCCAGAATCCTTAATTTGCAAAACAGTGACACACTACATGGACAAACTGGAATTATGGCATGCCACCAGCCAGCATGTCAGGAATTCATTTACATTACTCTAACATGAATTTAAATTAAGCAGTACCTGACTACACACATGCCAGTACACAATACTAATGCAGTGCTATTAATAACACTTACACAGGTTTGGGCCAGCCTAACTCTAAGATTCATCATAACAAAGCAGAGCATATAGAACAACTCTGGGGACATTTGTTAAAACAGCCGAGTGAATTAGTACTCGGTGTGCCATTGATTTTCCCCACAGATGTCTAACTCGCTAATGGACATTGCCAAACACCATGTGGTTAATGCATCCCAACACTGAGCATAACACCAGGCACCCTGGAAGCCCTTTCAGTTCAAGCAGCTGAGAGGGCCTGACTTGAAATCCGTTCGAGGAGAGAAGTCAAACACGTGCTAACAACCTTTGCTGAGCAGAGAAGTACTTCCCTTGGAGTCCCTCTGGATGTATTAGAACAAACACATAAAAGGGATGAGAAGTCAGGTCACACAGTCCCAAAGGAAGTGAAACAGTTCCTCACAGGGGGTTGGGGTATTTTGGTAAAGTAACAGTTTTATGGTGTTTTCGTACATCAATACGTATCCACTTGGGATTGCTTATGTTCTTATCTCCAAAATATAAGCCATGTCAGAAAGATGACTAATACCAGGTCAAGCATCTGGCTTGAAATTGGCAGGTCTTCTGCAACCAGAAATGTGGGTTGCCTTCCTCTCTGATTCTGTACTAGATAGTAGAGACAAAGGATGCTCCTCTACCTTCTCTAAGCTATCCCGTCTTCCGGGAGCCAGAGCTGAACTGAGTGATGGGCTCTTGCCCTGTGGCCAGTTTGTGACCATTGTCTGTCTTTTGTAATTACAGCTGGTGAGGTCCTTCCCTTCCAACAGGATGTACTAGCACATCCTTCTGGTGGACATGCCCACTAGTAAAAGCGCCGAGTATTCTCACATTAGTGACACACAGAACCAGTAAGCTACTCCGTAAGAGTAAAGGGTACTTTTCAGAATAACCAGACCCAGCTTAGGGCTTTCACTAGTACAAAACCATATTGCAATGTAGCAACCAGCCAGTCACTACTTCAACCAACATCTTTTTAACCATCAAAATTTTTAGCACAAATCTGACTTACTCTGGGCAGCTTTTTACATATTAGAAACCTGCTGCAAGAGATCTCGGACACAGTACCTCTTCATTTTATTACAGCAGCAGAGAGAGCCATCTAAAGCCTCTTCATATCAGCAGCTGTGTCAGGCTGTGTAGTTTTTATCTTCCCAGACAACTGCCACCACCAGAAAAAGCAGCTCAGGAAAGATGACATTCATCCTTTAAAGCTGACAGCTGTAAAACAAGGTTCTTAGGGCTGCAGAGAAGAGACACCTCAAAGATTGGTGCACCCGAGTAATCAAGCGAGTTGCATGTTTCTTTTTAATTCTCAGCTCTCTGAAGGCTTTTTCCTTTCCCAGCATTGCATCTGACAGCTGATTGATGGAGATTAGGTGCCACTCACAATTAAAGCTAAAGGGAAACTACAAAGATCATGTTTCTTTTGATGTCTATCTCGCGCTTCTCTGAGCTTGCAATCAAAAGCTATTTAGTAGGTTACAAATATTTAGACAATGATAATAGCTTACCAAAAGCTTCATATTGTTGGGATTTATCATAAGATGAAAGCCTGCCAATAAGAAGGTTCAGATCCTCTTCTACTGTACTTTACAAAGTGCTTAAGTGCTCTCTACATATATGTGCCTCCCCTCAACTCTGAGAAGCCCACCTGGACAGCTGCTGTAGGTTCTCCATGTCTTTGCCTGTTAAATGGTGACAAGGTATCAGGACAAATGGACAGAGAGATCCCAGGGTGCCAGGCACCAGCTTGTGATTAAGATGATGGGGACAAAGCCCAGGCGGTCTGATGAAGCATCCTCCCACCAAGCTGACCGCTGCCTGCCTTTCACTTCACCTTGAAACTTCAAGAGAGGAGGGAGGTGGAATCTGCAGACAGACTGGGGAACAATAGGGTGGCAGGAGAGTGGAGTACTTTAGGGATCTGGTGTGTGGCAGCTGAGTTGTGGGGAAGCTCCAGTCAGGACAGGAGCCATTGTTAAAAAGCAGGCACAAAACCTCTCTGCAGGGCTGCAGGGGATGGAAAGGGTGCAGCTGGGCGCTTGGTCTTGCGACTGAGACACACATTTATGACACTGACAACTGTGTGATGTCTATTGTTTTCCAGAGTCTTCCTACTCTGATTTTGAGTAGCACCCAGTCTCTCCAAACCCCTGCTGCAGCAGCTCCCACTTCACCGTGCTCACAGGAAAGTGCAATCTTCTGTGGAAGTGGAGAACTACGTGAGGCTCCAGCTCTCAGCGCTGCTGTGGGGCTCAGGGGGGAGACAGCCCCAAGGCAGGAACAAAGAGCAGCAAGGAGAAGAGAGAGACCTAGTCTGGACCTGTATGAGCCAAGGGGAGCTTGTTCCATCAATCTCCAGAGCAGGCTCCGGCAGGGCAGGTGAAGAACAGAGTTGTGAAAGTGGCTTGAAAATGTCCTACTTGAACTATTTTCCTAACAGCACTGTTTTCAACCACTTTTTATTAGTCACCCTCGGATGACACATCCAAGTCTATTTTGTTTTATGATTCTCTTGGGATGACCTAATCGCATCAAAAATAGGGAGGTTGTTCATGTCTAATCAGATGGCTGTGTGATTAACTCATTCACAAGCATTTTAAAGGCAATTTTATAAATGCATGTAAAGGCCTTTGTCTCCAAACTTGAAAAGTCTATTTCAGTGTGTGTACACAGTCAGGCTGAGTCACTCCCTTTCTGCTAGTCAGCGAAAAGACATCCTATTATAGGACACTGAACTCTTATCTATTTTCTGGTTACATTTATAGTTCAGAAAGACTCCGATTATTTATTTATTTTTTCCCCTTGCACAGATTTAGTGCCTGGGGACAAACCAGCTAGGTGACACCAGTGTCAGGCCCGCCCAGAAACTATTTTTAAAAATCAGACTTTTAACCCCAACTTCCTCCTGTACAGAGGAGGCAGGACTGCAAAGGACAGATGCAGAACCCGATCATGCCTTGTATAAAAATTTTGGTGGCCTTCCTATAAAATGGAGAGGACTGCAGTTTCTCTCACCCGTGTGTATGTACTGCACTCCCACATGCTGGCATCTGAGTCCTGAGTGAGGCTTCTAGGACACTAGAAGTACCGGAATAGTCACTTGCACTACAGTCACACTGCAGAACAGTTAAATATTAAGACTATTTCTTTAACACAGAAGCACCTTTCCTAAACTCGTAACATAATTCTTCTTCCAGGGGAAGATGTGTAGCTGTTCAACAGTTCTGCACTTGGCTTTCCCATGAGTTTTAGAATCTAAGACTGTGGGTGAACAGCAGCATGTGGATCCCAATGGGAAGGCTGTAAAAAATAAGTTTGTATTTCTTTGTAAAAAAATAAGTTTGATTATGAGCAGCATGGAAGTGCTTCCTGAGTCAACAGCAAATATTAGGTATAATTCTGCCCTGGGTTATGATGAACTTACAGCCAGAGAGTAAAAGTACCGTAACAAAACTTGACACTTAGCAGATTTAATTAAAGTACAGGCTTCCTAAACCCATTTTCCATGACTATTGTTGTTATTCTTCAGAAGCCGATTAGGCAATAGCATGTGTCACCACTGTACAGATCTAGATACAAATGCACACACTAGAAGATTTCTTAAGTCTCACTAAAAGTTGTCTGTTGAGAGGAGTGAAAAAGAAGGTTTGCTCCAAATATTTTTCAACATTTAAACCAAACCCAAATCCATTTACTCTCAGAACACAAGAGTAGCTCACCACCATAGGGATTTTCTGCAGCACAATGCCATGCAATCCTTTCGGGTGCACAGGGCACACGCGCTCCATGCAGTGCGTTAGCACCCGATGTCTGTGAAGCACGACCCAGAGGGATCAGAACCAAGAGCAGCAGGGCTGTCAATCCAGGGCTTAACATCCCACCCAACACGGCTTCCCAAAATCAACCTCACTTCCCTAGGGGTGGCCGCATGACTCTGCCAGACTGTCCAGGGCTATCACAGAGCTCTGCGTGGCCACCGCAGTGACAGCATTAGGCCCAGTTCTGTACAGGCCCGGCAGCGTAAGGGCTGCCTTGTGCTCCTGCAGCCCCAGTGCCTGCGTCCAGCTGGGCAGAGGAGAGGTGGGACCAGACCTCTTGCCCTGTCTAGTTGCTCTGCACCAGCACTTCTAGGGTACTCCTAGAGAAGACTGATTTTTAGATTAGCTGGGAGAGATATCCTGAAAACACCAGTTTGGGCTTTCAATTAACAGCTTGTACAAGCTTCTGGAGGAAAACGACCCTTGACCCATTCTTTCCTCTCTGTATCTATGTTTCTTTGCAGCTTGCCAGCCCCCACACATGCCCAGCTGAACTAGTAAGGTCCTACAAAAAGCATCTGCTCATCAGGCTGCCCAGCAGCTCACTTCTTGTACAAGGTGGGCTTAATTTATGGTCAGCAAGCAGAACTCCTAAAATCACATAAAGGGCAACTCAGTGTTTCAAGTGAAGCATGGGGCCCTAAATAAATAGGGCTTTACTGTGAACCCTTTAAAGAGGCCAGGTCCAAAACCCACTGAGGTCAAAAGAAACATGATTTTAACAGGCTTTGAGTCACTGAAAGCATTAGGCCATGTTTGCTCCTGTCTCAGCACTTGTACACTGGGATATACATGGCAGTAATAATAATATAGTATATATTTCAGCTGTATTTATATTGGCAGTATACCTATTTTTCAATAAAAGAACCTTCAACTTGTAAAAAGAAATTAGTAGACCAATCAGTGTCTCCCCTCTATTAAATGTATGTTTAATTTATCACCAGCAAAATGCAGTTTTTACTATCAATCTACATGACTGAGACTGAAGAAGAAAGTTTTTAAAGACCTTCCCATCATTAAATTACAATAGACCTGGTAGAAGAAAACTGAAACCCAAGTCTCCTTATTCACAGAGAGGGGAATTCCCAAAGCCATAACAGAGTGACCAACACATGTGTCTTCAGGGAAGATGCCATTGTGTCCCACGTAAATGTCTAAGAGGATTTTCAAAAAGCACCTATGCAATTTGAAGGCTCTCTAGTTTCCTTTGAAAAAGCAGGGATCTTCATATTGCTACAGCAATTGGATGTGTGTTGAAAATCCCCTCCCTCTCAGCCAGGGAGTCTCTCTGAGAACACTCTGAGTTTTATTTTTTTTCCACTCCACAAGTCCTGTCTTCCTTTGACTCTCATTAGTTAAAACCAATTCCCGCTGTGGAGTGTACGGTCGCTGCCTTCTGATACACGAGCTGAATCAGCTCCTGGATGTCTACAACAATTTTCTTTAATTCCATTTCTCTTTTTGTTGAGCTGCTTCATGCTGTTATTGTTATTCTCTTCAACAATGGAGGCAGGACTCTCTGTATCAATGCATAATAGGTTTGTTGTGATAATAAACAGTCTTCTCAAGACATCCCAGCTTCATTCAAATGAAAAGTACTCATTTTGGAAAGACAAAACCCAAGGGTGATTATTACCTGACTGGAAAATAAAATAAACAATGAGGAACAAATTGCTCAGGTGGGATTCAACTAATATTAAAAAAAGGTTAAAATGCAGGAAAGATTGATGTATTTAAGATTTGACTTGTCTTAAATGAAATCTAAGCCATTTAAATGAAATGCTGCAATTGTAGGCAGGAAATACCAAATATTAATAACACGATGAAGGCATCAGCTCCTCTACAGCAATGAGAGAAAGTTCCAGCTGCAACCCACTGAAGGGTTCGGGTTTCAGAAGCCAGAGGAAGTGTGACTGCACTTCATCCTGAAGTTTAGGCAGCTCTGACCCAGGATAACGACCAGTGCTTCCCAGGAAGGGACAGCGAAGTGCTCTGCCCCGTTCTGCCCGGCAGAGCCCTTCCTGCCCTGGGAGGGGTCCCTGGACGGGCTGACTCCCTGCAGCGGAGCCGAGCCCCAGGCCCACTGTGCGACCGCGCGCGGCAGCACCACAGCAGCGCTGTGGAAAAACAGCTGATCCGGCTCAGGATTAACAACTCCTCTGTAGCTGTGGAATTTATTCAACTAAACACAAGGCTGCCTGCCCTCAATCCAGCCTTTAAACAGTTTTTGGCTTTTGGCCCACTTCTACTCCCAGGCTATTTTTAGGATGATTTCTCTCTCCCTTAATGAAGACAAGCTCATTTCCTCCTCACAACAATTTTCTTTAAGTGGGAACCCTCCACTTGCTTTCTTACTGCTACAGAAGCATCCCAGAGATTAATGGGATTCAGCAAATTCACACTGGCAAAGGCAGCAACATCCCCAAGTTTGTCCTTATCTGGGATCATCAGGTCTTTTTAATCGGTGTCTTGATTTGACTCCAGACAACAGATCCACTGGTGAGACAAATCACAACTAAGACAGGTTTGTATCCTCTTCATAGGTCAGATGCCAGGACACAGTACTTCTCTATAGACAGAATTAAAGCAAAATTTTAAACCTGTTCTCTCCTCTAGGTCCCCTCTAAGGACCAGACTAACAGATCTGCCTCTGCCCCAGACCATGGCTGGTCCCTGCCAGGCCAGCTGGGGCAGAGAGATTGGGTCTGACAGTGTTTGTCCACATAGGCAAGCCCCGAATGACAAGAGCAAACACAACAGGTGAGAGACTGGACATCCATCTGTGCTGTGAAGGCCTATGGCTTGGTCAGACTGATCAGGTTTTCTAGGGAATGGCCAGTGATACAGTCCTGAAACCCACGCCACCTTTCCTCTCCAAACTAGCAAGTTTTTGTTTACAAAGCCCTAGTTAAACTGGATATTTGATTTTGCTTTTCTCCCAGACGCATCCCAGTTGCCTGGATTTAAATTAATTGTGTGTCAAGGGCACGCCCCCCCAGAACAGGAAATCTGAGTTCAAAGTTCCATGTCATCCAAATTAAATGAAGGCAAATTAAAACAGTGCTTCACAATGGAGAGTGTCCAATAATCTTAAAAGAAGAATACAAACAGAAAGTTTGCTGCCACTTTTTAGCACCATTTAGCAAAGGTGAACACCAACAAAGCATATGCCAAATCTCCAACTACAGCATAAGTATATGATTCCATGTTATACATTCACAGCTGAAAGAAAACAGCCCAGGACTTAATTCCAGCTGTGGGGCACGGGGGTGGGGGCATATTCATCACTGTCAGGTTATGCCAGACAATTCTTGTTCTGTCAAATGAGCCAGGATACACTCTTGTTTCCCAAGGCTGAGAACTGTGTAAATGACCCATGTTCCATAAAACTGGTTGCAATGACCTCAAAGTTAGTAAGCAAATGTAACATTTAAAGTTACCATTTTCTTTTCTGGTTTGCAAACAGTGGACTTTAAATTGGACAGCAACAAATGTATGATCTGCCTTCTGCACTGTCAGTGCAAATGTGTTGCTAACATCAATTTTACACCAACTGTCCCTAACACAGCTGTGGATACCAGAAAAAAACCACAAAAAACTTCAACCCAAACCCAACTTACAGAGCATGAGGGAAAACTACAAAGTGATTGTCATTTCTATTAACAAAATTTGAACTTGGACTGCAGGAGTCACACAGAACTGGGGTTTAGGACATACAAAGAAATATTGTTGAGGTGGTTAAGTCATGTTTTGGAGTGTTACCTGACAGCACAAGCTATATTGCATTTGCAGTTTTGAGATAAAGGCAGATAATAAGTGATATAACACTGTATTCAAGTGAACACGATCTGAGCCTGTGTGAGTAGAAATTAGGGCTCTAGATCAAGCAGCCTCAGTATATCTGAACAGTGTCTTTGTCCTAAACTTTCAAGGTCTGAAGATATTCTTCAGCTATAGCTTTCCCAGTGATGTTGCAATATATAGAAATAATGTGCCTCTGTGACATGGAGGTGTTTCAAAATAGGATTTAAAAGTGCTCTAAGCTTTAAAAGTTCTGTCTGCATAAAGTACAGCAATGTTTTCTGTAACAGTCTTGGCACTACCCACAAAGTACAAAAAGTGCAGAAGAGGAACTTCTGCTGCTCTATGTGGAAGCAGAGATACTGATTTCAGCACACCCTGAGTTGGATCAGTTTGATTTCTGAACAATGTACCCAGAGGCTTGATTTATCTGCAGGACTCCGTCCTCAGGCATGCTTCACAACATCAGCCATACATCTCTCTGGGGGTTTTTTGATCGAGAGTAAGCTCACATACTTACTGGTTGGATAATTATTGGTTCATCTATAAGCAGTGATTAGATTTGTAAATCTAACTTGCAGCATCTAAATCACTAGGGTAAATGATTTGAAAAACAAGCAGACTATTAGTGCCATAAACGACTGAGCTGATTGGCACGTCCTGAAAGCATTTTGCATAATGTTAATTCTTTGCAAGCAGTCATTCCTACAAGAAGCTACCACTTGGCACAACGTTAAACCCTTCTGCTTTGCCTTGGGCTGTTAGCTGACTAAATGATCTTTAATTCTTTGGAAATAACAAATACCCCCAAGATTACCACTTTAATGTTGAAGGGAATCTATTTTGGTACATGGAATGCAGAGAAATACGATGGCAGTTTTCTTTAGTGTGTTAATATTTCTAATTATCTTGAACACATTTTAATGTGGTGGATACAGCCAGGATTTAAAAAAAAAAAAGTAATATCTATTTGGGTTACAATATATTTTCTCAAGAATCTGCTGTGGCTGAGGGTGTCTCTAAATCAGGTCATTAGTTCCCACAATCTGCCACAGATCCAGTGCCCCAGAGCTCACCCCACACATACTGAAGAGATCCCATACATTTCCACCAAAGTGTTCATAGTTTGGGTCCTACGTCTCTAGAGTGCCACCTATAAACAGTACTCGAAAGCCAAAGTGAACACCTGCCTGCTGGAGAGGCAATGAGAAGCACAGAAGCAGGAACATCCCTGCTGCAGGAGGCAGAGGCTGTACGTGAGGAGGCTGGCTCATGAAGGCTAGGGGTGGTGATACGCTCCACCGTGTATCATGCTGATTATTTGAAGAGAAGCACTCACACACATAGATTCAGGAGAGCTTTAATTGTTTCAAGTAGCCAGACCTTACTTCTTGGGTGTAGGATGCTACTTTAACTTGTAGGCTTTGTGCAGCGGCGATGGCACAGCAGACTGCATAGGAAGTCTGTCTTAAGGCCCTTTATTACAAGGAAGGTCAGGATTTAGCCTTTTGCAATTTGAATGCAGGTCTCAAATACCTAAGCCATCAAAATCTCTGACTTAAACCAAACAGGAGTTTCTAGCTTTCTCAAGTGATGGTACTGATGACTTCTAAAAATTCCACATTAAGATAAATACTTAAAGACACTGCGATATGTCAAACCTGCAAGCATTTTGCACCTTGTTAAAATGAGATCAAAGTGACACATCAGTAGTTTGCCTTTGTCTTGTCTCATTATAGCCAAAACTTTTTGTTACTTGTCACATCAGCTCGCTGGAACATCGATGTCATCAGTAGCTAATGGTTGATATAGTTGATTCCTTGAAAGTCATTCAGCATTTGTCAGTCTCCTTTGTTCCCTCAGGCTAATAAAATATGGCAGCTAAGACACAGGCATAATTATCCCATGAGTTGGCTGCACTTCCAAATTCACATAGTCTTTTTGTGCCTTTTCCAAGAAGTCTTTGTCAGACATTGCAGATGATTCAAAGTCAGTTTGAGAAAGCTATCATCCTCCTCCGCAAGGAATTTCGTCGTCTGTGGGTCAGGCTCTCCCAAGTCAAAGATCTGGTCCCAGGTCCTTAGCAGGAGTCTCAGCTCTACCACACTTCCCTTGGCAGCAAGGGCACAGGAGCTGTGGAGCCTTTATGTCCTAGTTCCAATGAAATGCTACTAATACGTGTCCAAAGGTTTCCTCATCTGCTTATGAGCATCAAAATGTGTCCAAGTGAAGGAAACCACCACAGTGGGATGTGATCTTTTGCTACCTGGAACAACTGCTGAGCTGCAGGTGTTTTTCAACTGACTGAAACTGGAGCTCATTTTTTTCAGAGCAGCTTCATCTCTCTAACACTGATACCATCAATGCTACTCTGTGATCTTAAAATGTATTTAGCATAAAAAAAGGAAATAATCAGAGCCATGAAGCAATTGTTCCCTCCTCTAAAACAACTCCTTAGAGTTTGCAAAGGACTATTAGAAATTCAACACTTGCATGAAACCTGCAGCAATTTTCTATGAAAGCATAACAACTATTTTTACCAATGTCATAAACTATTCAAAATAATATGGATTACCACCAAATCCCTTTACAACTCTGCTCTCTGAAGTGCCAAATCTCCAAGGAGACACACATACCATATTATCTACCACTTTCATGCAAAACACTGGAAAATAGATGCCAGAGAAGAGAACAGGAACTATGTAATTAACAGTCACTGTGAAGTAAATGGGAAAAGTAGTTAAATGGGGGGTGGCAGCTGGGCATACTCAAAGTTTCCACTTAGTTTTGTAATAAAGAATGAGCTTTTTATTTATAGGACAAAATTCTGACTCATGTTGCAATAACCTGAGGGTTGACCTTAGCCTCACTGATGTCAGAGACTGTCTTTTCTTTAGTAAGTGGCCTGACTCGCAGAACTAGAGAGGTGACCAGTGAGAGATACATCATGTCTGAGCAGCCAAGGCACCTAGCATGCCCCCAAAACTGCTAACAGTTGTCAGACTCTTCCATGTAGCCATGTATGCTGAACCCATCCACCCTCTGAACCTATCTGCATGTTTTGGTAAATGCTGATGTTTGTAAGCATGATAATAGGGGTTTCTGACAGAGTAATAGTGACAGAATCTGACTTGCTACATGGCAAAGTAGGGCACCACACTGTTTAAAAAAGAATGATGCAAACTAGGGTATTGCCAAATAGCTAACCCCCAAGATTTGCCCTCATAAATCCATGTATTACTAACCCACTAAACAGAAGCAAAAGTCCATGTGTTCAACACCTCCTTCCCATTACTGTCCAGCAAAACATCTTAGCAATGCAGTTTGGTCTAAATTATGTTTGTATGAGAGAGATCTCTTCGGTCGGAGTGTAACGCACATGACAAATGATACTGTGTCTGTTTGAAAAGGTCTTAGAAAAGAGTTAGTGGCTAAGGATACACTGAGGGACTCTATCTTCTGCCTTTATAGAGTCACAGAAACGTTTTGGTTGGAAAAGACCTTTAACATCATAATGTCCAACTGTAAACAAGTCCACCACTAAACCATGTCCCTAAGCACCACGCTTACTCGTCTTTCAAATAGCTCCAGGGATGGACATTCCACCACTTCCCCAGCCAGCCTCTGCCAATCTTTGACATTTTTCTTTAGGTGAAGACATTTTTCTCAGTATCCAATTCCAAACCTTTCCTGGAGCAACTCGAGGCCATTTCCTCTTGTCCTGTCCCTTGTTACTTAAGAAGGGACTGACACCCACCTGGCTACAACTCCTTTCTGGTACTTGTAGAGAGTGATGAGATCTCCCCTCAGCCTCTTTTCCTCCAGACTAAACCACCCCAGTTCCCTCAGCTGCTCCTCATAAGATTTGTTCTTCAGACCCTTCACCAGCTTCATTGCCCTTCTCTGGGCACACTCCAGTACCTCACCATCCTTCTTATAGCAATGGGCCCAAAACTGAACACAGCACTGGAGGTGCAGCCACACCAGTGCCGAGTACAGGGGACGATCCCTACCCTGGTCCTGCTGGCCACACATAAGCCAGGATGCTGTTGGCCTTCTTGCCCACTGCTGGGCACACTGCTGGCTCATGTTCAGCTCTGCCTGTTGACCAACACCCCCAGATCCTTTTTCTCCAGGCAGCTTTTCAGCCCCTCTTTCCCAAGCCTGTAGCGTCCCTGCCCAGTTCTGCTTCTGATGTGCTGCCTGCAGAGTGTAGCAGAGTGCATGAGGGGATTTGGGCACAAGTTTCCACAGGGGCACATGGTTTGACCCCACCTTTTGGTTTAAAATTTAACAAAGGCCTCTGAGTAAAGCCCAAGTCTGGGCTAGGAGTCACTAACACAGAAGGTCAAAAATGAGTAGATCAGATTTTGGAGGTTATCCTCCCCCTTTCCCTTATGCTCTACTCTGGACTATTAGCTGTTTTGAAATTCTCTCTCTTCCTCAAACCAAACTACCCATACTGCAAAAACCAACCAAACCAGTATCTCCTCCAAGCCTTTTGAAATCTCCCAGCTCAAAGCAGAACGTGAACCAGACATCCCCAACGGACCTCTTTCCCCTACATCATCACATTTACAAAGTAAAGTGAAGAATCCTTTTCCATGAAAGCTTGTGCAGCAGCAGTCCGCTTCCAGCTTTGCTACCACAGAACTGAAATGGGGCAAATCAGGTCCAGAGTTTTTCCATTTCATTGAACATTAATACCATTTGAGAATAACCACACACTCTATTGCATGATCCTTGTCCCTTATCTGAGTTGAAGTTAAGTAAAAGCATTTGCACTTTCCACTTCTAAAGAACACGCAAGCTGGCCGAGGGGAAAGCATGACAGGGAACTTTCCAATTCCTTTTGAGTGAGGATTATACAGATGAGACCGTAAATAATATCAGAGCTATTTAAATGACCTGACAGGACAGTAAGATTTATTTCCTAGTTTATCTGATCGCTTTTGTGAGCAAGACAATGGAATGAAGCTCGAGCATTCAATTTAATCCCTTCCTCCCTTTTTTATTGACTCAGGAGATGTTTAAAGAAATTTATATAGCTGTTTGAAAGTCAGAATTTTTAATAAGTGACACAGAAAAAGAGATTACAGGGAGGAGAAGACGCAGATAACACAATACTGTACATAGGAAAAAAATGTCTGTGCAATGACTTTCCCTACGAAGGCAGAGGGACAGAAGTTACTTTCTATGATTTACCCACACAGTTTCCTTAACCACTATCTGCATTTGACTAAAGGAGGGAAAAAATAATAATGAAATAAAAGGACAGCTTGGGAGCCTCACTGTAGAAATGCAATATATAGATGCAGAACCTTCCAGGGGCACAACAAACATGCATGAATATATGCATGTGAACCAGCGATGAGGTACGTTCAGTCTGTATGGTGACTTACCACATCCCCAAGAGCAGAATTCTGTTGCTCACCTGTCCATGTGGATACATGGACAGTGGAGCAAAATGTTTTTTCCACTAGTACCAACTTTACCCTTGACTTTGCCAGGCCCAATATTTCATCTTTAACACTGAATTCTCATCCTAAAGCAGTGGAGTTTCACAAACAATTAGGCAAAAAGTCTTCAGGGTTGTGGGCACCTCCACTCAGAAAGATACCTCTCACTCTGAATCTTGATGTTTTTCTCCAGTTAAGAGATGATTTTGAAATGGTTAAAAAGCCAAGTTCATGGTATCTCCCTCGTTCACTTCAGATTTACTGCTGACAGCCACTTAAAAATTCATCTCAGATTTAAACAAATGGAGAATAATTTAGATTTAAATTTCATGTAGCTGTAGTCTTAAACACTTACTTGCAAGCAAAATATCATATATTTGCAGAAATCTGTTTCCAAGCTTCTGCATGAAGCAGAAACAGCAGTAATTCATCTCCAAAGGACAGCTAAAATATGCACCGCTTCGAATTCTTTCAATATTGTGCACAAGGGATTGGTGAAGACAATCAAGTGCCTTATGCTGCTTGGTTGTATGTATCAGATGGGTAACAATAAAATAGAAAACAAAATCTTTTAGAACCCTTTTAGGACCATATGCTCAACTTCACAGGCAATAATCAACAGTAACTCTAATACTGCACGATTCAAGGCAAAGGACCAGAGAGATGATCTGCGCTCGTTAGGGAGAGCGTTATGCAACCCGACTGTACAAAGTCTCATGGCACAAGGACACACATGTATGTAACAGACTCATCCCTCTACATACACCCAGCACAGATTAGTTGACACAGCCCTGCACAGTCACCAATAAATAGCTGATAGAAGAAGAGTCGGGGTCCGCTCTGAGTTTCAGAGTAATGCCGACAGGTTTCAGGGGGTGGCAGGCATGGATGTAATCCAGTGTCTGAATGTAATCAGAGGAAATGATTCAGACTTTAATAAAACATATACATCTGAGTAAATGGCCAGGAGAAGCGACGCATCCTATTTATGTACCTCATTTTTAGGACAGCTCTCCTGGGGCTGGATGCTAGGTAGAGACATTCCTTAATTCTCTCACTTTATTTTTTTTTCCCTTCTTGTTTCTTCAGATCCTTTCTGCTCCACCAGTACATTTCACTTTGCTTTTCTTCTCACTGACAGGTGATGACTCTTTCTGTACATTTGTTTCTCTCCTCCTGTCTTTATGCCATTTCTTTTTTCTTTTTCCCCCAGACAGTTTTTCCTTCCTTGTCCCCAACCCCTGCCCACTTCTTATTGTATCTCCTCATATCTCTCTCTTTCTCTCTCTCCTGCTGTTACATCATTCTCAATTCATCACCTTTTATAGACCATTCATCTCAGAATAGTTAAATCATACCAAAGAGACCCTGCACAGAACCCTACTCGGTGTCCCTAGGAAAGGACAAATCACCCAACCCCACTGTTTTCACGACTTTTAAAACATCATCATGATTTTTTGAGACATTTAGATGTTTTAATGCTACCATCATGAATTCTTCATGTGAATCAAAGCCTACTTATTCTCTGAGTAGCGTGTGGAAACGTTAGACTACTAATATAGGTAAACAGAGAGTGGCACTAAAAGAAATGAAAAGAACTACAATTATGAAGGTCCCTGAAGAACACACAGTTGGCTAGCCATTGTCTTTATGGTTGGAGCTGCAGGTTATATTTAAATGAAATCCCTTTCAAGACTGTTAAACATATGATTGTACATAATTATTAAGCTTTAATTCCTCATCACTGGTTCTTCCTTTTTCAGGCTTGGAGAATTCCACTAAATCATACAATTCATGGCCAATACAGCAATGGATGTAGGATGTTCTGGGTCTACATAACAGCTTAATTGCTCTAATTTATTCTTAATAATGACAACTTGGTCATAATGAATTACCTCTTTTGTCTGAATAACCAATGACAGCACATTGCAGGCAAAGGGACAAGTCTGAATAAGGCAATGGCTCTGCTGAAGTCTGCATCATTTTCTCCAATGGATGGGAATGGTGGGAAGTGGGAAAGGACTCGTTGGAAAAGCATTAACTCACCTGGGGCGAAGTTTGCTTGAAGTCAATAAAACTGGGTCATTAGTAACACTGAATAAAACACCAGGGTCAGATTTAATGATTTCCCTTGCAGTTTGCCACACCTTTGAAAATTTGGCTCTTGCTGCCGAGAAATTGGAAAAAAGCGTATTGCCTCCAGAGACAGGGAAGACTGATAACACTTCTACGTGTGGAAAAGGGCTACAGACTAAATGCAACAATTAAAAGTCACAGAACTGAACGAGGAAAAAAGCAGGTAACAAAATCTATGAGCATCCGTTCTCCTTTTATCAGGGTATCGCAGCTCCTGAGACTGCAGATGAGGGTAAAACCATCAGGTACAATGAACACATCCAGTCCCATGGAGCTATTTATGAACTCATCTTTCAGCTACTACAGACCAAACCTGAGATTTACTAAACAGGATAAGGCTTTATAGGCTCCTAGGCAAACCACAAGATTTATACATTACTTTCTTTCTTGTAAGAGGCAGAATCAGACCATGTACTTCCATTTCCTTGGGAATAGGTCAAAAGAATTTCCTTTTTAGACTCATTCCTTCATAAAATACAGAATGGGGGGAAAAGCAGGTTATTCTGAACAGTAGAAACAGCTTTCACAGTCTATTTTCCTCTCCTACATTAAAATGATTCAAAATGGAATTTGCTAGCAGAAAATCAGACCTAACTGCATTATAGCAACAACTTCTGGAATCAAATCCCTCTTTGCAGGCATTTAGACATATGTAACTAGAGCTTAGCTCTTTATTTATAGAGAAATAAAAACAGAAATAAAGGCAGCACATAAAAAGCAAGCATAATCTGATATTTGTTTTGTGTAAACTCCAACCATCAAAGGGGGTTATTAAAGCTATATGTTACCTCAGAATCTCCATGTACAAGCACAATCAATGCTAAGAATGAGAAACTACCTTGGAATATAAGATACCTTTATACTAGCATAACCATATAGTAGGGAGTGCACTGGTAGAACTATCAATGAATGAAAAAGATAACCCCAAAACCCAACAAACCCCAACTTATTAAGTCACACAGGTGCACCTCCCAGTTTTCCAGCTTTACAAGTTAACTTGCAACAAACAAAACTGGAAATCTAGGAGATGTTTCAGAGTAGGAGTCCAGTGGTATAACGAGCCCTGGTTTTCTCTGGAGTAAGACAGCCAGTCTCTGGGGTCTACATCTCAAACATACTCTGGCTTGACCACTTAATAGAAACATGGCATTTCAGCCTTAATTAAGCTATTTTCTCTCATGTACTGTTCCTCTACAGAGTGCACTTGTAAATAATGGAGCATTCCTACACAATTCACAATTTTAGACCAGGAGTTTCACTCTGGCTATGTACTGAGGTCCAGATCCTGTTCACTTTGAAAGGGCTCAAAACATTTTGAAAATCAAGTCACTTATATGACTACAGGCTCAAGAGCTTAACACTGGGCATCCAGCTTCTGTGGAGACGACAGAGGCAGAAGAACTGTCTGATCTCCCACTTTGAACTCTCTCATTAAGTCACAGGATGAGTTCACACCGCAGCGTATCTTGAATTGGGCACAGCCTAATTCTTGAGTCAAGAATCAACCCTGATGGAGAGCCACAGGCTGATGAAATTGCTGTACTGCTTTATTACCTTCCCTGGTAAAAGCATGTGCTGTAAGTCTAGTGTACACTCATCCAGCGTCAATACACAGCAATCAGATCTTGTTACACACTTCAGCTTAATAGATACAAGAGCTCTCCATCACCAAATTTCAATTCCCTCTATATGTAATTCACAGACTAAGCCATTTGGCACTGTGTTGAACAAAAGCAGACAGAATTCACAGACATTTTACTCCTCCCAGTTCTTTAGCCTTTCTTATGGGTCTCCTCCCTGGCTTGCTCCCCAGTTACTCAGCTTCCCTGAAGTGCTAACAGCCAGTCCTGGAAACTGGACGGCTCTAAGGATCCCATCCAGAGGCCAGGAAACAGTGATAACATTTCTCCTGTCCTACAGTCCTACATGAATGTACTTCCTAGAGATTCTATCAGTCCTTCTGGTCACTCCAGTACTACCAAAGCAGACTGTCTCACCCTGTTTAAGGACTGTACTCTCATGGCCATGACTAACTTAGCTGTACCTAAATGCCTGTTGGGTACTTTCACATTCCTAAGAAACATACTATCTCCATTCCAGTGGTACCTCAGGAGCAAAGCCTTCTTCACTATTGGCTTCTGGGGTTGTTTCTGAAGCGTTATATAACTTTTCTAACAATTTTTATGTCTTACAAACTGATTTGCTGTATCACTTACCAGGGCTGAATGCAGGTCCTTTACAGCTGCTATTAGTTATCTTAATTTTGTCACAGGCAATACAAATGACACTTTTAAACAAAGGTGATATAAAAAAAGAATTTCTCAATGCAACAAAGCATCACAGTTCTATTAACCAGTTAGATGACAGCAGTTTTGGAAGAGCAGGAACTGGGACCTCTCCTGCATCCTCCACCCCGATAATGTAACTTCTCCAGGCAGAGCAGAGTAAGCACAAAATATCACTTGATACTTCTGCATGGGTGAGATCATCAGGGAAGGGGAGCAGCAGCTATGCCACAGAGGAAGTGATCGCTGCCACCATCCAAGTGTTGCATGACAATCAGACTAAACAACACTATTGAGTCTGACCATAAATCCAGCTTTCTGGGCACTGGGAGTAGAGGGCTGGGTACAGCAGCCAAGATGTCAGAGGAAACAGAGGCACCACAACGTTATGATAGCCTCAGTGACAAATGAAGTTGACACCATGTAGTATTTCTCATGTTTAGAAGGTTTTTCCATCCGTTTGGGCTTTTTATATCTCACATGGAAAGAAGATTGCCAAATCATAGGCTACTAATTCTACTTAAACTCAACTTAGCTTTTAGTGCTCTGGTCTAGTCCTCTCTGCTGCTCAGGATGAAGGTAACATAAATCCCCTGCAAAAGATGCAGTACTTTAGGGGGATGTTTTATTGCTGATGGGCTCAATTTCCAGCTCACTGCAATGGGAATGAAAGGCAACACAACGGAACAGCTCCCCCAGCCCCTTGCTAACAGAGAAAGGCTTCACAATGGTCATCCTCTTCCTCATTGCAAAACCACAGTCTGCAGGCACACCAGCCTCTTCCCCATCCTGCTCCTTCGTGGCTACAGCACCAATCAATACACATCCATCAGAAACTGCTTCTAGGTTCTCAGAAGCAGCAAATGTTGCTTGTGACAGACAGCTCCTCTCATCTGCCCTTAAACAGGTTATAAACATGGATTTAAAAACTCCCATTGAGCAAAGAATTCCCAACAGATTTCTGTTCTGTTGACTAGGTTGAATTTAAGCCCATAAATGTGCCATTCTCTTTCATGTTCATTAGCCAGATTGCTTGCATGAGTGTGTAAGCATTAAAAAAAGAAAAGAGAGAAAAACCCCAACCCTTTACATCCCCTGACAGCTTGATTAATTTTGTTCTTGACATCTTGATTTTTTGCTAAATGAGTGCTCATTTGTTTCCTTTCCACCTTCCTTGTTTGTTGCTATTTTAATGCCTGCTACACTACTTCATTCATTCATCTTGGACCAGGGCTATGAAGTCTCTGGCTACAAGAAGCTCTCCAAGCCTCAAATTTGCACTATTGTGGGTCTGAGCTTTGAAAAGACACCCCTGGAATGCATTCCCACAAGGAAAATCATGTCTTTGGAAGACATTTACCACAGGGAACACAGAAGTGCCACAGAGAGATATGGCTTTTCCTGATGTGCTCAAAGTGATCATGCCAGGACATACAGCAGGAGGACAGCACCTCAGCGTGAAGCTGCTTGTAATTCCCAAGGCTGCAAGTCAGCACATCTTGGAGAGTTACCCGCAGGAGTGGGACATGATAACTGCCAATATATCCCTTTCAGCTCTGTACAAATGTGATTAAACAAACTAACCTTAAAAAAAAACAACCCACAAATAAACCACCACCGCCCCCCCCCCAAAAAATCAGCAAAACCACAACACTGCAAGAGGAAAACCAAAGGTTTCTACTTGCTAAACCTCACTATTTCTAGAAACGACTCAGGGCACAGGAAGTCCCCATGCCCACAAAAGGAGAAGACCAAACCCACAAGGCTGTGTGGTCCTTTTTCTTTTCTCTTAAACATATGAAATCCCAAAGCAGGCTGTGGAGCTCAAACATCCTCCCCTCATCACACTGAGACTGCCAGAGACAAGTAATACAAGACACCAGAGCTGTAGGGGAGAGAAAAATAAAAATGCAGACTGGGACCACATCATGAAGGAACACTTGTCCTTTGGGTCTGATTCTCTGAGCACTGGTCAAGGTCTCACTAATGTGCATGTCTCAGTTATTCTTTTTTTATTCTCACTTAAAATACACCTGGACAACAAAAGTATGTGTGGCTTTATGCATCGTACCCAGCAGTTTTACTTTCACAAGGTTAAATGTACCAAGATTGGCTGACTCACAGAACAAGAATGAATGAATGTCAAGGAAATAAGTAAAAAGAAAAAAAAAACCCACAGAGTTTTTGATGGTGCAATTGTGTTTTCTCTTTGTGAACATCTGAGAGAAGCATTCATTGAAATTCTGAATGGGAAAAGGCAACTGAAACAGGTGGTCTATTACTAGATCCATTAAACAAGAGATTTATGCATTACATATCCATCTTGAGGCAATTAGGCTGATCATTTTTTTCCTCTTTTATGGCTTCATTGAAAACTTCTGGCAATAAAGCAATTAAAAAGTAACTATCCAAGCATTTATCTATGATATCAAAGACAACCAGCCTTTCTTTTATCAGAAAAAAGCTGCTTCACTTTCCATCCTTAGAACGTACAAATTTAGAGGCAACATTCACTGTTAAGACAGTGACATAATGCTGCCATTGTCCAAAGTCTGAATGGTGAATGATGGGGTACAGACTTTCTAAATCATTGTTTGCCTTCTATTTTGGAAAATGGTTCTTTTAACTTTGACTTCTATCTCACAAGGCACGGGAACAGCAACAGCAGAGAAATGAGGTTGCCATAAAATTAATCTTGAAGTAACCTTCTTGCTGCATGTGCTGCGGAGGCACCTGGAGCTGTAGAGTTGCCACAGGCACTGTCCTCACATGCAAGGAATAAAGACTTTTAAAACTCAGGTTGACACAACACATGGAGTCAGTCAAGACACTAATACCTAAAAGGATGGTTCCAGCAGTAAGATCCAGGTGTCACAAAGCACCACAAATCTTTTTAAGAGGAGTTTCACATGAATGGTGGGAGCCAATCTGTGATGCTGAGCAGAGCTGACAGAAAAGGGATTTGTGGGCTGTCAAGTCCTGGTGGCTCTCCAGGGGAAAAAAAAATTCTCAAATTTGTGTATTTTTTCCTAAAATTAACCACTGAAGAAGTCAGTTATTCCTGTCAGTAATTTAGATAATCCAGACCCTGGGCACACGCTGAAAAAGAGCAGACTACAGAATGACTGTAGTTACATCAGTTGTAAGAACCTGCTATGGCTGCAAGACTGTACCTGAGCATGGCCCAGAAGTGACTCTTTGGAAGTCATGGGACAAAATGGTTATTTCCTCATTCTCTGCAGCAACAATTTCATCTACCTTATAAAAGATAAAATTTGATAAGAGACCCTTGTGCACATGATGACTGCCCTGATTCAGGTGCTTGGTTGGGGCAGAGCAGGCACCCAGGGTGCCCAGTGGCTTTTGCTCTGCAAGCAAGATCTACAACTCTGACTTCTCCAAAAATGCAAAGCAAAGAAAGAAAGTGTGATGTTCAAAGAAGGCTGAAACAAACAGAAGCTTAAGTGAGCTTTTTCTGCTGCCCTTCCCCTGCCCTTTTGCAGCGTGACAGAAAGAAAGGCTCTGTAATGCAGGAGCTCTGAAAAGCAGGCCAGGAAGTGTCAGGTGAACAGGCTGAATATCACAGTGACAGAAAGGTCGATTGGTTTCAGGCTTTTGGTTTGGCACAGTTAAAAGCAACATCAACAGTGTTCACTGGGCTCAAGCCACAAACATGAACATCCAAACCAAGGAAGCCCACCAGCCACACGTGCAGTGAGCCCTGCTGGTGCTCAGACACAGCTTTTGCTCGCAGGCCACTGAACAGTAGGTTTCTTCCATGCTTTATCCAGCTCCTGTGGATGGCTGAAACTGCAGTGTCAGAAGTCCCAAGCATCTGAAAGGTTTTAAGCTCAAACACAAAGTCCCCAAAGCCAAGCCCTATGATACCAGAAGCTATACTTGCCACTTCCTGCAGTCTGGCTCACTCACCAGTAAAAGACCACTGCAAAGTTGCTTTAATCCCCCAAATTCCACGGGCTCAAAGGTTGAAGAGTTTCCAGGGATACCTGGATTGCCTTAGGGGGATCACAAACATTTAAGGGACCTAAGGATGAAAATTAAAAGCTTAATGATTTTGGGCACTACAGATGACTACATCTCTCCCACCACATGCACTGATACCTGCTAACAGAAGCATACTTAAGAAGCAGACAAATTAAAGCCATATAATTTGACTAGGAAATATAAGTTAGCTGGAATTAAATGGTCTAAAGAAAACAGAGGGAGAAGATGATGTGCACTGCCAAATTCATCAACAACTTGTGATTTTACAATGAATCTCAGTCTTTTCAAAATCTCCAGCTTCTTAAATGGATACTGAACCAGGAAGAGTCTGGAGAGATCAGTTCATCCATTCTTAACTTGCAAGGCTGGTCAACTATTGGTAAGCTAGCAATACCTAGCCCCAACTTTCTACTGCCACTTTGAGTACATGGTTATGCAGCCTGTTCTCAGTTGCGTGGATAGCGAGAAGTGGGATGACCTGGAAAGCCAAAACTCCATTTACATGGGCACTGGGACATACGGTGGGAACAGCAGAAGCTGGATATTATTTTTTAAAGTGCAGCTCTAATAATGTGCTTACAGGTAGACTGCACTCTGCAGTTACAAGAACAAAAGTCAAAAAACCCCTTAAGTCCAGTATGTAAGCCAGTCTTGTGATTTATACACACCCAATTCATGAGTTGAGAGAGCTGGTAATTCTGTGCACCCTAAAAGGCAGAGTGCACAGCCACACGATGGCCTACAGAATTAACCACACAGCCACACCCAGCCGTTACAAACCACAGCACACACTGCAAACAGAGCTCTTGGTCTTCTTCCACCCCACATTAGGTAAGTTTGGTAAGTTCTGGAAGTACTGCAGCACATTGTGAATGATGAATGAAATGAAACATCTCTGCTCAGTGCACAGCAAGTAGCCAACTCCCTCCTGTGCTGCATTACTTGCTTTCAAGGTACTTAATATGCAACTTTGGTGAGAGACATTCGGAAGATCCCAGTGAGCCCAGATGTCTCAAACATAAAAATAGAACATTGCAATTTTGTCCCAGGGCTTCAGTTGTTTTTATTCAATTTTAATTTTATTTTTGCCTACCTCTATCCAGTGACCTCCCTTGTCATGGTGCATTATGGACTCAAAACGTAAACATCTAGCACTGCTGGTTGCTCCATTACAGGAGAGGCTTAAGGGTCTGGCTGCTTCATCTCTCACTAAGCAGACAAGAGTTTGCACTGTGCAAAAACTTCTTTTTGAAAATGTAATGTAAAAATGAATAAATGGTGAGCTATCAGCTCCATCACATGAGTTAATCTGGGGCTGCAGAACCACATGGCAGCTCATTGGGTAGGTCGATTTCTATAAGATATAAATCACACCACAAGCAGTTTGGATTGGCTTCCACTGATCTGACTTGTCACCAAATGCAAACTGCTGGGCAGAATTACCATGACAGATTTGGGAATGGTGTCTTGTTAACAAGCAGCACAGGTTGGCTTGCAGAAATTGACAGCAAGGTTTAAGTCACAGCTTCACTTTTGCTAGGTTAGAGGTTTGCTCCTCCCCAACTATGTTATGCTGTTATAGATTACTGGATGGGGTGAGTGGTCAGCTGCTTTACTGCTCCTGAAAGGTTAAAATTGCAAAAGTCTGTTTTACTGCTTTGTCTCTCTAGCCCCTCACTCCTGCCTGTGTGTTTATATCATCAATTTATTATTCCCTGTAATGACTGCATAGCAGATGAGGTATTACTTAAGACACATTCTATGACACACGTGGCAGAGGTCAGGAGTTACTGTGCTCCCAAGTACAACAGCCTCCAGTTGCTATCACATTATGAATGTTTAATAAGAAAAGCAATAAAACAGTTAATTAACTGAACTGTCTTCTACTGCACCCCTGTAGTTCGGAGCGGGACATGGAAGGAAGAAGAAAGGATTAGCTCTATCACCACTATTTCTCCCACTAGGCTGTTCCCTTCAAAGGAGAAGGCAGGGTATCATTTAGAGATTACATAGTGCAAAAGTTTTATTTACTCCTTTATTGGCACTGTAGGGCTGTGCAAACAGCAACAGGCCTTTATACCCAGGATTTATTACTAGATCTGGAATGTCAATCTAAAGACACACAGTTTTCCTGAGGAAGAAGAGCAAGTGCAGTTTTTACTGTGCCCACATGCCAGGCTCTCTTCAGAGCCCAGAGGCAAACAGCACAAGGCACACGCAAGCACACTGGAAATGTGTGCAGCAAGGGTCACATGGACCAGCTCTCCAAGACCTTTTTAGCCAGCAAGATGGTGCTGACAGCCAGGTGTCAGCAAGGTGTTTCTGTTCCTCTCTCACCAGCATCCAACCCCCCTGAAAGGTTTAGGCACCTTTCTGGAGCCCACATTAAAGCAATATCCACAGTGGGAACGCGCAGGGTGCTACACCGATCCATCACTATTCACCAGCCCACCGATGTGGTACTCCAGGAACACCCAGCTCTAAAAACCTACTTATTTTTATGTACATATCAAAGCCCTGACTGCTGTATTTTTCTGGAAGGGAGGGTGGAACTGTTCCAGCAGACTTTCTATTTTTCACCAATTCCCTCCAGAAGGATATTAAGGGTAGAGAGCAGAGCGGGTAATTCCCATCTCTGGGTGGAAAATGAGTCAGCCTGCTTATGCAGTAGAGGCTTTCACTGATTAAGAAGGATGCTATATTCAGGTAGACAACTGGCCAGAAACAGATGCTATTTGTGGGCATAACTGAGCATTAGCAAATTGGCTGTTTATTAAAACAGGTGTTTGTGGGGGCTCACGTGTCCGACTGCAGATGTGGCATTCTGTGAGGGATCACACCAGAGAACACCAGTTTCCTTCCCAGTTACACTTGTGCTTCAACTGAGTTGCTGCGGGAACCAAATTAGATTTACCAGAGTCAGCATCGGCTTTGCAAACTGGTGATTTCAATCAGGGGTAGAGCAAGAAAACACAAGTTTTTATTCACACCAGCTGTTCTGTTGCCCAATTTTGATCTCATCATCATTCATTATTGTCTGGTTAAAAAAAATTATTTTAAAAAGTTTCTCTTCCATTAAAACAACAACATTAAACACCACCCCCATGCACACTTCCAGAATTCCCAGAGATGTAGAAAAAACATAGGAACACAAGGAGAGCAATGGCTTCACTAACTGAAATTTAGCCAGTGTCAGAGCATGAATGATGAGACCATGTGTCCTTTCCTATAGGAGACATCACACTTACTGACACTTGAGTGCTAGGTCTGGTTAAAGTTTTATCTTTCAGATGCCATTGGCAGCAGTCTAGATTGAGACATTCTGAGTTTAAATTAGGTTCTGACAACTGCTTTCTACCCAAAATGAAAAATAATTCCTGAACTTCCAGGGACAAGCCATGTCCTTTCCTGACCTGCTTCTACCTCAAATTAGTTTAAAAATAATAAATAAAATAAAATAATAACAACAACAATAATAATAATAATATAATCATCTTCATTTTGGAAGTTTCTATCATTGTGTTATTTAAAAGACCTGCCATGGTGGCAGTTGTGCATAATACCATGCCAACCATATCAGGTCATGTCAATTTTTGACACAACAACTATTCTGTTTTTTGTAGACACTAATGCTGGCTGCTTCTGCACACAGCCAAACACATCTTCTTTAGACAGACCTTTTAGACCTTTGGCTTGTCTTAGAACACTGTGAACCAGACTGAGCCTCGGTATCTCAATGCTGTTTTAGCATCTCTGTTCATAATTCAGACCCTCAGCTATGCCTGTTGACACAATCTTTTCTGTGCCAGCAGTTGACATATACCAAACTTCTGATAACAGCACTGCCTAAGCATTTAAAGTGATGCTTCTGAACAGGATGTGCTTTTCAGGCAGTTCTGTAGGATCTAGTATCTCAATTCAAAAATAGTAATTCACACAGAAATTCCCCAAAGTTCTATCAATCCAGAGATTTTTTGTAATTTTAATTAATGTGGTCTTAGAAACAAGATGAATGGAAACTCTGAAGGGGATTTTGGTGCTTGAGACTGTAAGGTAAGTAACTGTGGCACAGGAAAGAAGACAATGATATACACCCATATTTACAAGTTAGTTACAGAGGAGTCTTACACCACAGAGGGAAAAAAAAGAATCTGCAAGGTCAATTGTGCAGAAATGCTGGTAAAACACCTCACTACACAGTTGACACAGAACATTGTACAAGACAGGGGTGAACCAAGGACCTGATACAATATTTGCACAGAAAATAATACACTTGCAAATTCCCAGGGAGCACTTATTGTTGTCAGTTCTTAAATAGCTATTCTAAAGTAATGTAAGACAACCATGCCTGTTGTTACACGCTACACATTGTAATTTGCCTGGGGATCTTCTGGTTTTTTAAAAGGCAAAACTGTGGCTCATAACCCCCAAAAGCTTGCTGAAAATTTAGGTGTTTGAAATCACAAGTTGGTTTAAGAGTTCTGTGAGCGAAAAGGCGTTGGGAAAGGAGAGGTCGAGCTGCAAAGGGATGTGCTGGACTGAGATGCTGGGGTATGAAATCCGGAGACTGAAGCATATGCTTGCCTGCATCTGAATGACTGCTCAAATACAACAGATCCCTTCTCACAGGCACCGTGTCCACAGCGTGAATAACAATTCGGTACCGACACACCGCTCGCGCCGCCCGATGATGTTTAAACCGCACCCCAAACACAAGCGCTTGGTCAACGACCCCTGGTAAAGCAGGTTTCCTGCTGCACACAGTGCAGTCTCTACAATTTAGTTTCCAAAGTGAGTAAAGCTTGACAGGCAGGTGAATTCAAATGAAATTAAACCACATATCCCCTGCACTTACAAATGAATCCCCCTGCTTACTCTAGATGCACCCACTTCACTGGGGCAAAGGCTCCAAGGTCTCAGCAGAGCAGGTTTCTGCCTGCAGTGGTTATTATTATCAACAATCTGAGTGATAGGCTGCAGAATATGATCTATAAATTTGATTTCAAATTCATCAATGCAGATCAGGAAATCATTAAAAAGAGTTAACAGTAAAGTAATCAGGAAATAGAAAGCTTGATTTGATCAGCCTGCCCAAAGTGGCTTTACTTTTCAAATCCTGCATATTCAGGGCTTAGCAACAATCTATTCAAAGTGCAGAAGCATTCAGAGAATGTATCCAAGGAAAGATCCACATGGACAATCTTTCCTTTCAAAAATAGAGGCAAAATTCACAGAATACATTATTTGCTATTATTTACTCAGCTCACTAGCAGTGAAAAAGCACACTTACCATACCAGTTTGGGGGGGTTTTAATAAAAATTACTGCACCTTAAGTACTGAGCTTGATCAGTGAGATGTGGAAAACACTTTGAGGTCACAAAGACCAGTAAGCATGTCCCGCTACTTGCAAACTTCAGCCCTGCGATTACAGCAGTGGCATATGCAGTTCACTTACATTTTATACGCTGCTAGATATGAAATGAAATTCACTTATGCCTTTTAATTAACGCAGCATGCAAGACCATCACTGAAATTTGTATTTGAGCAATACATAATATAGGTGTTTAACCCATTGGTCCTCTGAGTTAACCTAACTACACACCTGCTGTGCACCAAAGGAATCTCTGCGGATGTTTTCATGTTCATTTGGTCATGGGACCAGGGCTAAGCATGTTAAAATTAATAAGCTTCCCATACAGTATAAGCAGTAACAAAAGCATACTCAGTACTGGAGAGTTACAGTCATCATTTATTGTGAGGCTGGTTTGTTAAACTAAAAACTTGTGGCAGCAAACAGTGTGCCTCTGCTGCCTTTCCACGGATTACTGCTTTCTGTATTTCTTACTTTCCAGCTGATTGGGGTACTGAGAAGTCATGGAACGTGTCTTCAGTAGGTAATAAAGGTACCTCCTCATTTCAAGAGAAATCTTGCTTTGAGTCTCTTTCATTTGGTCTTCATTGGACTGAAATCTCTCACATGAGTACAGTAAATCAACCCAGTTTTAGTGGTCAAAGTTCAATTACCTAAATACAAGCTATTTGTTTCTGTAGGATAGAGACAAATGCAAGGGTATCGAGGATGAAGTTAAGAGCGACATTTATCAAACACAGATTAAACGAACCACAGATTTGGTGAGTAGAATTCCATCTCATTACTTTTGAAGGACTATGACAGCTTTGATTTTCATGGCCTCTAAGATCATGACATTACTATATTGAAATTTTAAGAAATAAAAATTATACCATCACTCTTAATTTTCTGCACCGTTGCCTTTGGGACAGATTACAAAGTACAATTTTCTATTATTTTTCTGTGAAGAAGGAAAAACCATGAGAATAGTTACCCTAGATTTTAATCTCCCCTGCCCACTGAACAGCAGCACTGTGATGCATGACCCTGACCTTTCCCAGCCCGGTATATTTTGACTGTTTGCCCACTCAGCTCCATCCCTTTGTTTTAGTGAGGCTGTAAACAAGAGATGTGGAATGGCATGCCCAGCAAATCACAGAATGCTGAAAAGGTCAAAATAGTAGTGCCGGATGTTTCTATTCTGTAATTTACAGAATATATGAGGCATTCACAGCCTAATAACTCATTCCTATGACAAACACTGAGAAGCAAATGTAAAATGGCAGAACATGAAGTCCTTCCAGTGACAGTGTTTCCAACAAGCATGGAAAATGGTGCAAACTTTGCCCTGTGGTTCTCTTTTCCGGAACATTAATACTGCCTGACTTTCAATGGACAGCAGCGTCTGTCTGTGAACGGGGCAGCCCAATGCCTCTGTGTTTGCAGCCAGGCTCAGAACCCAAAAGGCAAGGTGCCCAGGGAAAAAATCCTGGTTGCAGCCTTCCCTGTCTGTACTCCTTGCCCTTCTCAGAGCACGTCCCCAACTGTTGTGATTTTATTGTCACAACCTTCCTGGAAACTAGAGCAGTGCTGTCCTCATGTATAAAGAGGACATAGACTCCTGGCCAATATTAAAATAAACAACCCACAGCTCTTATCAACAGCCATAATCCCCTGCTCTCCACTACAACCATATTCTCTACTTTCCATCCCATGAACTGAAATTTTTGCCCATTTCCCAGACACAAATCTAGAAACCAAACGAGATCCTTTAGCCAAGTTCATTCCATCTGTGGCAGTTCAAGTGATGGTTGTGTTCGTGAGTGACAGCTTAGTCATAGTGAAGTGCTAAAGATGTGTGACCTGGACACAAGGGTCACCACTTTCAGAGAAAGTTTTACTGGTGCAAGATCATTTCAGGCACTCCTCAATTAAGGTAGCTAATGCCCTTGCACAAATGCTGTTGAACATGTGGCAAGCCAGGACATACTGGAGTGTTTCTTCTTTAATACATTCTTGTCACCACAGATTTATCTGAAGTACTGCTGTATCATATCCAACAAGAAGGGTATCTCTGACATCAATTAATCTTTTTTTTTCTAGAAAGACTGTCATTTTGCCCTCAGACTATAGGATTGATCTAATGACTACTGAAATCAATATAACCAATAATTTATAGAAGTATAAAAGAAAAATTTGGGAAGTACCAACTGTTCTTTCCTGACACATCTGTGCCAATCCCATGGATCCCAATGGATATAAAAATCAGTAGCCAGAATTTAGCCTTATCGTTGTCCATTAAAACAAAAGAAAGTGTGCGAATAAACTGTTCTTTGCTCCACAGATATAAATCCGAATTAACCATAGAAAAGGCAAAATAACTGTGGCTTTACACCAGCTGAACAACAGATCCCAGCCTCAAGTCTCTGAAGTACAGCATTTCACCATTATCCCGGAGAGAAGCAGGGATATTAACAACGTACCAAATTAGCATCAAAGCATTAGCGGTAATACACTTAGGGTATTTAGGGAACTACTTCTAAACCTAAATGTCAGACAATTTGTCTCTAATATTCCCTGCAGATTAGTACAAAATGATTGTAATAGATGCAAATCCTGCCTCCTTTCATAGAGGCACGTATGGCTGAAAGAGCCGTGGAGCTGTATCCCTCGTGCTGCAGAGGAAGGCAGGTCCTGAATGACATATGCCCAGTTTCTCTTTACTTCCTAGTGAAAATTGCTCCTTCGTGTACTTCTGCACTGGAACATGAAGCTTTTGGTATTACAATCTGCACTGCTGGGAGCAGATTTTCCAGCATGGAGCCTGGGGTTATTCACACAGCAAGTCTGTAACTCCTGAAGAAGGGGAACTGTGCGTGGGGTTTGGTCTCCTGAGAGAAGAAAGGGCACCTCCCAGTTTATCTGTGGGAGGCAGGGGCAGGGGAAAGCCCTAGAAGGCATGGAAGAGACAACAGTGAGGGGACCAGCTTGCTTCTCCAGTCAGCAACAGCACACAAGGGACACAATTATGAGATGGAGGTGCAGCATGGGGAAAACTGGGGATGGAGTAGATGCAGTTTTTGCTGGCAGCACTAACTGGGGTAGAGCAGACACTAACCACATGCCTTCTCTGCTTTTAGTCCCATCATCCCTCTGCTCTGCCATTCAGCACACACAGACCTAGATCCCTGGTATAGATGTAGGGGTTATTCCACCCAGACAGAATAAGGCAGCTGTACCCAATTTGGGGCAGGACTGTCACCCATCCCGCACTCAGGCCTCATGCAAGGAAAGAGCGACCAAGTCTCTACAGAGAACTGTCAGTCTCCTCTCTGTAGGGCACTCAGTGCAGGATGTACCCACTTGGATGGGACACCATAAACCACTACTCCATTGAAAGTACTGGCACTTTTAATAATATTTACAGATTATATTACAGGAATAATATTTACAGGCTGTTCTGCCAGGAAAAGGAGTTGTACCTTGAAAAGTTGGATTCAGTTAAAAAAAAATTGTGCTGTTGATTGTTACCATACAGATGTTGCTCCCACTGGGCTCTGAGAACTCCTTACAAATGTGTATTTGTGTTGTCACCACTTTTCAAACAGTGACAAAAACTCTAAACCTCATCAGAAAAAGAACAGAGAAGAAAATCTGCAACCCTCTCCTCCTTGTCCTCACAGCTTTAATTTTGCCCTCCTCAGACATCCCTGTTCAGTCTCAGCTTAATTGTTCTCCCAATTCAGCAGGAGGAGCAGAAGCAGCTCAGAGAGAGAGCGCTGCTGCCCTCAGAGAAGTGCAAACTTCAGGACCTGCCCCAGCTCACAGAAACCTGGTCTCCATCTGCAAGCCCCTGGTCAGCCCTAGGCTGGGGAATGATGCCTGGTGGGATCTGAGGGAAAGAAAGGCAGGAGGGGAGCATATAGCTACCAACTTCTGAAGACACCTGTTTTGCACACATCCCTGCTACATTCCCAAGTTCTTGTCATACATGATCATTTAATCAAAAAGCAAATCAAAAGACACGTGCAGAACCCTTGGTTTATCAAACACCTGTATTTTTAAATATGAAGAAAGCACGATTTAATCAGCAAATTGGTAATGACACACACGGCTGGATTGTCCTGAGTAGACAGGTTTAGTATGAAGCTGATGTCTCTAGAAGATCTTGCAGATTTTTAATTATATATTTTTAAACAAGAAGTGGGGTCTGAAGGAAATTTAAGACTGTTGACAGCAAATATATTGTCTTTAAAGCATCAGCAAATGCATGGATTTTTACTTCCCAAATGGGACCTCCTAGCCAGTGCTTCAAGCAAAAAGGACTACTTTTTTAAAATTTTTATTCTATTCCCATACCTGTCAGCAGATACATCTTTGTATATTCCCTTGCACTTGTTTTACAGTAGCTCTATGGATCTGCTTAATAACCAGTCCCAAGGAATTCCACTGTTAAATCTTCTTGAAAAAAACAAACAAAAAAAAAATCTTTCTGAACTGGTCAGTTACAAGGAAAAATGAGAATCGTCATCAACTACGGGTTTGCTTTCCTCAGCATCTTTAGAAGCAGAGAAGCTACCATGACAAAAGTTAATTAAAATCCTTGACATTTTCCCTGTGCAGTGAATGAATTAACACAGATGTTTCTTGTTTTGTTTTCTAAGACTCCTGCTACATTTCTTAAGTAAATGCCTGAAAACAAAACCAGTACAGAGTTGAAAAACAAATGACACAAATGGATACATTCAATTGATAGACACACAAATATGCAAACATTCATTCTGGCCTCAGACCTACTCTCTATACTGGTTTTGGTGGGGACAGCACTGGGTCTAGTGCTGTGGTTTGGATTTAGGAAGAGAACAGTGTTGGTAACACACCGATGTTTGAGTTGTTGCCAAGCAGTCAAGGACTTTTCAGCTTCTCATACCCCTGCCAACAAGAAGGCGGCGGTGCCCACAAAGCTGAGAGGGGACACAGCTGGGACAGCTGACCCAAACTGGCCCAGGGGATATTCCATACCATATAGTGTCATGCTCTGCATACAACTGAGGGGCTGGCCAGGAGGTGGGGCAGCTCGGGAGCCAGCTCAGCATGGGCTTTGGGTGGTGAGGAATTGCACTGTTCAGTGCTTGTTTTGTATATCCTTTATCACAACCCATGAGTGTTGGTTGGGTTTTTTTCCCCTTTTCAAATTTCTTCCACATCCCAGTGTGGGGTGGGGAGGGAGGGAGCAAAAGGCTGCGTGGTTGTTTTAGCTGCTGGCTGGGCTAAACCACAACACTCATTCGTAAGGAAGAGACCACCTTAACACCGCAGCCACTGTAATACACGGTACAGAATTCACAGGCAATTAGTGTCTATTTTCTATTGTATTTTTAGCTTTTTTTCAAGACTCTGTGGAAGACAAGTGTAAAATAGCAGCCACAGTGCAAGCTAGATGGCTCTGGGCGCCACTTATACACTGCTTGTAAATATAGGAGTAGTAGGACTCCTACAATATCCCTGTCCAGCCAAGAATCAGAGCACAGCCGTGCTTCCTTTCTTATGCAAATGCTTATGGCCCTGTCGTGATGCTTTGGCACCAGCTGAGAGCTGGCAGGGCAGTAACTCACACCTGCATATGTATTGGTCAGGTTTTGGGTCCTTGAATTGTGCAAAGGAGCTAGTCCAGAGAAGAAACCTAGTCTGTGATGATCTAATCAAACCACTAAGCACTGGTTATCTTTCTTCCCAGGTTGTGAAAGCACTAAGAGTTAGCAAAGTTAGCCAGAGAAGAATTTGAAAAATAAGTTAAGAAATCAGCAGAGTGATGCACCAACACGTCATCTTAAGACTTAGAGCACAGCGAGCGCCACTCGCTGTCAGAACAGCTGCACATGAGAACAGGTAACAGATCTTTAAAACTCACTGCACTGCAGCCTTGAGACTTCTGACTGGGATTTTGATCTTTACTTTTCTAAATCACATAAGGAGTTCTCTAACCTCAAGGATTTGCTACAAACAATTCACACACATGCTTAGGTTTATATGGTCAATCAAAGCAACAGCAAGATCCCGCTCCAAAATAAGGGATCTCTGAACAACTACTTGGAATCACACTGGCATAAGCTTTAATAACATCACATTTGGAGCTTCACATGAGAGACAGTCATGTTTTACAAACCAAGTCTGTACAAGTACAGTTATGGCACAAAACTCTTCAGATGATATCTTAGAGGCATTTTGCCACAGCCACACCATCTCTTGGGCTGAATACCTATATGTAGTATTTTGGCTCAAAATCAAATTTGATTTTGGTAGCATGAAGGGATATCTTTTTTTTCCAGGAAAAATGTATCAGATTATCGTCATATATTTGCAAAACCATATACTATATTGTACAAATAAACATTATTTTTTAAAACCAAAATAGGGTAAGATTAAATGTACTGCATACTACACAACCAAGAACCATTACCCAATGCAAAGACCAAAAAAAAAAAAAAAAAGGGTTTTTTAGTTTTGTTTTTAGGAAAAACAAGCAGCAAATGAACAGTAGAAGAAATTTCTGTCATTATTTTCTAGGTCGGCCCAGAGATGAAGTGATCATCTGACCTGCTAAAGCATCTGAGACAATGAAATTGTTTTGGACTATTTCTCTAGTCCTCTGGGATGCTCTTTTGTCCTCCTGTCATCCCTCCTCTCCCTGGCTCTGCTTCACCAACACAAGCAAATACAAAAAACAAGAAAGCAGCAAATGTGGGTCTCTGCTTCTCTCTAACCTTGACGGGGTTGGTTTTGATCTCTGTCACATTCCAGAGGAAAACAGAAAAAGCAAAAAGTAGATTCGTGCTCCTTAAGAAGAACAAGGCAGGCTCTGGACAATGTTTGAAGCCTGAAGGATCTCTTTTATCCACTGTCAATAAGATTTGTGCATACCTATTTTCATTTCAATGTTCTTATAAATGCTGAAAGCCAAAAGGTGAATACCAAAGTCTGCAATCAGGTCAAAGAAGCTGCTAAATAGTTAGGCCACTGCCTAAAGTTCTAGGAAGATTTTACATTGCATTGTGCTAATTATTAAGGATAAAGACAGTAAATATTAATCTCCTCTATTTATAGGCCAAAGATGACTATTTCTTTAAAGATTAGTTCTCCAATAGGAATCGAAAATAATCTGCAGAACAAGTAGATGGATTAAATTCCAGTTCTTTTGCACTTCAGCTTCACATCCATCCTGGCATGAGCAGTAAGAGGTGTGTTGGGTGATTTGACTCCATGGCCAAAGGCCCAGTAAAACACAAACTCTTCTTCAGTACTTCATTAAAAATCAAAGCATGTCACCTGTTCAATCTCCTGGGAGCTTAAGAAGATTTCAAAAAAGGATTCCAGCAGATGACCTTACAAGCACCTTCCTCCTCTGTTGCTTTGCTGCAATCAAATGATTCCCGTTCCCACCAAGCCCTAGGACATAGTGAGGGGCTGCGGCGACGGCAGAGGCCAGCACAGCTCCCAGCCCAAAGCCACAGGTGGCCTTTGCAAGATGAAGGTGCTCCCTGAGAGTTTTCTAACTCTAATTGCCATTGAAAAATCCAGAGAGAAATCAGTGAGATTCATTGTGTGTTAAAGAAATAAGTTCAAGTTCTTTCGTCAGCATTAATCTTTTACACATAAAATAAATACTGTTTAGTGGCAATAAGCAAACCTATTAACATATCAGAAAAAAGCCCTATATGTAAATTCCCTGATCTTAGGGGACAACTAATGGATTACATTCCAGCATATAAAGATGCAAGATTTACACTTCCCTCTAGAGATATTCCAAAATCCTATTACTGAGCTGAATCTCCAAGGAGAGGAAGGGGTTTGTTTGTTTTCATATTTTATTTTTTTTTAATCAAACCTCTTTTTAATCAGTCAGAACAAAATGTTTCCACGCAGAAAAAAGAAGAAATTCAGTGCAGGAACAACAGAGTCCTGATGGAACAGGGAAACTTGGAAGAGAAAATGAAGATAGAATAAAAATGCAGGAAGCGAAGACGTGTACTCTGTGAGCATCTTTATTACACAGATGTATTCAGGGACAGCTCGCTCCCAAAGGAAATCATTACGAAGTTAAGTTTAAGAAGTTGGACCAGGAGACTGAATTCAGGCTTTTGGGCTGATCCAAACTTCAACAGTTGCGTTTTGCTGCTAGTTCTGGAGGGCTTTCGACTATGGCATCAGACCCATTTTGTGTTTTCTCTTTTTAGGACCAGATTCTGCTCAGCTACAGACATGTGAGTCTGGCAGAGAGGAACCTGAATATGCACATGTATCACAGAATTGCAGGGGTTGGAAGGGACCTCAAGAGATCATCGGGTCCAACCCCCAACTCACCCGGCACTTGCTGCTTCCCAGGTCCACTGCTGTCTTCCCTGTGCAAACCCTTACAGACCCATACATCAGTTCAGGTATATGAGAGAAAGCTAATTTTTAAGATTATCTAAGGTCACAAATAATTCATATTCTCACCACAATTCAACCACCACATTCAAGAATTCAAATGCTATTTTTAAATACTTCATAGCATCTCAAATGCATCACTGAAATGGTTTGGCACCTGGTTTGAGAACAAGGACGTGCCTTTGTACTCTGCTCAGGTTGGACTCTGTAGGGTTTCACATAACCAAACAGCTTTACCACAATGTTATCAGCCCACTTAAAGTGTTTCATTCTGACCCTGCTTGCTTTAAAACATCATCCCACCGCTGAATCAAAGGCAGCTTTGGTATCAAAGGAATACAGCCAAGCTCAAGAACCCAGATGCCAAACCAAGGACATACAATACAGCTTCAGCACTTGGTGAATAATCTACATCTGAAGCACAACTCCTGTAATTTAAGCTCATGGCACTACAGTCCTCAACAGCAACTCCAACTCTGCACCTCAGAATTAGAAATCTGTTTTCAAGATGC
The DNA here is from genome assembly GCF_964237585.1 of Gallinula chloropus. Taxonomy (NCBI): domain Eukaryota; kingdom Metazoa; phylum Chordata; class Aves; order Gruiformes; family Rallidae; genus Gallinula; species Gallinula chloropus. Next base: position 19,435,017 of record NC_140096.1, read on the forward strand.
TAAAAATCCAACCTCTGGAACTTCAAAGCCAAGCAGTTCTTTCAGCACCAAAATGCTCCAGAGTTCCCCAAAGTTAGCAGAACTCTAACATTGGAGTGTCTCAACATGACAGAAAATACTGGCTGCCAGCTGAGATTTGGATATGTGCATTCACAGAAGAATATAGAACAGAAGTGAGAAAAGCATACAAGCATTTTAGTCAAAAGCCCTTTCAGGTAAGCATTCAGAACAACCTGAAAATGCACTGTTTTACATTAACTTTTAAAGGAATCAGCATTTTTTTTTATGAGAATATTTGTCTTAGGTAGAGTGAACATCAACTGATCAATACAGCACCAATGTAGACATATATTACTCTATCAATCATATATTAAAAAAAAGCAGCAGTGCTTTATGTTTAATACCCAATCTAACCAATTAGTACTGCCATCCCCTGGTGTTACACAAGTTCATTCCCTTAAATTGCCATGGCAGTAAATTCTAGTTATAAATGAGAAGCTGCAAATTGATTTGCATGTAATAACAGTACCACTAAACCTTTCTTACCACTTTCAATTTTTCCCCATCTGCTACCAGAGTGGAAGTTTAGGATCTATTATTCCCAGAAGGGGACTTACCCAGCTGGACATCTATAACAGTTGGCTGGTTCTCCATGGGGAACAATGGCTTTGGAGGTTTGTCTGTGAGCAAAGCTAGAAAAGAAATGAGAAAATGTAATGGAAAAATTGAGACCAGTGACTGCAAAAGAAAAGCTCTGTCATGTAAGCAATCAAATGTTTGTACACTTGACGGCACGTAAACATTTATTACACAATATGGCTGCTACACTGCCAATGTGTTACTGTTTTCCCAGTGGCTGTGGTAGCCCACTGATTTGAAAGGAATAAGCTAATTCAACAATTACATTTTTAATATAAAGCAGCAAAACAAACTCCATTTCTCACTGTTAATCTATATACAATAACTAGAACAAGCATTTTTAGATCTTCACACAATTAATTCAAAATCTCAACCAAATCTATTTCAGCATGACCATCCCTGAGGTGTCTTTAAGCTTGGCCAAAACAGGATTCAGGTGCTCAAAGAAAACCTGCACACGATCTTTGCCTGATGAGCCCCAGCAGCTTGACACCTAGCTTACACTCCCACCCAGCTGGGACACCTGGACCCTCTTCCTGAAGCCTGTGAGTGGGGAGCCTGTCTTATGCTGTACTGAAGTATCTCCATCTGAGAGCAGGAAACAAACCCCAGCCTGGTCACAGAATCACTAAGTTGGAAGAGACCTTCAAGATCAAGTCCAACCATTCCCATCCTATGCTAAGCCATATCCCTAAATACCTCATCTACCCTTTTTTTAAACACATCCAGGGCTGGTGACTCAACCCCCTCCCTGGGCAGCCTGTTCCAGGCCCCAACAACTCTTTCAGTGAACAGTTTTTTCCTAACATCTAAATTTTCCAGGGATTGATAAGTATCCATGGTGTTCACACAGTTTTAATCACAGGATAAATGTTGTGCAGAATAGAATTTTCAGATAACAGCCTCTATTCTGGATAGATGTTACAGACAAACTTCTAATCTGAACCTGCCCTGGTGCAGCTTTGTGCCATTTCCCCCTGTCCTATCTCCTGTCACCTGGCTGAAGAGACCATCGCCCACCTCTCTACAACCTCCCTTCAGGTAGTGGTAGGGGGTGATAAGGTCTCCCCTCAGCCTCCTCTTCTCCAGGCTAAACAGCCCCAGCTCCCTCAGCTGTTCCTCATATGACTTGCCCTCCAGCCCCTTCCTCAGCCTGGTTGCCCTTCTCTGGACTCACTTGAGGACCTCAATTTCCTTCTTATGCTGAGGAGCCCAGAACTGAACCCAGCACTCAAGGCACAGCCTCACCAATGCCAAGCACAGGGGCACAATCACCTCTCTAGACCTGCTGGCCACACTATTTCTGATACAAACCTGGTCCTACCAGGTGATAGCTCCAGCCACTGGGACAGACAGTCCTAGACAACACTATGACTGAAAAGCACAGCTACAGACACAGGGTTCACAGCCTGGTTCGAGACCTTAATGTCAGGCTCTGCAAGTAGGTTTTATTTGTTGGGGATAGCTTGAAAAAAATGACTGAGCATTTCTGGAGATGAGGAGAACTGGCTTTAATCAAAGTATCTTGCATTGTGTGAAATTAAACAATTCAAAATCACTCCAAAATGCTTCCAGTTAAAATTAATCACCTGAAATTATTGGATCTAAGTTTGCACAATGAATTTGCATTTTTCAATAAAAGACTAAGGCAAAATGACCCCACTCTTCTCAGAAGCCTCAGCACTTACTGACTTGGTAGGAAACAAGCCTGCCCAGTGGTTTGGTAGCTGAAGGTGAAAGCTGGAGAGGGCAGGGTCAGCAGGTCTCCCTGAACCAAGCAGAGGGAGGTGGAGTTCTGCAAACTCCTGGCCTACACTCCCAGCTCAGCCTGCCCCTTGGGGTGCTGGGGGCACATCTCTCCCTATCTGCTTCAGCACAAGTCAGTGACAACTGGGTAAACCCGGAGGTAGCTGAATTTGTTTACTACCATAATAGCCCCACCACCACAACCCCCCCCAAACCAACAAACATACAACAACAACAAAAAACCCAGAAAAAACCCCACCACAACAAAACACACCACCAAAGAAAACCCCTAACAAAACCAGCCCAGCACTAAAAGAACAACCTACAAAACATTTTCACATCTGGACCTACAGAAAAAATACAAACTGTATGACAGAAATACCTGCTTCACAGTTTTAAACTCCATTAAAAGTGACCATCAGCACAACCAACTCCCCTAGTGCCATTTAAATTTAAAATCGGGGTCCTTCCACCGACACTACAGCCCTGCTTCCCTCATCATAAAATAGGCATTTTGGTTACAAGTCAAGAGCCAACATTTCAGATCAAAATCATGTGTGTTTTTAAGAACTCCTTGTATAGTTTATCCACAAGGACAACACAGGAATCTCCAAAGCGATTTGAACAGCGTGTTCTTAAGGCTGAAAGCACAAGCAGGGCTCAGAATGAAAGATAAATGGGAAATTCTGCTAATGAGAATTCAGCAGTTCAAAAATGCTCATCCAATGTAAAGTCACAAGACTGACCCAGAAGAAACATCAAGGCTACCTGTGCAATCACATTATTTGGGGATTAGCTTGTGAGTAGAAAATTTCTGGCAGAAACAAATAATTAATTTGCTGTGCTAATGCACCTAAGTCATCTGAATGTCGTTAGAGAGTAAGACAAAAGCACTGCCAAACCCACATGTGTAAGCACAGCCTAGCTACTTGCCTTTTAAAGCATTTCAATCCTAACCAAAGCTGAAAACTTCTAAGTAGTAGTTTTGGGCATCAAACCCAAGGGACTTTGGAACACGTTCCACTGATGATGTTTTAAGCAATGGATACTTTTAAATTACTAAAAGCTTCTGACACTCTTCTGCACAAAACCCCCACTGCATCCATGGGGAGATAACTATTTCTTCAGCTTCCCCACAAATCCCATTGTAATTCAAACATTAAGTTCCTCATTTAAGGGTCACACCTGCCTCAAGCAAAGCTCATTCCCAGCACTCTAGGAAAAATGTACGTTATCTGGGAAGCCCCAATAGCTGATAGCCAGAACGTTTGGTACAGAGGAACATGGGAATGACAGGACAGTTTCAGTACTGACATTTTTTCTGTTAAAGAGCCCTGCTTTATTATACTCTAATTCCTCACATGAAAAAAACCATGTCAATAAATAAGTTAACAAGATGCCACTAGACTGAAATTAGTCAAACTGTAGCCCCCAGGCAGCTACCTACTCTTCATAGGCATTGCCTGCCACTTTCTCTGAGCTCATCACAGAAAATCAGGGTAGTGTTATCTGGTCCTCACACCTGCTGAGGAGGAACCTCATCACTGCAATCATAACCTGACAATATTGCTTTGCTGCAATTTTGGTTTTGGATTCTTTATTGGTTTTTATATTGCCTAGGCAGACCTCCTCAGATCGCTTGCTGGAAGGAGAGAAGAAAAGGAAGTATTACAAAGGTATTAAAAATATAACAATGCTCTTAACTGCCTCTGTGCAACGTAACTTCTTAAAAGAACAAGCCAAAAAAACCCTAAAAAATGCATTTTGGCCTGAGAAACACACAAATCAGACTTCTGATGAAGGTAACATGTTGGCTTGTACCTAAACACAGGAGTGGGCCAGGTGCTCAGCACAGAGAGAACAGCTCTGCCAACCAGAGACCTGCAGCTTCCACCTGAGCCTGGGGCAAAATGGGCTGGAAAGAGTGAAAAAGTCACTGTCTGAAAAGACTTTTGGGGATTTAACCCCAGTACTAACAGAATCAACCCCTTTGTTGTGAGACTCACCAACCCTCTACAGGACTCCTTCAAGAGACAGCACGTGTGCTGAGCTTTAAACCCATCATAAGACCTCATAAGTAAAGGCCGAGATGGAGAAAGAGAATAGCTTGAGAATGCAACTCTGAATAACTTGAGATATCAGCTAACTTCAGTTTTGGGTGAAAATTTGGTGGGGAGAAGCCCAAAGCTCGCCAAAACCCATGCATCCCTGTTGAGTGTAATCTCTTGTACTTCATAAAGAGCCACAAAGTTTCACTTTCTGCTCCAAAACCTTAGCTTTTTCCTTAGCTTTCTCCCCCCTGGTTTTTTCAGGTCTTTGTTAGTACCTTTAGGTTTTTCTTGTACTATTCATTTTCATTTCTGGTACTAAAATGCATTGTGGGATGTGGAGAAAACTTACTGGAGCAGCTTTCCCTGCTTGATGTTCTTTTCTTACCCCATTCCCACCTGCACTTCTCACAGCCCCATCTGACCAGGGCTCCCCCTGTTTTTCTCTTCACTTCACTTGCAGTCTTTGCATGTTTTCTAAATGTCCTCCTGCGTGTCACATTTTAAGTGGCTATATTTTGCCATATTGTTCTTGGAGAGTAATCATTATAATGAACTGGCAGCCTGTCAGAGCACTTTATGTAGGAACTGAAATAGCCCAAAGGGATTTTCAGTCTAGAAGACTGCTGGCTCTCCAATGTCATGTGTGTTTACAGAAAATAAAGCCACGTTTGTTTTAGAGGTCAAACATCAAATCACTTATTCACCTTATAAAATTCACTTTTGGTCCTTCTTAAACAGTAAGTATGAGATATTCTCAGCTACAAGGGATTCTAATCTTTCAGTGATCTCTGTATTTGACAGAAGTCCATAAGCACCCTTTGTTCAAATGCCCATTGCTCTCAGAGAAGTGTCTTTAATCCTCAGAACAGTTTTATAGCTGTGCAGCTCTCTGACTTCCAGCCTTGCCAGAAGGGGAAGCAGATCAAGAAGTTAATTTTGCTACAGTATCAACACGTGTCTAATAACGCTAACACTGTTGTCATCTAACTTCTCACCTCCCATAAAGCCACTTTAAATTAAAGAAAACCTACATGCACTGCAAACACCCTTCCTATTATTAAAGGCAAAGAGGTATGGAGATACTTCACAAACTGTCAGAGAGAGCTGTCTAGCTATAGCTACTTCCCCTGACCCCTCAGAACATGCCATGTCCCTGGGCTGCTCTGAGCAGCCATTCTTACACTGTGCAGCCACTAGAACAAGGATGATATTAGCAAAGCAGCAATCCCTGCAGCCACAGACAGACACACAGGCCTCTCTTCTCAAGACACTAGGTCTGACCATGCAGCACACTGAGGGCTTCATTGCCAGCGCTTCCCATTCCAGGATTCCATCCCACAAAGAAGCTGGGACAACTTTGGCTGGATTTGTTTTTGCAAGTCCCAGCAGATACAATGCTCTCCTGAATTCAGGCTGAGAGGAAGGCTCACAGGGAGCTGCTGTGCTTTGTCCCAAGCACATTGCCTGGGGCACCACTTGAAGTCACATTTCTTTACCCAGAAGCACCTGGCAATGGAGGCTGGTGGGCACGGCCAGAGGCTGTTCAGCAGCCTGGCTGTTACATTAGGACACTGCTCAAAACACTGTTTCCTCCTGTGCTTACATTCACCCCATTAGAAAGTAACACACAAGCTTTAAAACAATAAACATTTACCATGGGATTTTAGGGCAGTGTTGTACAAATCAATATGCTGATCTGATTCTGTACAACCATTCATCAGGGTACACTTTCTTTCCCAGAACACATGACACTTTTAGTCTTTCTTTTTCACAGACACAAGGAACATGCTACTGCATCTTCTGAGGAGAAGAGCCTCAGAAAAGCAGAGAAGCCAGGAAAAGGTTTGGTCTCTGCAATTAGTTACACACACTTTTGCAGACAAGGGAAAGCATAACTTACGGTACAGGGCAATGTCTAGCTACCCACAGGACCAAGCAAAGAGGAAAACAGCCCTGAAGGAGCAGCTCTTGCTTCTAAGCACCAATGCAGAGTAATAGCCTAGAGGGGTCATTTTTCCTCCACCACAATCTCACTGCTTCAAAAATCTCTCACTCTATATTCAAACACTTATCTGACATACTAATGAAAAAGCACAAAGCAGCTGAAAACAAACAGCCTCAGGATACTATTATTTAGGGATAAGCAATGATAACCAGCTAGAAAAAAAAACCTACCAGGTATCTCAATAAGCTCCAGTTCCCCACTCCCCAGCTTGTTATCTGACACAGCTCTATTTCCCTACCTTCCCTTTGCAGCCTTGCAGCACTCTCCCCACTCCAGTCAGACTTCTTTTACAGCCACCAGAGCAAAAGACAAGCAGCCCAAGCTGCTCCTACAACAAACATGAGTCTTGTACTGTGCTTGTTGAGTAGCTCAACTAAATGCACCTTCTGAGTTTAATGCTGATCACCTGCCCCTGCACCTCGCAAAGGGGTGCTGTAAGCCAACAGGCATCACCTGTGCTCCAAGGACTGAACTGCTGCCAGCTGAAGCCCGGCAGCACCAAGGTCATGCACTGAAATCCAGCTGCTCAGGATTTGAAGGGCCTCTTTCTTGTGACTCAGCACAGCTGGAGTGTTTTCCAGACCAGATAACCCTTCTAAGGGAAATTAAAGCAGAAGGTTAAAAATGTTAGGTCACATGTAGCTAAGAACTGGTCAAATGCTGGGAAGGGTTTTCTTCTTCCTCAAGATGGATAATGACTGTTCCTCTTCTTGTGATAAGTACCCAAAGTACGTTTGTTGTACTATAATTTTGCTATTGATGTAACTCCTGGACATTTGCTCATGTAATTTGCAATGATGAAAGGCAAAATTATCCAGATATGAAGCAGAATGAAGGGAATCTAACAAAATTGTTTCAAATCTTCTACCAGACAATTATATGCCAACCTACTTCCTTCAATCAAAGGATCTGGCATTTTCCCACCAATAATTAACACAGAGCCTCTAGTATCATTCAATCAAGAATCTGGCTAACCTTTTGACAGCAGAGCTAATCTGTTTGAATAACATCCTCTGGGGCAAATAACAGCATGCCAAAGCCTTAATCTGAAATTAGCTCATACCCCAAGTTAAGCTTTTGTTCACTCTTAGTTCAAATACACTTGCTTCCAGGCATGGCTTAGATCTACTTTGGCATCTAAAAAACTTGGCAGTGACTTTGCAACTTTCACAGCGTAGATGAAGATGGAACCAACTGCATGCAAAATGCTAAATCAGTATGTTAACCAGAGGGCAACATGTTGCTAAGGGAAGCTCAGCATTCTGCCTTGTAAAAAATATGTACCTAACTCCCTTTGGCTCCTCCAAAATATCAGCTGGTGAGAGCGGCTTTCGCAGCGGCTGACAGTAAAATGCTTCAGGCCTGACCTGCTACAGCTTCATCCTTCATGTTGCTGCTTACACCTAAGCAAATGTGAGAGCCAACTGTGCAGATGTACACGTAAATGTGACAGCTCTAAGTCTCGGCTGCCAGGGACTCAACTGTGCACTTGCAGAGTTAAAAGCTCGTCTAAAGAACCGAGGGCTCCCACCTGGACTTGTAATAAGTGTACTTTGTGGACTGAGCCTCTAACACACAGTCTCCAGCAAGTCCTGCTACCAAATCAGAATGATCACTTCTCATTTTCTTGGCACAGCATTAAATCACCACACAAGGTGACAAGCAGTGGAAAACCACATAAAGCAACTCATTCATAAAAAAGCAACTTTGTGAGGCTGTGTTTGTATGGGGACACTGTCCCCTGATTAGCAGCATGGTACTGTGTTCTACCAGTCACTCAAAACATGCTTTCTCACTATTTGGCTGTTGTGCTGCCCTTCCTTCACCACAGCATCCAGCTGACAACATGATTGCACCTCCATCATCTCCAGTATCTTACCTCCATCCCTTACTTGCTGGAACAGAAAGAAAGCCACAAAACATTGTCAAAGGATTAACGTCTCCACCTTTGAAAATGAACACTGAACACTTATTCTCAATAAACTCAAACTCAATAAACTCAAAACTTGTGTGGAAGCCAGGAGTCATTAACCAGTGACAAAGAGTTTTTCTCTATTTATTACTATTTGGGCAGGAAATGCATCTTTTGGGACAATGGGATGAAATGATACAGTAACTAGATGCCTCCCCTCTGCTACCATCACCATGAATACCACTTTTTGAAAACTCTACCTAGGATCAAGAGTGCCTTAATGCACTGTTTGTGCTGCCTCTGTGGGACAATTTTCTGCAAGAAGGACTTGAGCATTTTTATATTAGCAGTAAATAATTGGAATTCATCACATAAATTCTTTTTATGGCATAGAAAGATGGACAACACAATCCCAGTTTTAAGGAAGATGCTGTGTCCATGCTGAAATGCAGCTCCCAAGGGAAATGAATTTCGAGGCACTCAAATGCTTTTGGATCATTGCTGGTGGTTTTGATTCTAACCCATTAAGTCCTCAATGACTTGGAACAGATCCGTATTTGACAGGTCACACTACTGGCACCAAGAAGCTGGCCATGACTGTAGACTGTAGACTTTGAGAGCAGCCAGAACCCTTAAACAACTAGCTGTGTCTGTCCTGTTCTTCCCAGCTGGTCCCACGGCTTCTGCTGCAGGCATGACCTTGCAGCCCATGGTAATGGTTTAAAACTAGTAACAGCAGCGGGCAGGTGTGAAACATCTCTGAACCAGGAGTCTTGCTGCAAGTCTTCTCCCCTAAAATGTCTTCAGATACTCCACACAGGATGCTATCAGAGTGTATTGAGATAGCCAGACTGTTCTGGGCAGAAGAGCTGGAGCATCATGTACTCAATTAACTCTGCCGAATTTATCGAAATGTTAAGAAAAGTAGAAACAAACTAAATCTGGGCTTTGGGATATTCTGCTTTTTGGATTGGTGCAGGACCTTCTTTCCCCTTCTTACAGTCAAGTTATGATTCAAGGTTGTAGAAAATGAAATGGTGAGATTCTGGTGGAACTTACGCAATAGAACACGACTTGGGAGAACTCAGGTGAAGCAAACCAGAAGCAATAGCATAGACTGCACGTTACTGCAGCACAGATGGCAAAATCCCAAAAGGTGCCCATCACAAAGTAATTACAACAGGGCTGAACACTTAACACTACCACAATAGAGATGTTAAATGCCAGTGGCAGCTGCCTGTTATGCATCTCCTGATGTGAAACATTCAGTGACACTGATGGTATGGGTTACTGGCAGTGCTGTCACTAGAGTCATTGCAAGGTGGGTGCTGGAAAGTAGAATTCTGTGTTAGCAGGGCTCTTGCTGTACTATCATATTTCTTTGCTCTTACAGTTGCCAACACAGCTTTCTTTACACAGTTTTTCTAAATTTCAAAGATTGAATTAGAGATGATCATTTTATTCCTTTCCTAAATGTGGATCACAGATTCACAGAACAGAATTGTTTACGTTGGAAAAGACTTTCAAGATCATGTCCAACTATTAACACAGCACTGACAAGTCCACCACTAAACCATGTCCCTAAGCACCACACCTACTCATCTTTCAAATACCTCCAGGGATGGACATTCCACCACTTCCCCAGGCAGCCTCTGCCAATCTTTGACAACCTTTTAGGTGAAGACATTTTTCCCAATATCCAATTCCAAACTTTCCTGTGAGCGACTTGAGGCCATTTCCTCTTGTCCTGTCCCTTGTTACTTAAGAAGGGACTGACACCCACCTGGCTACAGCTCCTTTCTGGTACTTGTAGAGAGTGATGAGATCTCCCCTCAGCCTCTTTTTCTGCAGACTAAACCACCCCAGTTCCCACAGCTGCTCCTCATAAGATTTGTTCTTCAGACCCTTCAGCAGCTTCATTGCCCTTCTCTGGGCACACTCCAGCACCTCACCATCCTTCTTGTAGCAAGGGGCCCAAAACTGAACACAGCACTGGAGATGCAGCCTCACCAGTGCCGAGTACAGGGGACAATCCTTGCCCTGGTCCTGCTGGCCACACTATTCCTGATACAAGCCAGGGTGCTGTTGGCCTTCTTGCACACCCACCTGGGCACACTGCTGGCTCATGTTCAGCTCTGCCTGTTGACCAACACCCCCAGGTCCTTTCCTGCCAGGCAGCTCTCCAGCCACTTCTCCCCAAGCCCGTAGCGTTGCCTGCAGTTGTTGTGACCCAGCACTGAGCCTTATTGAACCCATACTGTTGGCTTCAGCCCATTGATCCAGCCCATCAGATCCCTCTCGAGAGGTGTTTACACCAAACACCCCCCATTTGCAGGTCCAATGCCACTGGAGCCAGGATCTCTCTCCTTTTCCTCAAAGCTACTAAGTAATGCAAAGCCTGCCTTGGTTCCCTGTAAAGCCACATAGCCCAAACAGACCTACCTGTGAGGGTGCCAGTGCTAATCACACATTTCTTCTCTGTGTTCCTACTAAAATTACTGTTTGTGTGCAGACCTTAAGTGTTGTCTCATTTTAATTTTAACAAAGAGGATTGGCAAATCTGAGTCACCTGTCCCTCCTCTTTGGACCAGGACATGACAGTTTGACGTGACTCCCAGGATTGTCCTTAGCAAGCCTGGTTTTACCCCTTTCTCCCTTCAAATCTAGTTTAAAGCTCTTTGAACTCCTGTGCAAAAATCCCTTTCCCTCTTGAGAAAGGTGTACCCTGTCTGTTGGCAGCAGGCTTGGTGTCGTGTAGAGACACCCATGATCAAAACCCCCAAAATTCTGGCAGTGACACCCGGCTCAGAGCCTGGTATTGATCTCCTGGCTCTCTTTTATGAAGCAAGCATTTCTTTTATGAAGCAAGCATGAGTTTCCTCTGAAGTAGAGAAAAAAGTGTAATAAATTGTTACTAAATGTAAATTGCATTTCCCCACAATATAATTCATGAACATCTCCAATGGAGTGTGCTTTATTTAATGAACGGAGTGTATTTAACACAAAGGACACATCATTTCATCTGCACTCAAAATGTTTCTCTTGGACTCTGAGCAGAAATAAGATGCCTGAAATTACCCTCTATTTCAAGGAGATCTGCAAAGAACATTTTATGACATTTTATCTTTGGCTTTTTAATTTTTTCTTTTCTTTCTGTCCTATAAGAAAGTAAAGAAGTGGTGACGGATGGAGCCAGAGCCCATCATCCATCTTGAAGGGACAGCTGGAGACTTTGCATACAAATGAAAGCTATCATTCTTGTCAACCTGAAGCCAGAGTACCAAAAGCCTGCAGTCCACAACCAATTAATATTCCATGATCAATCTGACCACTCGTGCACAGTGAACTACTGCACTACAGCACAACCCCAGCAACATGAATTATCATGGAGTGGATTTTATGCATTATTTTAATAAAGCTAGAGCAAGCCATTATTCCCTGAAACTAAAAAGCTCCGATTAAACATAGTCACTGTATCAAAAGAGAATCACCACTGAGAATGAATGCCAGCTGAAGTAAGTATTAAGCACCTATGGTACTAGATCTGCTAAAGGACGTGTGCTCTTTTGGGGGCTGAGAAAAGCCATCTCCAAGCTCAAGAGCAGCCTCCAGCCAGTGCACACCACAGCCCGGTGAAGGAGGAGCTGGTGGTGTTTTGCTGCCTCTCTTAACCTGCTCTGTCAGGCAGCTGAATGGCTTCACCTGTGCCCTGAGACACCCGAGCCAAAACCTTTGCTACCGACCAAACCTTCCTGGGTGGGTTTTTAAAGAGGAGGACAGAGCTACTGGAGAGCAACATTAAAAATGTATTTCAGCTGAAGTCTCCAAGGCAGTAGAGACCATTTAAAACTTGTACTTTGGACACGATTAGATGTTGCACAGTGTTACAGCTCAGCCTGCTCTGATGTTCAGCAGGACCATTACAATTTCAAAGCTGCCACCCTGCAAACAATTTTCAGATGGAATTTCATTGTAATTTTTCTAGATTAATGACATTCACAAGTAAGAAACATGGAACTTCTGTTAAGTCATCTCTTGCCAATTGATTTTGCTCCGTAGGGGGTTAATGAGGAAGTTTCACCCTGCCCCTTCCAGCCTATTAATTCTGGTACATTCTTTAGATCAGCATCCTGGCTTCCAGAGCTTGCTACAACGATGAAAAATGTTACTGTACTTGACAAGGAAAACCTTTTCATAAAACATTTATGCAATATTTATGTAGGTTCTTTGTCTCTAATTTGCTTTCAAAAGCGGCAAAATATATTCCACAAGGTTTTGCTATGATTTTTTTTTTCATTTTACCACTGAAAAAGGTTTGAATTGTATTACTCACTGCACACACATAGCATTGTACAGAAACAATTGGGCTGAATCACGTCATTATTGGTTGGATGAGCAGGAGAACGAATCAAAGCAGGCATAATACAGGCATGTAAGGAAATCACAGATACACATTCACTGTTTATCCTGTCTCAGGACCGAAGATAAATAAAATGTAAATTTGGTGATGAAAGATAATGCTTTAAGAAATGAAGGAGATGGTTATCCCATGAAATTTGTCTCCTGATTTGAGGCAAAGGATTTAAAAGTATTAACAGGAAACACAACATGCAGAGGAATCTCTGGCGGGACGACCCATTTTCAGAGTCAGCCCTGCTGCCTTCCCCCACTTTCATCAGAGCTTCTGCCAGCTGATGGGAAGCCGAGTATCTCCCTGGTGATCAGTGTGAGACCCGACTCTTTCAGTACCAGCTACTATCAAACACAGGGCAGTTTTCTGATCCGAGGATGCAGTTTCTTTTCCACAAAACTATGCCCAACATGTGCAAAGTGTTGCCTCAAAGAAGGATGCTGTGAGAAACGTCATAGCTTTGATAAGCCAAGTTCCAGATAAATGACTCCCATCCGCAGGCAGCGGGCACACCGTCACCCCCACGCATCAGGTTTACAGGAGGCAATGACAACAGTAAGCATGTAATATTTTAAGGCTAACATTTTACTTGAAAATGGTTGATGGTCAGTGAGGATGCAAAGAACAGCAAGCAAAGCTTCTCGGGGATCGTGACCAACGGCTGCACAGAGAGAGACATGCACAAAAAGCATGAGGACAACTGTCATTCCAGCGCCCACTGGTGCGTCTCTCTGCAGCCTCGTTAACAAGCCCAGTGACACACAGCAGAGTCTAGAGGAACAAATTACCTTCCCAGTGAAACAATTCAGAGACCTTGTGGCAACACTAAAAGCAATGGAAAAGAGCGAAGACGTGGCCCAAAAAAATGTCAGTGGGACTACACTTGTTTTGAACCTGTGTGATCATTGCTAAGCAGGCTGTCAACACACCAGATGTTTATACCAGAGGAGCATAAAAGAAGCTTGACAGCAGAGTAAGCGATGGCTTGTACCTGTCCCACAGGTCAGTGTGGGCACAGTTCATGCTGTATGCAGAAGCTGTAGGAGGGCCTAGCTTCCAAATCCCCTGATATGTGAGATTAAACACTTCAAATAGCTGCAGGTAAGGATTTAATTTTTCAGTATATTTCCTCTGTTCTTTACTAAAATATTAAGATAATCTTTAAATAAAGAAAAGAAGCATAAAAAACCCCAAAGGAGAGGAGAGGGAAAGGGAGAGGGAGAGGCGAGGATTCCACCCTATTTTTGTTAATGCAGCATCGAGTTTCATCTCAGCCAGGGCTATACATGGGAAGGGGCCTTGGTGGACAAGTCAGTACAAGCTCTCTGTGAATGGTGCATGGACATGATACTGATGGGCTGCCCAAATACCCAGATACTCTGCCCGAGCTGCTTGTAGACATGCAGGCTTCTAGAGAGAGGCAATTTCTGACTGCCAGGACAGAAATCAGCACTGCTCCTACCCCTCAGCCACTGGGACACTGTTTGTGACAGCTCAACATGATTAACATTGATAATCTTGAAACAACCCAGCAATGTGTGCTTACAGTCCAGCAAGCCAACGATCTCCTGAGCTGCATCCAAAGCAGCATGATCGGCAGGTCATGGGAGGTAATTCTGCCTCCCTCCTCTGCTCTGGTGAGACCCCACCTGGAGTCCTGTGTCCAGCTCTGGGGTCCCCAGCAGTAAAAAGATGTGGACCTGTGTCCAGATCTGGGGCCCGCAATACAAGAAGGATGTGGAACTGTTGGAGAGGGTTCAGAGGAGCCACAAGGATGCTCAGAGGGCTGGAGCACCTGCCCTACAAAGAGAGGCTGAGGGAGCTGGGCTTGTTCAGCCTGGAGAAGAGAAGGCTGAGGGGGGACCTCATTGCAGCCTTCCTGTACCTGAAGGGAGCTTATAAGCAGGAGGGGATTCGGCTTTTTAAAAGAGCAGATAATGGCAGGACAAGGGGGAATGGACTAAAGCTAAAGGAGGGAAGGTTTAGGTTAGATATTAGGGGGAAGTTTTTTACAGAAAGAGTGGTGAGGTGCTGGAACAGGCTGCCCATAGAGGTAGTGGATTCCCCGTCCCTGGGGGTGTTCAAGGCCAGGTTGGATGGGGCCCTGGGCAGCCTTGTGTAGATCCAGGCCTGAGGTTGGTGGCCCTGCCTGTGGCGGGGGGGTTGGAGCTCTATGATCCTTGGGGTCCCTTCCAACCCAGACCATTCTATGATTCTATGATTCTATGACCTGTTGGAGCAAGTCCCTGTGAGGGTGGTGAGGCCCTGGCACAGGCTGCCCAGAGAAGCTGTGGCTGCCCCTGGATCCCTGGCAGCGTAGAAGGCCAGGATGGATGGGGTTTTAGGCAACCTGAGCTAGTGTGGGATGTCCCTGCCAGTGGCAGGGGGGTGGAACTAGGCAATCTTTGAGGTTGCTTCCAATTTAAACCATTTGATGATTCATTACCCACCTTTTAGTTTTTCTGCTGCTTTTCTCCAGCAGCCAGATACAAGTTTTGCATCACGAATGTAATTTCTGAGAAATTTTTCATGAAATTGTGTCAGCTTGTTGTAACGAACCTGCTCCACACTTCATTTTCCTGTTGAAAGTGTCATCTGTTTGTCATGTGTTGAAGCAATTTAAGATTTTGCTTTGACATTCTGAACAAGAGAACAAGACGATTCAATCTGCTCTAGGTAGTAACTGCCATTACATTTAAACTACATCATTCAAATGAAACTCAACAAACTATGTTCACTGCAACTTTATATCTTAGCTGTGATTATGGAGTACTACTGCCCCAGTTCACAGAAAAATGTTTAAGTAACAAAGTCATTTGAAGACGATCCCCCCAAACTTTCCAGTATGCCACCCCGAAACTTCCATTTCTTTCTGAAACACTTTTCTCATGTAGCATTCTGCAGATGCACCTTCACAATGAAAACTTTGAGAATCTGAGCTTTTGTTCCAAAAAGCAAAATCTGAGGAAAAAAACCCCAGAAATTTCCTCCCAAACAAAAAAATACAAAATTCTGACCTTCCACACTACTTCATTCCCAAAGGATGGGATGACTGGCTGATGGAGAAGCTGAGCACAAACTCAGCAGTGGCACTGTAGGAAACAATTCTGAGTGTGAAAACCTGCCCTGGGTACATGTGATTGTTTTACCTACAACCTATCCCCATTTGGATTTTTTTTTCTGTTTCTTTGTCTGCTTTAAAATTCATTATGCATTACATTCAGTTCTCTGTAATCAACATGTAGATGTCCATCAACTCCTGATGAACAATAGTTATCAGTCATGTTTTATTTATTACAGAAAAAAAAGGATTGTGTCTTTTTATCAGCTCTTGTACTTCAATTCCAAGGTCTGTTTTCTAAAAACATAAGGCAACATTTTAAACTGAAAGACGTGAGGTGCATAGCTAAAGAGCATGACTGTTTCTCAGACAGTGAACATTATTTGGATTAATAATTACAGAAATTATTGATTAGTAATTATCAGAGGGATATGGAGATAATCTAAATACAGAATTACAGGTGGGAAATATTAGCACTTTATCTCCCAGGCTTTAATTAATAATTAAATAATATCTTTTTGTGCCAGCACACTTGTAAAACAGGCACTATTTAAAGGAAGATCTATCAATTATCTACAAATTACATGATATCATTGTTTTCTACAGAACCAGTGGATTAAACAGAGAAAGGAAGGGCTGGGGTTTGTTTGGTGGTTGTTTGGGGTTTTCTTTAGCAGTAAAAACATAGTGGCATCGTAAAAGGGTTGGATCACAGAACCAAACCCACAGTGCAGCAGATAGATATGTTTTCAAGGTAGAACATGTCTTAATCTGTAATTATTCTTAAGATTGTGTGTAAAGACTGCTTTTTGTAACATGTTTTCATTTCCTGTTACCCATCCAGAGATGGGTCCCAATGCATGTATCCTGATATCTCAACAAAAAGGAGTATTCCAATGCAACTGCAGGACTGGGCTCCAGTTCAGCCAACACACCAAGGTAAAAGCGAGAGACCTCTCCCAGCCCTCGGAATTATTCTGCAAAATGTGCTTCCTTACCAAGGTGCTGTAAAGGAATCCAATACACTCTGCAGCAAATAAGCAACTTTGGCTGAACCTGTGGAAGCACTGTTCCTTAACTGCTCCAGAGCTGACTTTCAGGGAATTCTGAGTTGTGGCTGGAAGGCTTCTTTTCTCCTCCCACATACTCTCAAGCTTATTTACCAACCCTAAGAGATATACTAGGCACTTTTGTGTTCAAAATAGTCTAATCTGGAACTGCATAAACCAGTTAAATTACCATTAACACCATACAGTGATCCTGCAAGGAACTGAGAACTCCAATGCAATTTCACATCAAAGCAGTGGAGCCTTAAGCTTTTGCGTCTATGAATGATGAGCAGCATTACTTCAAATGACATCTTTTGTCAGAGTTGCTTGAGCTAAAGACAGAGTGAATCCATTTGTATAAATTGTGGCTTCGCTGCTGAAAGATTACAAAAATATATGGTGCTATCCTTAAGTCTCAAACCATTAATATAGTTAAAATATGCCATCTTTTCCCAGGAAGAACTAGCAAGTACTTAAAACACTATCATCAATCACGACTAATTCACTAAATACACAATTCCAACAGCAATAGAGAAAGAAAATACAGCATAGTATTTCATCTGTCACTACATCAAATATCTCTGTTTCTCAATGGGAACTGCAAGTCAAATTTTCCAAGTCTGTGATATAGATGGTTCATAACTGAATTCCTGTTCCACTGGGACTAGCCCTTTCTTTGCTTTCCATTTGTCTGATAATTAAGAAAAGCAAAATATTAATTTGCCCTCCCCAAGAAAATACTTGTCTGGCTGCTACAGTTTAGTCATTGAAGCACTTTTAAAAATATCAGCAGCCAAATGGATTTTATAAAAGACATGTTGATTCCTCAAACCTACATGTTGATTTGTTAGAATTACACAGATTTCATCCAGCCAGGGTGTCCAAACTCAGTACAATGTGCGGGCCAAGAGTCCACTTTACTGTATAAAAAATTCCTGCCCACTGGTACTATCTTGTTTGATTCAGATCATTGCCTTATCAGTTGTATTCTCATCATGTTATATCATGGTTTGGAGCAGTGAGCATTTCACTATGCAAGACTGAAGGTCAACTAACAAAAAGGAACAGTAATGGGGTGAAAATGAATATCGTGGGGACAATAAATCATTCTTGGAGTCCTATTTAATTGATCATTTTGTGGCTGACCTTGCTTCTGTAGAAGTCAATGGCAAAGCTTCTGTTTCTATGGACATGAACAGGATTGGGTCCTTTAAAGTCCTCCATGTTTTATGAATGTTGAAGGTAGCATATTTTACACTAGAATTTTCTTTATTACTTCTCAATACAAAGCTGCACCGAGAGTGCCAAACTGCTGTGTAAAAGCACCCCATAGTACGGTACATTAACTTAATACATGATAAATTTTCATGCTACTAATATTAAATGCTGTCACTTTTAATACACAGATGTCTAACAGAGCAAACTTCCCCCTCCCTTCCCCCCGGTCTTTCTCCCCAGTATGTTCTTCCCAGATGTTTCAAACATGCCTACCACAAACTACCATCTCTCCATCCTTGGCTGGCAGTCCCACCTCTCCTTTAATAACATGTGAACTAGCTCTGAGGCAATGAGACCCAGCCCCTTGCAGCACGAAGCTCACAGCCCTATGCCAGAGGACTTAACAATAGGATTTAAGCTTACTTGAAATGGAAACAAACCAACAAGGACTGCTCTGCAGCAGTATTTTTTTAGGTTGAAGAACCTGACTCAACAGAGTCACGAGAGAAGCCAGCAGCTCAGGGTCAGGAGTCTCTCTGCTCACCTTGACCATGGTGGCTGAGGCAGATGCTCTTTACCATGTCCAAGCTGAGCAGCCCAGGGCAGGTAAAGGGGCTTGGTAGAAGCTTAGGCTGCATCTGAGGGACCTTACTCATCCTCTCTCTCAAGCTATGTTAACTCAAGAGATGCCACTGTCTCTCTTGTACACAGATCGCTGTTAGTTTTCACAGACGAACTCTGACAAAGTGTTTTCAGAGGAGGACATGTTTGTCTCTGGTGGTCAAATCTGCAGTGTATTTGGAAAAACTGGATTGGGGTGAGTGGTATCCACCAGGGAATGCTCAGACTCTCCAAATCCACACTACTGTGGGAGCAAACAGCCTCACAGAGCGTGCTCCTTCCATCCCTCTAATGGCATGCAAGTACCTTCCTCCTCCTTTCTATTCCTCTCTGCCTCTCAGAAAAATGAATTACCCACACTACACACTGAAATGTCTCCTTTGGGAAACCAGTACAAGGGATCCTAGGTGGGAACAGAAGAGGCCTGTACAGTGCACGTACAAGCCACAGGGACTGTCAGACATGCACTGAGATAAGCATAAAGATTTGGGGATGGAGCATTTCCCTGAGGGACACTGTACAGGAAACTGAGACAGGAGATGTGGCCTTTGACAAGATGCCCTTATGGAAGCAAGCTTTCCACCACCAAAGCAGCAGTTCATTCCTCATGCCCTAGGTAAAGGCCTAGTCTCTTATGAATCAGTTCATTTTGGACTGCTGCAGGGGAGCATAGTTTTAAGAGCAAGGAAAAACCTTCAGATCAGGAAACTTTCCAACCCCAATCCCTCTAGTGAAGTACATTTCATCTGGAGATGTTTCTTTTGAGAGATGAGGCAGCAGTCTCACAAGCGAGCGTGCTCAGGGCAAGCAGAAGCTTTGGGCTGATTACCATCAGGCTGCTATTTATCTTGATCCTTTATGGTTTTAGAGTCTCGACTTTTTGTGGTGTGAGTGGGATGAAACTGAGTGCTGGCACAACAGCCTGTCACAGAGCACAGTAAACTTGTCACCTGAATTCCAAGTTCCAAAATTTGGAGGGGTTAAAATTTGGAGTAAGGAGTCTGATTTTTAGCATTCATTTTTGCTGCTACTCTTGGAAAGTACATTTTTTAATTAAAAAAATTCATTATGAGCATTTGGTGTATTGCATCCTTTCCCAGATCTCACCCTTCTCACGTTTTAATTCCTCTCTTTTTTTTTTTTAATTCTACACATTGTTTGTTTTATTAAAAATATGATAGAGAGAAGAAACAGAAAGTGGAAGATTCCAATTATATTTTCACACTGCTTGAACACTAAGCAGTCCTGAAATATTCAAGGTAGGATCCCTGTTAATTTTTTCAGACAAATGGTTTATGAGGAAAAAGAAATGTGTTATGGGTTGCCTGAAACTGTTTGTAAATTAATGTCAAATTCAGCTTTAGAAGAAGAAAAAAAAAAGAAAGAAAAAATAATATACCTCTTCTACCCAAATAGGAATAACTTGGTGTGACAGTTTTCCTACATGAAACATAGTTCTATATTGTTCTTCAGAAAATGAAGACAGTGTCTTTGAAGCATATTTAACTTCCTCCAATCTAAACCAAATGTGTTAAGGAGGTTTGTAGGGAAGAAAAAAAAAAAAGAAAAATCACATCACTTCTTTCGCCCAAAATATTATATTTAACTACTGTACTGAGAAATGTGCCGTACAGCACTTAGCAAAGGCTCATCTTCCCTTTCCAAGGCTCTTAAAACCCTACACAGCTGAGTTTCTACATAATCTCCCAAATGTGTCCTTTTATACCTTGCCATTAATTTGATTAATCTGGGTGTTGGGTTTCAGGATATTGAATTTCCCCTGGTTTTGCATAATTTCATATGATGCTTTCATTATTTCATTAAGCAACTGAATTGACTGAAATGACTCTTACATTTTCAAGCTTCAGATTCAGGCAGATAAAACTTCCTAATTTAAACTCCTGTTAGTTTTTAAAGCTTCTGTCACAGCTGCAGCAGTCAGAGCTTTAACTTTGGGTTTGTTTTTTTTTTAAAAAAAAACAAAAACCACTCAACATTCTGGAGGAATCTGGAGAAAATCAAACTACTGTCTGTATCTCCCATGTCCCAGCTTTCAAAGAGGAACATCCCATTCCTCACAGAACTCAGCTGTAGATATTCTTTCTTAGGTGATCTGTACAAGCAGGATTCCTTTGGGTTGGCAGACTAAGGCCTCCAAGACAAGATGGGATGTCTTGTGAGATATGATACTTATGTCAGTGAGGTTCACAGAATCACAGAATGATCGGGGTTGGAAGGACCTCAAAAGATCATCCAGTCCAAACACCCACCAGAGCAAGAAAACCCTATGCTGAAATCCAAAGCTACATGACAAAAAAATAGACCTGAGTCACTGCCTAAATTGAAAGTGAAGATGGAAAAATGCACAGAGATGCAGTTTGAGAGTTCCCTGATCACTTATCCAAATGTTCAACCTGCTTTAACCAACATTTAAGGTAAATGGCTGTATGTAGCACTGTGCAGAACATGGGCTCTGTGAGAACGGAGACATTGGCACGCAATGAAGGACAAAGCTCCAGCAAGAAAGTTTCTGATGTAAGCTCCCAAAGAATGCTCTGCCATCTTTCAGCAGCCCTTCCTCAGCGCCATGCCAAAGCATTAGGCTTTGTCTCTGTCCTAACCCTATCCTAAACCTGAAATTAGTCTTTGGTTGAGCTGAAGGGCCTGCAGCCATTGTGTATGCTCGACATACACTCATTTGGCCTGAGTATAAAACACTCACCTATTGCAAACACCTGCCAGGCTGGACACATGTTTCCACGTGCTGCAGAAATGTGTGGGACCCCTGAATGGTGACTTTCTCCCTTTCCTTTAATTCTTTTGTACATTTGAAATTAATAAATTACCAGCTCCCAAAATGTGGGCAAGTAAACGACTAGTCCCAGACTGAAATATGTGTGTGTCAGACCCCAGGTCAAGCTCCTGTAAGTGGCACATTTATAACAAATCCATATGCAGCAGGAGTTTCACATCAGGCCGACTATACTAGCATGACACAGCAGCATGGCATGACTAGAGAAAAACAGACATGTCATTCTCCTCTTATTAGCGTTGTTTCCCTTATGAGATCACACAAAAGACCTAAGGCCCATTTCTGCAGGGTAAAGGAGACCATTACTTTGAACAGAACTAGACCCAACAGTGCTGTACAACGCTCTGTCAAAGGGTCTGGGGACAGGTAGGAAATGAGCCCATCCTGGCTGTGCTGTAAATCTGGGTGACAGGTAGGAACACACAAGACAGGGTCATCTACAAAGATCCACAGTCTCTCCCAAACGTAAGCTATTATGTTCTGCTTGTTGACACCTCTGTGAACCAAACAGAAGGAGCAGCAGCAGTGTGAAACCTCAGCTGGTGTCACTCATGAGCTATGAGCATGTCATAAACCATCTCTCCCTCCCCTGCATGGAACTGTAAGGTCACAAGGATGGTCAAAATCACGTCACCTTCACTAAGAAAGGGAGCTCAGCATTTTATTGAAATGTCTGTGCCTATCTCCTAAAAGGACACATCTGTGAAACCCTTCTCTACATGGATCTTGACAGAGGGATCTGAAATTCATCAGGGTACCTGTTATCTACAGCCTCTACTGCTTTGAATATCTCCTGAGAAGTGGTATCCAGTCTTAGAGCTAGAAAAGATGGCAAGCAGGCACAGCTGAGTGCATTTGCTCTGCTGAAATCTTCATAAACGTCCTCCTTACTGAGGCCTCCAGTCAGCAGCTCTCCAGAGTCATACCAGACACTGAACTACCGCAAGCTGGTTAAAGAATACTTTCAGTGCGATGTTCTTGACCCTGATGTGCACCAGCTATAATCAATGGCATTTGCTTCCATGCCCAGGGGCTGTGATGCTCTAAGTGGCAAATAATTATGATAGGCAGGCTTGCAAGTGCTAAATCAATACAATCCCACAGTCAGATGAAACAATTCCAAATGTCCCTCATATGTCATACATGCACAGAACCCAACATGCCCTTAAAGTGGTAACATCCCAATCCTGAGCTTTGGATGTAATGGATCTTCATTTTGAAACCCAGTGCTTCTTGTTGAAGAGCATGCCAGGATGTCTCCTAAACAATCCAAGTTGGACAGTTTGTATCATGTACTTCCATTCTTAGTTCATTACAACAACTTTTGCTGGGATTTTTTTTTTCCTCCTGCTACATTTTCTTTACAAACAGGGCCTCCTAGCCTTCCACTTCCCAATTAGTCTGAGACAACAGCTCATTCTTTCTTAATCTCATCAGTACACACTGCCCACTTGTCAAGATCTTGCCCAACATTAAGCCCACCCCTCCAAGTCTCTATGCATTTTTAATTGTGTTACCACACAACTGAAAATCAGCACATTTCCCAGCTATTCAGAAACCAGTGAAAAATCAACATGTGGCTAACTGCTAGGGAAGGCTTGCTGAAAGGTTTCCCTGTGCCAATTATTGCTGCCTCAATGATCACTGATTCTTTGAAAAAATCGTTACACACACACACAAAGTCAACAGTCTGTTAGCAGAGCGGAGTCCAGGAGCAGCAGTTGGCAAACACCAGTTCCTTCGCACTTGTACACCAACAACAGGCCTCCTGTGTAAATGATCCGCAATGAAGCCGGTTACATGCCTCTAATTTTGCTTCCTGAATGCAGATAAATCAAACAAGCACAACTTGGGACACAACTTCCAGTTTGGTAAGTCCAAATCCTGACCCTAAATCAGACAAATTCAGGTTGGATCAAGAGGTTGAGATGGTACTTTTGAGCCATTTCAAATGAAAACGACAGTTTTATATGTGGGAATTAGGGTTACCTGCCTGCAGTTACAATCCTTTAACAGAACAGACATAAAACCCAACAACCTGTAAATGTCTTCTTTAAAATGAATCATTTTGAAAATTGGACCTAACATACAGCCTTGGTGGTTTTTGTTCTTCTGATTTTTTGTTCAAAAGGAAGGAAAGGTGGTTTGGAAAATCTGCAATCTGTCTGCCCAAACGAAATGATTTATCCAAACCAGGAAATACATTACATTAACAGCTACTTTCTCCTCTGCAGCAGTGGATAATCTCAGGGACAGACACTCTGCCTCACAAAAGACTTTTATGTTAATGTGATGCAACATCACCAACGCACCTCACCCTGAACCAGCAGGGATAGGAAGGGTGGTAGTGCCTGACAATGTATGCTTATCCTCTTATAACTAAATTTAACTTGCCAAGCACTGTTCTTCTTTTGGTTGGAAATTTTCCTGCATTCAAATATCTGATTCTTCAGGACAGCAGCTTGGTAGACCGTGCTCTTGAGAACCTAAATAACTCCAGCAGAGTTCAGTCACACAAGCCCTGCTGACCTGCTGTTCTGACACTCAGGCTGAACTGCTCTCAAACAGCAGATCGAGGTTTCTGTCTTTTAACACAGCCTCATCAGATAGATGCCAGTGTGCAAAATCCAGCAACTTCCCCAAATACACCATTTTCCAATCAGTTTACAAGAAAACTATGACTTTCTATGAACTGTTCTTCCAGTGTGCACAGTGAAATGCCCATGTGCTTGCGCTGTCTCCATGGAAGTGCACATTGCAGGTGCCACACCATGCCAGAGCTCAGGGGCTTGCAGGGGCTGATGCTTATCCTCCTCCTCCAGCCAGGAGAGGCCAGGGGATGGAGAAAGCACCTTCACTGGCACATGGACACTTTGCTCCAGTGTTAGCAGCTCTCTACTGCTTCCTGCCCAAACCTGTCCAGCTTCACTTGGCACATTCTAGCTTCTGTGTTGTCATTTGCAGTGACTGTCAGTCAGCCCTGCTATGTGAAAGCACCACACACACCATCAGAAAGGCACCTTCCCAGTCCTTTTATCAGCAGAGGGATTAAACTCTCTCAATACAAAGCCCTTTCAAGAGGCTGTTATCACCAGCTTCTTCCTGCCAACAACTGCCCAGTACACAGCCTAGGTGCCACCACCTGCTCTCACCCCTGGGCCCCTGAGGGTGCTTCAGGTTTTCAGGATATACTTTGCAGGTGTGCCTGACTCCCTGTCTTGCTGAGCACATTACTTTCTATCTGCTAGTGTTAAAACATATTCTGGTTTAATATATCCAGCTTGAAAACTGATCCCAATAATGCTCTGAATTTTTAATAAGGGGAGGCCTGTTTTGATCAATAGGTGTCTTCTAAGAAAACAGGATCATAAATAAAACAAATTTAATTTTTAATCATAGAATTATGTCTAATGGGAACCCTAGCAAGGAGGATCAGAGCTATTATTATACACTTATTTTAAAGTCTTTATTGTCTTGGGAACTTTTAATAAATAATTCTTGCCTGTATAACAAACCTGCTGCTTGCCCTTCGATTTTCACATGGCTTAACCTCCCCTATTTTGGGAGGGTGCTAGAAAGACCCTGCAGTACCTCTGGAAAGCTGGCAGTACATTTAACATTATTTATGTAGGCACAGGATGCCCTGACCCACTTTCAGATCCCCACTAAGGAAAGGGCTCCCCACACAGCACCACACAATGGGAACATTTGTACGGAAGGACTATGGAAACAAAATCCTATTCCTAAAGTCATCTTTACTTAAAAGAACAGTATTTCAGCTAAAGGACATTATTGGCACTGGAACATATTGACCATGAATTCATTTAAGCTACTAGGAGGTATTTTAACCACCAGAAAAGTGAGCATTTAGAACAGGCTTTTACTAAAGAAAGTAGGGGGGAAAAAACTCAATTTAATTTAAAACAAGACAGACTAGCTTATAATGTGAAATGTTTGATGTGGTTATAAAGGAAATGACTGAAACAGATGACCTGGGAAGTCCCTGCCAAATGCTGTTCTTATTTATATCAATAAAGAAAGAAAAGTCTTGCTGTAGGAAAAGGAGGAATTTGCAAACACTAAAAGCAACATTTCATACCTTTACCATGTTGCCATTTGAAAGCAGACAAAACTTCTTGCTAAGGGTAGAATCTCTTTTTCCATTAAAATGCTAATAGGAAGGTTAACTTCAGCTTAAAACCACTGAAAAAAAAAAGCAGCATAAGCAAAAGAGTTTAGTTTGAGGTTATCCTTTGGAAAAAAACCCAAACCAACAAGTTTAAGCTAAATGGGATTTCCACTGAGAAAGAAAACTCAAACAGGAAAAAACCCATCACCACCAATAAAAAACCTACCAAAAACCCCACACAAAGTGGGGAGCAATTCTAACACCTGCATTTGCTTATGGGATGCAGCCATGCAATAATATTTTTCTTTAACACAAATTCTCTGGCAAAAGCTAATTCCTCCTGAGTGGAAGCATGTCACATGGTAGCCTGTAAAACGCACTCAATCATGTCACTCACCCATCCCCGTGCTGTAAAGAGCACTGCATGGTCCCTGTGCTGGCTGATGTGGGCACACAGAGAAGGATCCTTAAGGCCTGTGCCAGGATCAGCAGCACAAGGGGTTGCAGCAGCTTTCACACACACTCTGCAGTACAACCCCACCCTGACACGCCTGTGGGGGTGATCAATGCAAATCTGCCTTCACTCTTCCATCTGAGAACTGGGGCTCTTATTTCACGCTTGATTATGCTGCTGTTTGCTCACCAGCACATGGGGGACAAGTGAACACTTTGGCTTAGCCAAAATTCAGCTGTGACTACCAAACAGCCTCATCCTTCAGCAGTGCAGCCTGAGCAGCTCCTTTCATACAGATAGCTTCAACCATACTGAGCACATGCCCATCCTTGCCCTTTGACAGAGAACATTGCCTGCAGTATAATGAGTGCCAGGCCATGGAGTCGGGAATCCCTAATTACCGGGTGCACACGAGTTGCTGCAATATCCTAAACTAAAGGAGAATTTCAGACCTGAACACAGTCAAGGGATAGAAGAAGAAAGTGAAAGGAGGAAACATCTGAGTCCCAAAAAATTTCCATTGCACAGTCCTAAACTGTGCATCCACACTGCTCAGTACACAGAGGTTTCTGTTTTCTTTTCATGAGCAATTGCATCAAAGCTATGTGAAAACTTGATTTTTAAGCAAACCCCAGCAGCCTCCAACACTTAGATTCACACAAAGTCTGAAACCTATTTGTAATGTGGCTTAATGAGGTCCCTTTTAGAGTCTTACTTTTGTTCTGAGACTAATAAAATGAGTGGAGAAAGGATTTCTTCTGAGGTCTGTACTTAGTATTTTCACTGCTTTCTACAGCTTCTCAGGAATGAAGGCATCTGCATTCACTGATGTTAATTTTAGGAGGAATCCAAATGGTTTCAACTCAAGTTGAAGACAAGATGTATTGATCTACACCACAGTTTTATTTAGCCTGAACCATAAGGAAGTTTTTATTTTGAGGATCTAGCACAAAAATGCTAACCATGACCCGTTCAAATCTCAGCCAGAAAACAAGAGCCCAGTGCTGAGCAAGTAGTTCCAATAGCAGGAGGAGTGTCCTAATAAAGATGCAACATATCTCCTTGAGTTCAAAGTATTCTGCATGCAGGAGGGAAGAAAATTGGTGTATTGTCAGTATGAAGGCTATGAAACTGAAAAACTAAAGTACATGTCCTGCTTTTTTGTGCAACTGCCATATGAGAGGCTGCTGGCTCATCCTGGTTCTCACAGTTCCACACTGTCACCCTGACCTTCCTGCAGACCGATGGAGAACACAGCTATGTTAGGTGGAGTAAAACTATCCCATGAAACAGAGTTTGAGGAGTAGAGCCCACCCAGAAAGGGCACATCACAGTAAGTGTCACAGCATGCCACACGATGTAATTTGTAGTTGGCTTAGATGCTCTTGAACCCCCCAGATGAGAGATGTTACTTAATGACCTAAGAAAACTCACACCACTCAAATGTCTGTCTTTTAACACAAAGTACAGGACAAACATGAATTCCCTCATCAGTTGGGTTTTTTTCTAGAATGACATAATAGGTGGAAGATTGAAGAAACGTAATAGCCAGTAACAGCTGCTCTATTATAGCTGTGATCGTGTGCAACTTATGCCAATTTATAAAGTGACCTTCCCAGAGGTTGATGTAAATACAATATTACAAACCAGCATACACCTACAAACACCCAGAAGCTGTCATTCTGCTATCTCCAACCATCTCTCACAGCCACAGGACAAAACTCAGCATGAAAAACCTTCACAGTTTCAGATGTGCCTTCTGTAAGTGCCTCCTCCCCTAGTGAAACTGCAAATAAATAAATAAATCCCTCCTTAAATATGTTTGACTGAAATTCTAAGAGACTATCCTGCATACCACTGTTAAACAATAACTTCCAAAAGATGATTAATGTGTAATCCAGCCAAACTCAGCCTCATAATCCTTTTGGTTTTGTTTTGAAGGTTCACACAGAGCTTGTCTATTTCCATGAACTTTTTAATATATCATGATTGTCTGCAGAAGAACTGCAGCTGCAAATTCCATAAAAGACTTTCACAGAGTCTGGAATCAAGACATTAATGTAACAGACAATGGTTTTGATTTTCCGCAATATCTTGGGTGCAGGGTCTTTCATATAATTTAAAATCTAATATTTCAAAATATCATTTGCTTGCTGGAGGACAGCACAGAGGATGCCATTCCTGACTCTCAAGCAAACTGTGCATTTGGATGTCATTCCTGTTAGTAAGATTTTTACAGTAGAAACGCACATTAATCTGCGACTCTTCCACAGGATCCCACTGTAACCAACCAACAGAATGTCCAGGTTAAAATCAATTATACAACTGTTGGTGACAATTCTAACTGCCAAATAACTGGGCCACTCTGTACACTGAGTATTATGAAGAATTAAATGAGACTGATGTCATCACAGATCGCACACACACCTCCATCCCACCTCTGACAAATCTTCATATACAGTGGACCCAAGGGAGGATCAGCTCACCTTCAACAATGCTCTGCTACCACTGCTTTCCTGGCAAGTGTTGATCAAGCCTTCCCTTCAATATTACAATAAGATTTTCAAGGTGACATGGAGTGACTCTCTGAAATGTCCTTTGGAAGCCTGTTCTTTAATACTTTGTACATTTTATACAAGCAAAGCTCAAGTATTCTCAAGCTGAGCTCAGATATTTAGCCCAAACTAAAGTACTCCAAGTGAGCTAATGCAGGGAAACATGCTCAGAACCAGACAGTACACATATTGTGAATCAAAACAAAACAGTTCGTATACCAGCACTGATTCTCCCATAACAAGAACAGAGTCAGAATGGACATGCATTGCCTCCTTCCCTTATCTCCTGCCTCTACCCCTCCCAGTTCTTCTCGGTGTGTGGTTTGCCTTATTTGCAATCGAACACACTGTTGTCTCATTTTCAACTTGGCATCCACTGTAACCACCAGGCCCTTTTCAGCAGCCCTCTGTGCTGGAGTAAATTGCAATCTCTGAGATTGTTCACACAACACTAAGCACTTTCAGCTCCCACTGGCACAAAACTACCTAAGGTTTTAGTGAGATAAGGGTATCAGATTCCTGCAAGTTCCTGGGTTCGCTTCATGTCAAGTGCTCCCTACCTTCCCTTAGGCATCTCACTGAAAAATCTCAGCTCTCCAAAATTGGTTTTCTCCTTCGCATGCCACTAATGAACAACTGGAAATGGGAGGTCCCCAATTAAGTGCCTTTCTTCATTAGAAATGCTCAAGAAAGGGCTTTGACCGTATTTTTCCAACCATTTAGCCATGATGGGAAATAGCTGAAACTTTTCCAATTATTGAACTTCTCAAAAGTTGTCTGAGGGATGGGAACATGTAGCTACCTCATATTCAGTGATTAAATACAATAGCTGGGTCAACTTACAATGGCAAAAGAGAAAGTTGGCTTGAGGCTTTCAAATCTCTTTTCTGTGGTCTTATGCCCAAGGCATATCTTTCAGGTCTTATTAAAAGAACCCCCCTGAAGTATTCCTTGGAGGACCACGTCCTTATCTTATTCACAACAGTCTTCAGTTCAGGATTCATCATTTTTTAAATGACAGGTGCTAATGTATTCTTTTATACTCATTTTTTATTATTATTTTACAAGACTGCGACTTTGTCCTGCACTGTGCTTAATTCTTTAGTTTCACTGTGAAAATGTTCTCAGCTTGTTAGATGGGCAATCAGTAAGACAAGGAGTCTTCCTTTGACAGGAATTGTCCCTTGATGACACTTTTGCTTCAAATGTTAGCCTAGAATGTTCATTTATGCAGATATGTCCATGTCCAGAGCAGAAAAGAGCCTCAGAAGGGACACAGAGGACCAGCTGTCTGCCTATTCTACAAGTTCATCTACTAATTAGCACTCACTCCTGGATTAAGAGGATCTTTTAGTGACATTCACTGTTAAACACTGCAGTAAGAATCAGCAAACGAGCAGGATGCAGAGAATGGAGGACCCCATCCCAGCCACCGCTTGGTTCCCCTCCATGGTATTTTCCATGTTTGGCTGAAGCTGCTCAGTGCCAGAGATTTATCTCACTTTGAAAACCAGGTTACTGCAGGTGTCTCACAGAAAACTTCAAAGGAGAGCTTAAAAAATACAGGTGATGTATAAATTCCTCTGAGATACTGGCTACCCCACACTGATTTCCCCCTGGTTTCTTTCTTTTTCCATTTCTGTCCTCCAGCAGCACCAACACTCCACAGCACGTGCCATTGCAACATTCAGCACTGTAAAGAGTCCATATTCCCACGATGGGGTGTATCTTCATTCAATTAGGGACTTCCAACTTGTAGCACAGAAGTAATCTTTGAGTAATTCCCACAAATTATCCTATTGATACAAAATTCAAGACCATAAAATTCCCAACTTATTTATCACTATGGACTAGAGAGTGAGCTGGAACTAAGCAGCTTGTCTCACTAGACTGTAATGGGAGCTGTGCTAATTTTCACCAGCATGGTTTAAGATAATGAACTAAACACAACTATTCAGTAGAGAGTAGGAAGAGTACACGCATCTGCATACGTGCGAGCATTTGTGAGCAGCCTATCTTGCCATTCTGATTTATGAGTTCTTTTGCACTAATGGGAATAAATGCATTATTCTGACTGCTGAGGACAAAGCTCATAACTCACAAACATTCAGTTTATGTCTTAAAATATATTTCATTGTCAAAATACCTTATGCACTATTTAAATCTGCATCGCTCTGCATGTAGCATCTCAAAAGCAAAGAACAGTTTCAATATGTACTGTGATTCCTCAGTAATCTAAATGCCAAACTGCTTTAGACTTTGGTACATATCCTTAAGAAATAACACAGCATTATTTTGCAGATGACTTCCGACCACCACACAGCACAAGGGAATGCCTGGAGATCAGACTGTGCGGAGGCATTTGATTCCTTGTGTTATTATTTTTAAACATCTGTTTGTTGGGAAATTGTATTGCTTGAAAGAAATGGTAAAACTAACAAACTGTGATGTAAAGATCCATGGCCAGACCACGGCTCACACAGTCTATTAGTGAGATTAGAGATGGAAAGGTAAGCTGAAAGCCTGATAAATTGGTACAAAGCAGGTTATGTACTGTGCAGTGGAAGAACACATTTTAGTAATAAAGTTAGGATGGATTTTGTATCACACATTTGTACACAGTATGATCAATAGCAGTTGCAGGTACAGCAGATGCTTCTGAAAATGCTTTGCTGTGTGAACTGAAGCGAACCTGTAGCACAGCCCATGCTACTGACACCCTCACCTGCATGACCCACACCAGGGTGTCAGCATCTGACTGACACATGTCCTGCTTCACACGGTGCACACCAGATGAATGAGTGGAGCTCGGCACGGCATGGGAATGCCAGAGCCACTGTGCTGAGGCAAGCACACCCCGTGGACACCAAGCGTGACTCCCACATCCCTGTCTTTAAATTTCAATATTTACTTAGAAAAATCCTGCTGTTTAGAGAAAAAGCATCTAGGGGCCAATATGCAGAACTGAAGGTAAAATTCCCACTGGATTTCAGCAAGGGAAAGCTCTGACCTTCCTGAAAATAAAGAATTCCAGCTACATAACAGAGTTAACCTGCTCCAGAATGCCCCACCCACCATTTCTGAAGCAATCTCCAAAATAAACATTATTCTGGGAAGAGTCTCAATAATGAGTTTTCTGTGGGAGTTATTTGAATAGAAGAAAATTTCTGGGAGTTTTAAACGATTAAGGTACTGCTGGACAATAAAAAGGAAATCATACAGTTTATATTTGGGGAGTACCACCAGGCTCCATCCTTAATGTAAAGAAACAGAACACAAGCAGCAAGCGAGTTAAACTACTTTGAAATCATTGGAACTAAAACAATTTATTTACTTTTCTACTCTGCTCTGCAAAATGTATGCTAAGGATATGTAAAACATTACAGTACTTGAGAGGGAGATATAACCCAAGGATTTCTTAACCAAGTATAGCTCAGACTGACACTTCTCTCTCACACTTTTTTCAGGCTTTTTGCCCCACTTCTTTTTCACGTGTCAAACCAGCCCGATATGTAAGGTTATCCACATTATGCACTCTGTTCCTCCTTGGGAAAAGAAACATGTTAAAATCAAAGCTCTCTCCAGGATCTGAGTATCTCCCAGATGAGGATATCCACATCAAGAACACCTTTAACCCTTCTACAAAGGAGTAATCTACATAATTATGAGGAGTCCTACTGAAATGAATGCACTATGGCAAGGCAGAGCACTGCAAGAGGCTCCATCAGGGAGATGTACAGAGAAGTCCCACGCTTCCACACAACCCTGCTGACCATGACACAGCAGCAGGGACACTTGGCATCTCACCAAGCCCTGCATATTACCAAAACAAATAGATACAAGTATTTAAGCTACAAATAGTCTAAGAATTAAGTTAGAGGTTACGCATACATTTTCCCCCTCTGTTGCTTGGCTTAATGAGCTTACAACGGTAGTTGGCTTTCTCTATACAAACACACCAGGACTCTCAAGCCCTGCTCTGAGGTGCCCACTCTGGCATGAGATGATTTTCCACAAGCACTAGCTGAAAAACTTAGACCCAACTTCTCTACAGTTCAGTTCATCACTACCCTCCCAAGGGTCTGTGTTCCAGTTTTACAGAGGAGAACACAGCACCACCCAGCTCAGTGCATCAGAGCTGTAGCAGCGCAGGGTGGGAACACAGGTCTCACTAACATGCCAGGTCTCCTAAGTTTTTGTGTGTTTTGATATGGATTAATGCTGTAGAGCATATATTCTTTTGCCTCCCAGGAAAGCCCTGTCTCACACATGGAAGTCAGACAAAAGCCTTGGTTTGGGCTCAGCCTCATCTCCTGGGGTAAAGAGCAAAGCAGCACAGAGAGGGTTTACTCCTTACACTTGGTCATCACTAGGAGGGCCAGCTACAAAGCACTGATGGATTTGTGCTGAAATACAGGAGCACCCCCACTAATTAAAAGTATTGCTACAACCTTACATCCCATTTCCTGCAACCAGTTTGCCAGAAAACATTTCAGGTGTTAATGCCCTTCCAAGACCTTATAATATCCTATAACACAGCAAAACCCAGGACAGAGTAAAGACAAGTGTGAAAAAAAGCAATAAAAGTACTTCTTGCCACTTACAGAAGACAATTTTCTGAACAAGATAGCTCTCTAGCAACGAAGTAATGAAATCATAGAATCTAATATGGAAAGAAGAATCTTGGAATGGTAACCTGTGTTCAAACTACTAACAACTGCAGGACAAAAAAAGACTTGGGAACAACAGCTGGAAGCACCAAGAAGTACTGTAATAAACACCTACAAAACCATATAAAATATTAAAGTATCATCACTTATACTGACACAATTTCACGCTAAGAATTCCTTGGCAGCCAATTATTTATCATGAGAAATAAAGCCTGCTTCTTGTGCTCAATTGACTCTAATAAGGAACTAATTAACAAAGATTAGCACCCTTTTTGTGTAACAAGCCACAAAGCCAATCAAGACAGGATGATAACAAGATGCAATCAAGAAGTATTAAAGACAACAAAATAGTGCCTAAAACTAGGGAGAAATGTGCTGCAAGAAAAGAA
This sequence comes from Gallinula chloropus, assembly GCF_964237585.1. Taxonomy (NCBI): domain Eukaryota; kingdom Metazoa; phylum Chordata; class Aves; order Gruiformes; family Rallidae; genus Gallinula; species Gallinula chloropus. The sequence goes on from NC_140096.1 coordinate 19,468,739, forward strand.
ATATCCAGCCATAGAGGAGCCTTCTTCCTAATTAATTGGTTGCTTCGCATTTTTAAATATTCACTCAAAGTGCTGAAGAGAGGGCAAGGTTTGCTCTGATCACTGAGATTGCGTTGAGTTACTGAGATGTCTGGATTCTAGTAAAGTCTTTATCCTGTTGTCATACAACACCAGTAAGGGACTTGCTAACTCATTTTCTAGGGGACATCATACACCTACCCTGCGCTACCATACTCACAAGCTCACAGTGGCTCCTGTGGCTGTTCCCAGGGCTACAAAGCAATTCACAGCAGAAGGCAGTTGTCCCTCTCTCCACACCTCTGAGCTGCGTGGGGAGCAGTCAGCTCAGCCATGCAGGGTGGTCACAGATGCACCCGACCTGGAGCAGGGGTGGTACAAAGCAACTCCCTTCCCACTGCTGAGAGCAGATAATGAAGCACTGCAATGGGAAGATGCTCATGATGTTAATCACCTGTGACAACAGCATTAAATGGAATCATTCTCAGACCTTGAAACGATTTAGGCTATGACACCAAGGGATACCCTAAGGGCTGATGTGAGTACAGTGTGCAAGCTGAGACAGAGAGTTTGGGTCAAACATAATTCATGTCCACTTTCCATTCTTTACAATTGCCATGATTTAGGGACAATCAGAAAACAGCAATTCAGTCTGGCAGGAAAAGTAGGAAGAAACAAGTTTTTTCCAAGACTGCTTGTAATCTACAAGCAGATCCTGACACCAGAATAGAAGCAGCAGTGGTCTGGTAGAAAGGACAAATACCTAATTGGAGATGAGAGCTTCAGAATCCCTTAGGTGGCTGCACAAATCACCAGCCTCCTGGCTGTTCCTGTAACACACTTGCTTTTGCCAACACCCTGGCATTCCCACTGATATCCATGCATTTCCACAACCAGGTCCACATCAACGAGACAGCATTTCACAAAGGAAAAATAAAAGTTTTATCTAAAAGATTTTGATTTATTTTCTTCTCAATTAAATGTGGCTTTTTTTTTTTTAAATTTACTTCTTTCAATCATGCCTAAGTGTATGAGGCTGGGTTAAAACATAGCTGCTCATGTTAGGAGCTAAAGCAATCCCAAGTGCAATGAGTTCCTGAGTAATACCTAAAATGTCTATAAAAAGCAACATCTCAATTTTATTATAAATTTCTGTGAAAATGTAGATATAATTAAAATGGGATACTTTCTTACCTTGTCTGTATGAAAATCTAAATCACCACAAAGTAATTCACATTTGAATCTGGAAGTCATTTAATTACTTCTAAATGGAAATAAGATGGGAGTTAAAAGCTATTGTATTCACTTAAAGGCTTGTGATCAGATCTGCTCTCAATAGGACATCTCAATCCTTCAAGCATTTGCCCTGTAATAGCATTAATATTCAATACACAGGACATACATTATCAGCTTCCTTTGTTTCACCAAAAAGATGTTTCACATTTCCATTCCACTATTAAAACCTGAATGGAGCAGCAGCCTGGCCTCTGTGATGATTTCTACAGCAATCTGCTTGCTAAGCCTGCATTAAGACACATCAGATCTGAAATAATTCGTATTGTTAGGAGGGAAATGATTGCTGGAAAAACACAGGGGTCACTGACCGGTGCCATCCCCTCCTCCCTGTCCTACCTGGGCGTGGTGGGGCAGGAACAGCCAGGGTGGAAGGCAACCCTCCTGCCATTTGCTAGGGAAGTGCAAAACCACCACAGGTTTAATATTTACCTGGGCTATTATCGAGACAGATAAATTATCTGAGTGCGTGGTTTTAGCAGAGTTGTTCCTGATCCTGCTTATTGCTGGACAGAGGTGGTAGGCAGCAGTGCCTTGTGCTGGTGCTGCCCACACCAAGGATGCAATAGTGCTGGAAGGCTCAGCCCAGTGACTGACCCACACACAGGAGAGCAGGGTGCCCACGCATGGCCCCCTGCACACAGCTACACACATCCTGCAGGCCCACACACCCCTGCTAGGAAGAACTGCCCCATCTCTGGGTGCCATGCTTGCTGTGTGCCCAGGAGCTTCTCGTGCCCCAGCATTGATGTGATGTGCACTCTTGCCAGGCAAACACAGCCCCTCACCTGCTTGGTGGAACCTTCCACTCAACCTTTAAAGTTAAAAGAAAAGGGTTTCCTGGAGGCAGAAGCAGCTGTGGATTTTATCACAGGCCAGTCTCAAAATGAATAAATTACACACTATAATTTCATAATTATGCATACACCAAATTGCATAATGAGAGATCACTTCAGTAGTTCAGTAACTACAGAGAGAGCCAGCGGTCAATGCCAGATAATTAAAATAAACTCGTGGGACAACAAGCAGAAAGGGCCCACACTGGAAATGGGAACACGGAGCCATGTGCAGCCTGGAACACCTGTAGATCAGACCGAGAGCACAGCAGCCTTTCCTGGAGTGCCACTGCATGCAAGAGCTCAACTGGAAAAGCATTATACCCAGGTTCAAAACCTGCTAATCCTTACAGCAAGTAACAAAGTATTCTGTCTGAGTAAAGTCTGGCAGGAGCCAGAACAGGCAGCTTGTATCTGTGGAAATAGCTCACTGTGGATGCTCATTTTTGAGCTTGCAATATTTAGTCATCGTGGTTTTGCATGCCTATGTCTGTGTGTCTGTCCACACACATACATGAATTATCTACTCTAAGTACTAGGGATGTGAAGGAATCATGTATCTGTTCTCCTTGCTCACACAACTGCAGAGAACATCTGGGGAAGTTAAAAAACACACCCCTACAAAATCCAGAATTATGAAAAATACCAAGGAAAAAAAAAGGGGTGGATGATATTGCGTGAGATCACTCAAAGACAATATGAAACATCCCCTCCTCTTTCTCTTTGCCTTTCTTCCCTGTGTCTGAGGCATGTGAAGTGCTCCCTGCCTGAGATTTTCTCATCCATTTTCACTTCAGTGCTTGAAGTAAACTTGCCGGGCTTCGCAGGCAAGCCAGCCTCCAGCTACTGCCAAAACCTGCTACCACGCCTAATTCCATATTTCTCCTGTTCCTCACCCCCCTCCCAGCTGCAGGAAGCTCTGTGACAGCTCTAGGCAGACAAAGCTGCTGCCACAATAAGGCAGGATCATCTGAGGGCAAGATTTCTGGCACTACAAATGTGTAGTGGCTCTGGTGAGCTGCTCCAGCCACCAACACCCACATCTCCAGGCCTGGCCTCCCTGGTCTGTTCGACTAGACCAGCCTGTGTACCAAGGAAAGAAGCTTCCATGTCTTATCCCAAGAAAAATCAGGTTTGGGCTTTAGTCCTGCGTGCACCTGATACGACACCTTGCCAGCAGCCAGCACACGTGACCTGTGTGCACACAGCTAGGAGACAGAAACACCCCAAAACACGGCACGTGGCACTGTGGGGAACAGCAGCTTCTTCCACGCTACGGACAGGCCGTGGGGACTGACAGGGAGTCTCTGGCTGAGCTCCACAGTGAAGACCAAAGACAATCTCACAGTAATCGGAGAAGTGCTGATGGGGAAGCAGCAAGATGGCAGGATTGGGCTGCTGCCACTTCCAGCACTGAGAAGAGAGCAGAAGAATTTTCTTCATGAAAGACTGAAAAATAGGTTAATATAAAATCTAAAGGGCCAGAGGCAAATTTCATATTCTTACGGGTTGGGAGGGGGTGGTAAGTGCACTCTGCCCAGACAATAGCAAATAACAGTGAGGAAACAGTAGATATTACTTGGGAATGTCTCACTAAAAGCAATAGCACTTCCATCAGGAGCAGAGAAAAAAAATTGGACCACCGAGTCCCTACAAGTGTTGGCCTCTTAACTGCGTCAGAGCAAGGAGAAACCTTTATTTTCACAGATCACCTTTAATGAAATTATTTGCAATTCCTGTAAATGAAATTAATACAAAAGCAGCCCTAGGGGTGGGGCTTCTGCAGAGATTAGGGACAGCTCGCTGTCGTGCCCCTGAAATTAAAGTTTGATGTTCCCAAAGCCATGGTCAGGAGAGATGTGCACCACAACGCATGTCTCCAAGCCCTCTACAGTACATTCCTGACAACTGGGATAAGTCCAATTCTGTCACAGTCTGATCTTTTTTCATTTTCTTGCAAATGGCATTTTTAAGGCCAGTTTCAAAAGCACTCCTTATCTGCAATCTGAAGCGTGCAGGCACATATGCGACTTTGACACTGACTGTTCCATTGAGAAGATGAGAATCCAAATGTTTAAAAAACTACTAACATAAAAGCAGTTCTTGAAAAGGAGCTGTTTCTCTTAGCAGCTACATTCCTGGTATCTTTTCTAATATTTGAACCTGACTTCTGAAAGTTAACAAGAAATTATCACAAAACCAGATAAAGGGCAGAGTAATACATTATCCCCCCTGCACACTGCTGACCAGGGCTGGAGTATATATAATCTCTGAGCTCACTTAGAGGAGTGGCAAGCTCTTCACCAGCTAAAGAAGGAGTTCAACAGAAGCACAGTAGCCTTCAGAGTTCTTCAGTGTTTCTAGCAAACTATGAGAGCAAGATAACCCCACCCCCTCCTACACCCCTCAAAGTACCACTCTTCCTATCTACCAGATAATGGATACATAAGCATTAGGCAGCATGATATATAAAGAATAAAGCATGCTAGGCAAAAGGATTACTTTTTGGTAGAACTGTAAGTGTAAAGGCAGGCAACAACACAGGTGATAAATTCAGATGTTAGCAAAGTACCCGATATTGCACCTCATAAATTAATTACAAGAATGTATAGAAACATCCCAAGGAAGGCATGCTGGAATGTAAATTGAAATCTGTTTGTTAAGTTGATCATAAAAGAGGAGTTACAAACTCTGCTAACTGCCAGAATGAAGAGGAACCCCTTAGAAAGATGGTGCGTGAAGTGGGGCACGCGGCATCAGGACAGCAGGGCTCACCCAAAGAGAAAGGAAGAAAGTAATGTTGGCTTTGTACTTCCCATGCCTCTAAGTGACTTCTAAAACGACAGACTGGTCTGTCAGATAATTGCCTGCAACCCAGGGAGGGCTTTCACAGAGCAAACAAAAAGGGCAGGCTCTGCAGTCCTGCCCATCCATCCCCACTGCACCACTCGGGGAAGGTGATTGAACCCACATCAGGGTGAAGGTTTGTCCAGTGAAACTGCCAGGGGAAAGAGCTCCCTGAGTGAATCCCAAAAACCAGCACGGCTGTGTCCTGAGCAAAACTTAGTCCTCGCTCAGGAAGTTATTATGCCTTACAAAGTGTGAATGTGGATGTACAAATCATTGGGATTGGATTTGCAAACTCTGACCAGGTGAGGTAAGCTCTAAAGCTTCTAAAAATGAGAAACCTGAGCCATATAAAATCTCCTCAAAAGACCTATTTTTAAGTATTTCCTATAAATTAATATTTTAACTCGGGAACTGCTTATGTGAGAATTATTTCTTATCTCAAGGCCCTTCAGCATGTCCAAATGGACAAATCCCTTTTGTCAGCTGAGCTCCATTACTCTCTTCTGAATGAACGCCTCTGGGATGGATATAATAGATATAATTTTTAACAGCATATCTAGTCTGCTAATAAAATAATGCCAGACACTGTCTGCATGGAGATTTAACACCAGTAGGACTCTCCAGCAAATTTTTGCTCCTGTTGTGGCAGATAACTCCAAGTAGGCTTGAATCATACGGTTCTCATCCAGATCTTTTTATTCCCTAGGAAGAAAATAGGTAATATGGAACTACCTGAATAGAGCTGCCTTTTTAAGAAGAGTGGTAATGTCACAGACACCGTGATGAACAGGCTCCTTGGTGTTATTTACCACTGTGTACAGTCCTGTGGTTTGTGTTAACACCTGAGAGGCGGGAGGGAGCCCGAGATCAGGGGCTTTGCAGCACAGTACCCTTCATTTCTGAACCTGAAGTGACAGGCCAAAGCTGGAAGGTCTGTACCAATCCTCCTCATGCTCCCAGGTGCCTGATTTGATGTCTCTTGTTCCATCACCATTTTTCTGGTGATGTCCAGGTGGGTTTTGAATGTCTCCAGAGGAGGAGACTCCACTACATTTTTAAGCCCTGTTTTACAGCACCCAAGTGTGTAAATCCTTCACAGCTTTCTGTACAGTTTGGAATGAAGACTTACAGCAAAGAACAAATGTTATAAAATACACAACTGCTCCTATTTCTACATGAAAAAAGCAAAGCTGGCAAGTATGTATGTTAATTACAGGCTAAAAAGCTACACGACTTTCTTCAGATCAACTAGAATTTAACATAATTATTTTGAGCAGATGATTATGTGTCTGCTGTTAAAGGAGCTCAGTAAATGACATTATTATTTAGCAGTCCGCACATTCACAGAAAGTTGTGTGTGCTCTACAAACACAAGCAACATGGCGTGGGAGCAGTCACAGACATTATGTACACATCTATATTACAGTGCTTTCTGCACTAATGCCAGAACTCAGACTGCTTTGAATTTCAATGACCACTAGGAAAGTTTTGTATTTCACATGAAGCTATTTTGCATTTCACTAAAAATATCCCTCTTTAATTAAAGGCCATTGTTTTTCAAGGGCAATAGAACTTAAAATTTTCTTCCCTTTCTATCTGAATGCAAGCTGAGTTACAGCAGCCAGAAGGATTTTTGTATGAAAAGAATTTTTGCTCTGCTCAGATCATAAAGGCAATAACCCCCAAACCTACAACTGAATGTGCAATTTTAACAAAAGTGAAGACAATATTTTCCCTGGGCTCCTTCAGAAGAACTGAAGGCAAAGGTTCTTCCCTTTGCAAACTGATACTGTGATTTTCCAGAGTGAATTTTCTCCACTACTGGTTCATATCAACGTAGAATGGTTTCTACAATGGTCTGTACTACTGCTGCCTCCTCCTTCTGAAGGTATTCTTTGGACAGACCTGTGGTGTGCTTTAGAGACAGCCACATTCCTCCTCTGAGCTCTTTTGTAAACTAACAAACTTCTCACCCTTCCCTTCTGTGAGAGGAAATGTGCAATGTCCCCATCCTTAAAATGAGATCTACTTGTAGAAAATCCCAAAATCTGTAAATCTGATTTGGTTTTAGGCACTCACACTAACCAAATCTTCCTCCCTCCTCTGCCCCACACCAGATGATGTAGGAGTAATACTGAGGAGTAAGTCAGTGCTGAGGGAATCATCTCAGGTGATGGAGCCCAAGATCCAAATGCCCTTTTAGCCTTACTTTGCATAATTACAAATGTGATTTATAGTCAGAAAATTATTTCCTTGTCTTCTTAACCTTGGCATTATCTTTAGCCAGCCAATTTCATACAGCACTTAAGCTTCTCATAAATCTTGTACCTAATACTTTCCAGACATCTCCCATACTTACAACGTGTTGTGGTTTATTTTCAATACAAAAAAAGACTAATCCCAGTGATCTTGATTTTTACAATCATTTTCTGAAAGGTGTTATCTCCATGACTTGTACAGAATTGGGCAGTACCTTATTGCTCCCCTATTTTTTCAAAACCAACAAAGCCAGCAAATAAAGGTTAATTTTTAATGGAAGGCTACTGATGGCAGAAAACAAGCAAAGAAATACAGGAAGATGGACAGGATGAGCAAGGGTTACAGGAGGGCACGCTGTGTATCTAATGCATTATTTCTTCGCTCCCAAATTGTTGTCAGAGGGTACTACTCCTACTGGATTGCCACTTCCATGTAGTTTGATGGCTCTGTACCTGGCAAATGGTTTTGCAAAAGTTACTTTAAAGAAAAAAAAAGGAAAAAAGGCAAAAAGAGATACAGTAAGCACAACAGAGCACACAATGTCAGAGTCAGATTTTCAATCAGTCTCGCTTTCAAAAGCTTAAAGTTTTGAAGAACTAAAGTCAGAAATTATTTACACCAGAGCTGAACAACAACTTAGTCATGTCATACTTTAAGATATCCAACCCTTCCTTCAAATCCAAGCTTAGCTGCCTTACAATGACAGGAAACTTTCCAAAATCTTTAGCTACTACATGCTTCCAGTGAAAAAAGTGTCTGGGCAGAAAACAAAACTGAAACTCACTCGATAGCCTTCAAATTCCATAGACAGTTGCAGGCTTTTTTTCCCTTGTTCCTACCTTGCAGAATTAATTTCTGACAAACTGAACCCAGACTGTGTCCATATTATTAAGCAACACTTAGTGCAAGCTGTAGAGATTTATCCTTAGGTGTCCAAAACAGGCACACCAAGTTAAAGGCCCGAGCATGTAACTGACTTTTATTGTTCTATTCCTCTGTTTTGTTCCTGCTTTTCTCTTGACTCAATGGAGAAGTTCTGAGATGTTGTAGAAGTGATGGATGCCACTACTGTTAATTATTCCACCCATTACAAGACACAGTATAAATCACTTTTTGTCTGGTGACTGTCGCACCGAATTTGTAGAGCACAAAAGACACTGCAGATCTGTGATATGGCTCTGTTCTTCTCATTACATAAGAGATAAAGATATGCATACTTAATAAATACATTTATTTTAACGAGATGAAGACAGGCCTAATTCAAGTGGTAGCACTTTATGAACAGCTTTTTTTTATCATCATTATTACTCGGTACATGAGTACAAGACAAGTTTTATTTTCAACACAGCCTTCACAACAGAGCACATTTTTTGCCATTTATGTTTCTAGTAGCTGCAGCTAAAAATGCCATTCCGAGATGAAACTGCTGCACAAGTACACTTTGTTCAATACAAGAGCCAAACATTCATTTCTACCACCAGCTCTGCAAGAAAAGCTTCCTTATTCATAAGGTATTGATTCAGTGTAAGTTTCCCATATACTTTCAAGTGTTTGGGATTAAAGGGCATTAGAGAAAGGGACTGGATGTTTTACAACAACGGTGGTAGCTGCAGTGCTGTCACAGCTGGAAAAGCTGCACCCTGACATGTGCCAGCCTCAGCGAGTCAAGCTGGAGGGGAACAGAGGCAGCCTTGGGAGACAGAAGGGCCCTGCCACGGTTTTCACATGCATTTTCTCTGAAAATCCATTCCTCTTTTGCCAAAGTCTTACACTATGTGACTGCCTTTAAACATTGTGTTTAAACCTCATCTACTTCAAGGAGAACAAAGCACTTGTGTTTTGCCGAACAGCAACAGGCACTTGGTCAGGAGATGGGCAATAGCCTCACACGTAACCTCGGCCCATGAGCAGCCTCCTGACATTTCCAATTAAGGGACTTAAGAGTCAGAAAGTTCAAGCAGCTCACAAAGTGCTTCTCTGAACACAAATCTAAACCAACAGGACAATGAGGAGGTAGAGAATGCAGAGCTCAGTAAACTCAGTGGGTAGCATCATTTCCATAATACACAGCAAGGAGCGCATGGCCTGCTCCTCACATCAATGCATTCCTATCTCTACCTTTAAGGTCCTCAAATTTTTCTGCAGAGGTAAGACACTCCAAAAATCAAGCAAATAAATTGCCTTTAAGAAACGACTGTTTCCTTCCTCCTCGTCCTCTTTGTTTACTTCCAAACGAACTGTTTAACATAAAATACATTTTGCTTCTGTTGAATTCTTCAGGGGCGTTTTTAAATGCTTGGGGATTTCACAACTGACTTCAATTTCAAGACTCAAAACTTGATTTGAACTTAGTCCTGGATGAAGTCCTTTGCTGTGATACGCTTCCAAAATTATAACTACGAAATGAAACAGCAAAGTCATTTGAGACCAGTTTACCGCATGATAATTTTCACAGCTGGAACCGCATATGTTTCTCTTTAGATGGGAACAAAGCAAGCATGGCTTGAAAATCTTGCTCTCCACAGCAAAGGAAACTTAAGACCCACCAAAAATTCACTCTTTTCCATAAAATGGAAGCTCTTTTTTGCCTGCCTCTCTCACCTCTCACTTTTCTCTTTAGCCTATGCATGTGAACAGCTGTTCTCCAGCACTGCCATGTACGTCTGCAACAGACAGAACACCCAACTGCACGCTGGCAGAACACCTCCAAGTACAACACAAGTTAGTTAATATTAATGGAAGCCAGACTGTTTACTTCAGATGGTTTCCCCCTCCAGTGACACAGGGAGTGAGTCTGGGAATGGCACACCCGTCTAACTGCTATTAGGTAAGAATCATAGGATCACAGAATGGTTTGGACTGGAAGGGACCTCAAAGATCATCTAGTTCCAACCCCCTGCCATGGGCAGGGACACCATCACTACACCAGGTTCCACAAAGCCACAACCAACCTGGCCTTAAATGCCTCCAGGAATGGGGCTTCCACAACAGACTACCTTAGATAAAACCAGCTTAATACACACGTTTGCTTTTGCATCCCTGATTTCTGCTACTGATGTTAACTGTCAGGAGCACAGTCACTTTCCTCTGTGGAACTCGGTAACTACTCTTCTTTCAGTTTCATGCTGCAATGGATTTCTTGCAAACCACATACTACTTATTCAGATACTTTTCTATCTCTTACACTTCTCACCTTACATTTTGTCATTTTGAGGTTTCTTTGTTAGGTGCACATTAGCAGCTGTTATACTATTTACAGCTATTTATACAAATACACATACATGGGTCGCACTTTTGTGCCAAGTCAGTGACTTAAAACCCTTCCCCTTTCAGGCTGAAATTTCTCAGGCTTGATCAGAGGCTACAGTTGATATTGTCATCATCATTTTTGTTGCAAGAAAAATACCCGTTCAGATAAAAATCTCTTTTGAAGGTCAGAAATTCACAATCAAGGTAAAATCTAGAAAAAAGCCACTTGGAAAGTATTCAAAGCCTAGCACCAGCTTCCTATGAATTTTACACCAGGGTAGCTATCAATTTCCTTGACTTTGTTCTTCACACAAACCAGTGTAAGGGAGCACATAGCCAGCCCCCATGCAAGTCAGGTCTCAGCCTCCTGCCTCTAATACAAAGGAGTGCCTGGAGAAAATCAAAATGAAGCTGTAAAACCCGACTTGCACTTACATGTTGAATTTTAGCAGCTGCTCAGACAACACATACATTGCACATGTGTCTACACGATGCGACGGACCGCAGCACAGACAGCCTTCAGCAGGCCGTGCCTGCATTAGCAGCGCAGAGGTGCTGTGCCCGCCAGCCTGCCGCACAGCGTCACGAGGAGGTGACACCATGTCAGCATGGTGGCATCTGCCCTTTCCCTTGGAACAGTCACCAGGCCCTCTGACAGAGATGGAACAGAGCAGCTTTATATTACAGGCACATCTTGCCCCAGGACAGCCCCTGGAGTGATACACAGCACACACGGCAACAGCCCCGTCCCCACAGCAGCGCATCTGTTATCTTGACAAACGAGCTTCACACAAGAAATTGCAGCCACGTGCTTTGTGACTCCACCTCCTCCCCAATCCTTGCTCAGTCTAAAATGAAAATAGCCTTTACTATTTCAGAAGTGCTCCTGCTATGAAAAGGTTTAATGACAAGCACTTTAAATAATGATTTTAAATAGTAATTGGTATACTATGTCTTCAGATGAGAGGAGAACAATCGCTCCTGTTACTTGCATTATCTTGCAATGCCCTCTCCAGTAGCAAGGTCCTTGGCATATATGACAAGCTGCAAGCTGAATCTAAACAGGAACAACTTTCTAAACCCACTTCCACAATAAGCAACTCAGAACGAGATGCTGGCCCTTGGTCAGTACAAAGCAGCATGGTGTCCTAGATTTTTCCCTGCTGGTTTATGTCAGTTGAGCCTCCAGACTTCTTTCAGGCACCTGTTTTAACCTCCTCCTTCCACGTCTCCACCAAGCCTTTGGAGTGATTTGGACACCAATATTGGGTTGCTGACTGCAGCTGCCCTTGAAGACTCCCTCCTTCTCCCTCCACAACTATATAGGGCAGCCTGGTTGTAAGCTCTCAGCTAGACAGGAAAGCATGCATTAGAAGGATGGACAGCCTCAAATGCAAACATGGAATGATCTCTGTGTGAGTTTAACCTTTACTTGGTTCAGGTTTAATGGGCATGGCTATGTCATGGATGTGAGATTTCAAATTGCCACTTTCCATACTGCAGATGCCTCTCTCGTCAGCTTCTGGGATTCGACTACGCCTTATATTTAGCAAACATAAGAACAACAAAAAGATTTGCTCTAATCTAGGCATCTTTGCTTTAAGATAAGGATCTGCATTTTCATTTCCTTTTCTTATTTTCATAATGTAAACCCAGCAAGCTGTTATTCACCATGCATGCTACCAACAGTGGAAGCAGAGAAATGCAAATGTCTGTGAATTAAAGCAGAATCAGAGCAGTACAAGCACGCTAAGCCAAAACCAATCCTATTTAAAGGATAGAAACATGCCACGAGGTGTCCAAATATAATTGATAATATTCTTGAAATGTAGCTTTTTACCAAAATGAGCACTCATCTGTTTTCCTTCATCGCCCAGAAAATTCAAACAAAAGAACAGCCTGCAATGTTTAGATGAAAATATATGCATTGCACAGTTATTTCTTTTTTAACTTAGGCATTTTTATCATTTTTTTTTTAAATGTCATGTTTTACTTTCCTTACCCACAGTTCAGCTCTTTTCAACCCAGATACTTCAAAAGAAATCCTAACAAGAGAGGTGGGTCTCTTGTGAAATTTTTTTGGGGGGATGTGTGTTATTAGAAATCACTATCTGTCATAATGAAAGCATGACAATGATTCATAATCAAAGGAAGGGGATGTCATCAAAGGTCCTAGGAGATGATGAATAGCTTCAGAAAGGAAATACGCATTTTTCACGTACAGTTTAACATTGAGAATGAATGTACATACCTAACCTGGTTGTGCAGAGGGATGGAGGAGTTTGGGGGGAAGGAGAATGGGAGGAGATACACTGTGCAAAAGAGGGTATACAGCAGTACATTGCAGATTGGGGGCTGAGTGCTTTCTTCCATGTTTTTCTTGAATTTTGACTGTCTGTCAAAGTAAACAGCCCCAATTATATTCAGCTGGATTGACACATACAGAGCTCAAGGCTGGGGAGAATAATATTTCAATAAGCAGTTGAGTTACTCAAGGCATGAGGACACCAAGTTTTTGTCTTGCTTCCTCCTCCCCCTGACATTTTAAAATGTCAAGCTACTGTCCACAGTGCTGCCTTATTCCCCACCTAGTCTGCAAGTGAGCAAGGGAGTTACCTGCTTACTGGGAACCACAGCATTACTGGACATTTTTAAATGAGAAATATGCAACCACAAAGTTGGCATAATCTCATACATCTAGGTCAGGAACTACAATGGGGCCAATTTAAAATTCTTATTTGAAAGACTTAAATTTGGGAATACCACCATCCTGGGACAAATCAAAAAAGGCTCTGGAGTGGGTCTATCACCCAGCACGGCAGCTCCCAGCTATGTGGATGGCTGCATTACGGTGTCAGGCAGCGCTTGCACCACAGGGTGCTTCATGTGCACACTGGGCAAGTTACAAGGTCTGTCACCTTCAGCTGAAACCCACGTGTCAGCAGCACAGCCAGTGAAGAGCACCTCATCTTAATGAACTAAGCTCCTCTCTTACACCAAAGCAAAGCTGGCACAGCAATGCAATATTTAAACTCTACAAAGTCCTTATTAAATGTGACAGCAACAGCTGTAGCAGCTAGAGCACTGGCAGAACAAGGAAAAGAATTAAAGCCCTTCTGAGGGCTAGAAAAAGAAAACAGGTACCACTTTAAATATTAAAATGAGGTTTGGGCTGATGGAGAATATAGATACAGTGGCAGACAGCCAGAGATCCTAGAGGTGCTGAAAGCCATTGTTCTGACCCTCCCACAACCTAATGAAAAGGAACCATCTTCAATTCTTTCCAGTCAATATCCTCTACATTAAACTAATATATGTAATTCCTGCTCCTTATCTTTGGTGAATGATGGGTCACATTAACCTCTCCCCCACACATGAACTCCAGCTGAAACAAACCTCAGTACTTGTTTAGGAAACACACAATTCCAGTTGCGATGCCAGAACAGAGGATAAGGAGGAACAGAATTATTCATGTTTGGAAGGTGGATAAATAGTAGAAATCAAAAAGAAAACCCCCAAAAAGAACACTTTTCTCTATAGGTAGAACGATACAACACGTACATTTTAGACATGCCCAGCTTCTGTGACCGCTTTTCTGGAGTGAATGCTCTGGTAACTGTCCTTGAGGGAATGGTTGGAAACACTTCCACACTTTACTATACGTCATCCTTGCTGGTACAACCTTCAGGAACCTTTCCTGTATGGGAAGCCACTAACATGGAAAAGAAATTTCTCTTTGATAAGTTTAAAACAACTAATCCCAAATGAACCAAGTTCAGTATATCAGTAAATTATGAAACATTTATTTGCATAGGCTGTATGAAACCTCTTCAAGATGAGGACCTAACAGGCTTTGTCATTGCTGGAGGTGTAGGCACCACAATACTGCCCCTTGAGCACCACCACCTTTCCAGGCTCACCTCTCTACCATCTTTTCTTCCCATCCCCAGACTGACCACAGTATTTCCTCTGAGCACAGCACTGCCCAAAGCTCTGGTGCAGCTTCTTTATCAACTAAAAGTATTTTAGTTAGGAGAACAGTGAATTCCCTCCCTCTGGAGAAGACCCCAGTTTATCCCAGAATGGAACTTTTACTATGGAAGGAAAAAAGTGTTTCCTAAGGGGACAAATGCTAACATTCCTCATTGACAAAACTCATGGGGTTATGTTCAGAAAAACTCCAACCTGATGCTTTTGGTAGCTTTTCAACAGTTTCAAACAGACTTTTATATCAGAAAACTCAACTAAGTATCGAAGGTCTTCCTCTCTGCCTCTCCAATCCTTCCCACAGTATTTCTGAGGCCCCTTTCTCTCAATCTGGCATCCATGCCATGCTGAAAAACTGAGTACTTCTCATTCTTGTTTTACTCACAAATTAAGTTGCCTGTATTTCTGCAACATACTGTGTCCCAAGCACAACTGAAATGACATCTCTAAATCAGATGACTTTATTGCACAGTCACACATACAACATACATATATTCAGATAAAAATACTCTCTTTCAAAACACCAGCCTAAACACAGTTGTTACAGCCACTATGAGGTTACCGAGCTCTCAAAGCCCTGGCAGGGTCACGCCTCCCTTGTTCCAGATGCACCTCTTTCCCCATTTGGAGGAAAAAGCAGCATGCTACCACATGCCAGAGAAGTGGTAAGGGCATATACAGCTTATGGAAAATGGGTTCCTTCCCTGCCAGAAGCTATAACCACTCATGGGCCAGGATCCATCCACTCCACTATCCACAACTGGATTGCTAATGTGGCATGTACTCTATAAAGACGAAAAGCCATCTGGTGCTTGAATCTAGTCTGCTTCGATATAACCAGAAGCCTTTTATCATCTCAAGCCATTATGAAATTATCTCAGACCAATTCCTGGCAGACAGGTACCCACACAAGAGAACCAGCACCAGCCAAGATAAAACAAAATCAGAGACCGCACAGACCACACTGTCCTTTACTCGCAGAAACTGCCCTTTAGGTCCATAGTTGGGCTACACTGGAAAAAACCAGGTAGGAACCCAAAGCTGCCTTGCAAATTTACAAATATATTACTTATTAATTTTACCATTAAATCATTTTGGTTTTCAATTCTGTGCTTTATATTTCCTGCACTTTCTCAGAGTGCTTCAGCCCATAGGGCTGCCATAAACAATACCTTTGAGAGCTTTTCATTTTAAGCCAGAGGAAAAGATGAAAAGTTAAATCACTTACTGTTCCCTTCCCATTGGTTGCAAATTGATTTTATTTACAGAAACATGCTTGCATTGCAAAAAACCACTCAACACATACAGTAAATAAGTCACTACATGAAAGTCTAATGTCACCTAGTAGCTACCTATCCCTCTGAAATAGACTGGAGTCATAAAAACCTAAATACAAATTTAGTTGAACGCTTATTTTTCTCCTGCTTACAAGAGGTCAATCAATACTATCAAAGAGAAAAAATAGCTTGGTTGGTCCTGATAAAAATTAAGAACATATATTCCATGCTGCTCCATGCTATTAAAGGCAGACAGGGTACTTAACACACCAACCATATTTTTCTACGTCCTTTCAACTTGAGAATTGCAAGGCACAGAACAAACATCGGTAAGTTATTAGCTTCAGTCTTCTGGTGAACTTCATAAGAGTAACATCAGAGCCTGAAGCAATACTACTACTGTCAGATCTCATAAGCTAAACAGGGTCAGGCCAAACAGGCACTTGGATAAGGCACCTCTGAGGATCACGTAAGTGCAGCAAGAAATAATGCTGACAATTCAGTAGTGAGCACTATGCCTTCCACAGCAGAACTTTTCCTCTCAGATACTCAGCCACAAGTGCCATGTAGTATAAACCAGCTCTGCAAGGTGACAACATTGCACTGAGAAAACATAACCCCAATCCCCACCTAAAGTTACTCCAGTTCACCTATTAAATTTCCCCAGTCATTCCAAAGGAACCACATAGTCATTGCTCCCTACTCTGATGCTTTTCTTTTGAGACAAAACCTTAGTCAAGATTTGCAGTGTTTCCCTGGGAGGGTGGGAAGGCTGCATTTTTACTGAGTAAAGAAATCTCCTCACTCCTATATATCTATTTTACCATTAGCAAAATGGTTTCAGGGGCAGTGTTATTCTGTGTCTGTGCATCTATCTGCCTATGTTTTATTAATAAAGAAGAATGAGCATCCAGCCTACACTTTCATGATGAAGGAAGCCTCTTTTATATAGGAAATGAAAATGTACAGGTTTATTTCAGCGGCTGTGCTTCACCTCACTGTTGTGGGCAAAACCCCCACAATCCTATCATTTTTACTAAATCACCTTCACTACTGAAAGCACAATACACTTAGAGAATGTGGTTCAGCAGCACACAAAATAAAAGGCTATTCTTAAAGTGGGAGCTCATATCTGACATTTACAGTATAAAGTAAGTGATGCAGCAAGCTGCAGTTGCTGTGCACAATGACAGAACATTGGATAAACGAGCAACTGATAACAAGTGTGGAAGCCTGGGCTGTCCACATCAATAAATTAGACAATACCAAATAATCAATGCTACAAACTGCAGACTACTGACTTAAAGTTGAAGGAAAATACCTAGATGATTTTCAAGAACATGACAGAGAACTAAGGGGCATCACAGGTCAATAAAAACTAATGCTATTTGCCATTCTAATTACTCTGCATGTTCATGAGCTGGGAAGGCAGTTTGTGAAGCTGTAAGTAAAGCGCCAAGAGTACTGACACTATATATAATTCATAGACTGCAGCATATTGCTACATTTCTCATTGCCCTTAGAACTTGTACTTTCTCTGGGAAATATGGAGGTAATGCTTAATGTTTATCTTCCAAACTCATTTTTCATGAGCCCTATATTAACAGGTCACTGGTGAATGGGAAAGTCATCAGTCTGGATTGTTTGAGGGACCAGAAATGAAGGAGCTTTTATCCTTGTGAATATATTGCATTGTCACTTCAACAGCGACACAGTTCACACAGAAACAATGAGTGAGCACGTGCATCCTTCCGATACTGTCCAGATCCTCGGCTTACTGACTCTGATGAGGTGCTCTTGAAACCAGAGTGGGGTCAATTTATCAGGACCTGGCTGGGTGGCAGGTGAAAAGGAGATGTTGGAAGACAGAACGTGACTGCCTGTGTCACTTCTTCCAGGTGAATGGGCACCCACATTGTACTGATACCTGGCTCTGGATTGACTTTTCCTGTTGACTCTTTGCGGACACAGAAGTTCCTGCAGATTTATGTTGGGGCTTTGCATGGTTCAACAAGGAGGACTCTGAAAGAGGCAGAGAAATTGCTCTACTTTCCAAATGTGGTCAAAGGCAAATGACCACATTTCTCTTTCTGGATCACACTGGGTTTGCCTGAGGTAGCTAGAAAAATTAAAGCCACTATAGAAATTAGTGGCTATTAAGTGTGCTTTTACTACCAAATCGTGCTTAGCTGTCTACAGCAGTTAATGGGATGCTGCTGGCTAGACACGTAACAAGTCAGAATCTGAATTAAAGGCTTAAGATAAATACTTTACTGTAAGTAACAGAAACCTAATATTTACAAAACAAGGACCTTGAGAAAAATTAATACAAATCACATAAAATATATCAAAAGAAAACCCTAATTTTTGGCACTTCCTATATGTAGCTTTAAATAGACAGTTATTTCGGCAATGGTTTGAGAACCCAGCTGTGAAATTAATTTCCTGGTCTTTAAGTACTGTATTTGTCAGCAGTGAACCCATTTCTGGCTTGGTTTCTGTCACAAAAAGGAAGGTTTCCTTTAGAAAATCAAAATACTGTTAACACATGATGAATCATTTATATGAAAATGCAGCTGAGGAAATGTTAAAAACAGTATCTCTACTAATGTTTTGAAAGTTTGGGACTCTCAGTAAAAACTTAATTTGTACAGGTTTTTCTCTATCATTTGCATTTATTTAATGAAAAAGTGACTCCCTGATTGTGTTAAGATATTGCAAACAGGGAGAAGAGATGAAGTCTTGCTATGGAAATGTGTAAGTCATAGCAGCAAGAAAATGTCACTTCAGATATGATGTAAATGTTATATATTTTAACATGTCAACATTAGGAGGGAACGGGAGGGATTTTCTGTTCCCAGACAGCCCGTAGTATCTCTCCCAGAAGTAGAGAAGTTCTGCAGATCTAACTTGTTCGCTTTGAGATTTCTCTTCTGAATCAAAAGGATCTCCTTTTCACAGATATTTGAACTGCAGCCACAAGCAGGCTGCTCTGCTCTTTGCCTTTTGTTTTTGTAATTGTTTTTCCCTCAACAATAGTTTTCTCTAGATTTCTTTTTAATTTATACTCTTTTGCACTCAAGTATTAGTAAAAGTTCTGTTACAAAAAAAGATTAAAAGGTGTTCTCCAGAAGGAAAGGAAGTCCTGCTACCTCTACCACTATAAACAGTCCATCGACAGATGACATGTACCAACACCATGAACTAAAGAGGAAATATAAATCTCTATGAACATTTCCCCAGCTTATTACCCACTCTAACTCCTTATGCTGTATTTGATGAAAATCTGAAAATATAAACTTCATTTTGAGCTCAGCAGTTTTAGTCAGCTAATCATTGTATCTTACCTTGTGACACTACTGAAGAATTATACTTAAAGCCCAATGAGCCCCCTTCTCCCTGCATCCTCCCAAGGCTGAGGCATGAGATATGACCACACATCAGCCAAGGAAACAGGGTGCAAACATGTGTCACCCCCTTACTTCGGAACCATTTTGCACAGAGATTTGCTGTCAGTATTACTAAGTACAGGAGGAAGTTATGGCTTATGGATAAAAATAGCTGGTTTACTACAAAATTGGGCTCTAAAGTAGAACGTGCCAATGTTCTCTGCCTGCACTCCGGCACTCCCTGTGAAGTTACGGAGAGCAGAAGTTGGGCCTTCGGCTGGAAACAGCACATTTCCTGCCAAGAGTGAGCTCTAGCTAGAGCACTCGCATGGGATACGATGGGGGACAGGCACCCTAGGCCATATGTCAAAAGTGGAGAGGACTGCCAAGCACCGAGAGGGAACTGAACATTGTTCATGGCGGGAAAGAAGGGCTAACGCTGCCAAGCCACGAGAGAAAGGAGAGGAGGGAAAGCACGTTCCTGGGCCCAACAGCTACTGACAGCACCACGTTAGATGTGATACAATCCTGGTGAACCCTAAACAGGGGAATTTTTTCATTTGGAGATGCAGAGCTAAAAAAAGAGCTCTCTAGAAGGAGCAGCTGTTTCCAGGAAAAGGGAAACAGTTCCAAATGCAGCAGACACTTCCCATCCCCGTCAGCACTGGCCTTGCAAGTACGTGAGGAGGAGCAAAGCCCGAAGGCCAGGCGAGCTCCCATCAACCACACATGACCACATTTTACCTTGGAGTGCTTTTCAGTCTGTTTGGTCAGAAAAATTCAGAGGCTGCTTTAGGCTTTCCTTGAAATGTTTTCTGCTTTATTTGAGACAACAGGCACTCTGACCCATGTTTGAAAATACAATAAATAATATAAATAATGGGGGAGGGGTGGGCGGCAGCTAGCAGCTCTCAATAGATCCACTGGTAAAAATTGGCAATTAAAATAGCCCTGCAGCTCCCAGACCCCAGGAATTAGGCAAAATGTGTGGTGCTGCCAGGAACTAGAGTCTGTATTAGGTGAAATATTAATTTTAATTTAAAAAAAATTGAAGAAAATTTTTAATTGGAACTATCAAAACACCTACTTTGAGACGTGCTGAAAGATTCAAGTAAGATACACTAGAGACTGTAAGTATTATTAAATTTATACACCCACAAATCACATTATAATCCATCAGCTCACAAAAAAAAAATAACTTCGACAAAAAATAGTAAGAATATAAAATGTTGCAACATGATCTTTGATGTATAAATTACTTAAACTGAAATGGCTGTTATTTCCACAGTGCTCTAATTGACATGTTATTATCCTATTTGTTGATAAAACGGTGGTAACAAAACAGCTATTTCATCCCATCCCCCAAAGAAAAGGATCCTGAGCTTAGACTATGAAGGAGTAACAGGGGAGTGAGAGCACACCCAGCCTCAACCAGGACCCAGACACTTTGGCCTCCCTGCACAGCACAGTACAGGCAGAGATGTCAGAGTTACTTTGGGTACCAAAAGCCATACAAATACGTGAACTGGCTCTGCTGAAAAAGTTCCTTCAGAATTAACTTAGGAATCCCCACAGATCAGAGCTTTGTCCTTTGTACCTCTCACTGCAGGAAACTCTGCTGAATACGTTCAGTTCATCCAGGTTTATCCCTTAGCCACCTGCTTTTTTAACCTGTGTCTTACGTCCCCTTGCTTTTATGTATATCCAACTCCCATCCACACAATGACATCCAGAGCTCAGTGACCTTTTAGAGCCAAACTGTGTTTTTGGATAAGTAACTACTTGAGCAATACTGAAGTATTTCATAAATTCATTGCCGATTACTAAACTGCATGTGCCAAAACACGGTGCCACTGGGATAGAATCGTAATTAAATGTTCTCAAGTTTTTAAGCAAATAACAATTCCTATATTTTGCATTCTAAAAGTAAATCCCTTACACTAGTCTGAATTCCAAGGGACACGTTTCAGTTCAGTTGAAATAAGCTTTTCATTTCTCTTAACACTTTCTGTTGTGGCTTTTATAGAAACTGTCAACAGCCAAAGCCGTTGTCAGTCAACATGTCATTTGTATGATCCCAGTGACAACACTTTACCTGCTGTTCACTGCTAAGGCTTAGGGTGCACTTACAGGTGACTGCAGGTGTAAATTTGTACAGCTCAGCACCCAGGCTCCCTACAAATAATGTAAAAGAACATACCCGTTTTACAGACCATGTGCAGAAAATGCAGAGAATGTGCAGGCAACCAACTACCACCAGATAGTAGAGGCACTTTTAGCTCACATCCTCGTTTTTTCTGTGGTAGCTTGTCTCTATCCCTAGAGCTGCTGGAAACTATGAGTAATCGTTTACATTTTTTAATCCAATTCACCCCCTTGGCTTAACAATAGCAAATCACCATCAACTCCTTGTGCTAATAAAGGGGTCCCAAACACACAAACAAAATCTAGCAACAGCAGCCGTGTAATTTGAAAAGTGAGCAATGTAATGAGATTTGAAAGAATTTAATTGAAAAACTATGAGCAAAGAGCAAATTCAGGCAGAATCATTCAATTCATGTAGCCATGTGGAATAATTTGTCATTTACGATGGTCAAAACAAATACTGATGCATAAATGACTTTTAGGAACAGCCAGGCATTTTAGCAGCCTATGAAGAATATGACAGAGAGAGGTTGAAGGAAACTTGGAGGACATGGCTGCTGGACAGAGTGGTCCAGTAATTTCTGTGTGCTACTCCAATCCATCATGAGCAGTTTATGAAGCTGGTCAGATGGCCACCTTCTGCTGTCAAAGTGGAAAATAATTCACCAATACAGGTTCACAGATCACCTCCTTTCACAGGGAACAGAAAAAACAAGGCAACCTTTCCCACCAGCATAGCTGCCTGCAGAAAAGCACATCCCTGCAAGAGAGCCCTATCTGCCAGGGGACACCTGGACCATGCTGTAAGAGCAGATCTTGCTCCTTTCACAAGGGTCACTCTTTTCCCAACCTCCAGCATGCATCTGCATACACCTTCTTCTAAACCTGCTTCCTTAAAGACCAGTGTTCCAAAGCAAAAAGCAGTGCAGAACCAGCAGTTAAATATAGCAGGCATTTTTCTCATTTGCACCTTTTCTTCCCCAAGACTCTTGAAACATTACTATGTGTCAGAGTGAGACGGTTGGAAGGGCTGGGGAAAGCAGGAGGTTGCCTAGATTGCAAATGTAAACATGACTTTTTATGTTTACATTTTTCTTTTTATCTGGAGAGTGTAATCATTCCTCAACAAACACTGGCATTTCACAATATTAATTAAAATGCTTATGATTTCTGACATTGCTGAATACTGGTATTTTTATTAAAAATGAATTAAATTCTGATATTGTTGATTATCTGTAACTTTATATTAGTATGTTAATTTATTTCTACGTGGGTGCACTCTAATTTATTATCTAATCAAAACCCAAGTCTCTGTTACATTTTTAGGCTAGAGAACCCTGGGTCACGCTAACTAATCTCATTTGTTTGTCCACAGCAAAGCTACAAAGAGGCAAAGTGAAAACATGCATCTATACAGTTATTTTTTCTACATACACTGAAGGGTTACATATTACTTGCTAAGTGATAACGCTGCTGTCGTGTTTCTCCAGCAAAAAAGGCTGACAAGACTTGTTTCACATCTGTCTGCATAATATAACAAACCCATGAAGAACTAGTGATGAAAAAGCTGTTTTGTTGACAATCTATTATTGTTAAACGCACCCAAACACCAAGATTTAGGCATTGCTCATTAGTGCTGTATTGTACCTCAGGATTTTGTCCCTATAAATACTTTGTGTCAAAATATTTTTCAAATATATTCTAGGCTACAAGCCCTTTCTTTACAACCCCAAAGAGCTATGCCCTCTGAAGCCTTTTATCATCTCAATCACACTTGCACACACCCTAACCATCAAAGCCACACGGTTACATTGCCAGCCATTTACATTGCATTGGTGCTTCAGAGATTTCTTTCTTATAAATTATCTCAAATCACAACTTAGTTGCAGAAAGAAGTGAAGGAGTAGGAACTCCCCTTCTACCTCATAGATGAGATGCTGAGATGTTGCGTTTCAGTCTGCAAAATGGTGAGACCACGTCTGGAATACTGTGCCCAGTTCTGGGCCCCTCAGTTCAAGAAGGACATAGAGCTCCTTGAAAGACCACCAAGAGCCACAAGGCCACTAAGATGATGGAGTGGAACATCATCCTTATGAGGACAGACTGAGGGAGCTGGGTCTCTTCAGCTTGCAGGAGACTGAGGGGTGACCTTATTAATGTTTATTAATATGTAAATGGAGAGAATCAGGAGGCCAGAGCCAGGATCTTCTCACTGAAGGACAAGGGGCAGCGGGTGCAAGCTGGAGCAGAGGAAGTTCCATGTGAATGCAATGAGAAACTTTTTCACTGTGAGGGTGACAGAGCACTGGAACAGACTGCCCAGAGAAACTGTGGAGTCTCCTTCTCTGGAGACATTCAAACCCTCCTGGATGTGTTCCTGTGTGACTGGTCTAGGTGATGCTGCTCTGGCCAGGGGGGTCAGACTAGATAATCTTTCAAAGTCCCCTCCAATTCCTAGCGTTCTGTGATTCTGTGAGTGGACCTGAGAAGAGCCATGGCTGAGGTCCTTGCTGTCCCTGTGCTCCCTTGCACAGCCACAGCCCCTCAGGCAACTGACAATGGCACAGGAAGAAGTTAAGGTAGCACCTTCAATGACTCTGATGACTTCAGTGGAAGTTCACTTAAATAATTGCTGGATAACTGATAAGACCAGGGCTTTGCCCCTAATTAAAAGTCTCACCTAGCAGAATCTACCTGAAATAAATGCTTAAGCAACACTAACACAAATACCAAATACACAGTCATTCTTCACTTAGTCCACCACTGCTCTCTTGTCTGTGATTAACTTTGATCAGGCTGCCTTGGGGGATCACATCTTCAGTAAAGCTGCTGCATTAGTCTTGGATAACATTAACTCTTGTTACCTTTTCCAACCTCAAGTTAAAATGGTGCTTCTGGGTCCTGTACCTTTGAATTTTCCTGAAGCTTTCCAGTATCCCAACTTCTGCTACAGCAGCACCACATGTATTCTGATTTCAGGCTTCACTCTTTAGATTGCCCATATTGCATTTACCTATGAACAGTGTTTATTTTATATCACCATTTCCCCGATTACCAGAATCCCCCAAAAGGACTGAAAGCCACATAGACCAGATTTGATGCAACTTTAAAAAAGGAAAGATCCTTGTCTTACAATCATGCAACAAAGTAAATAACTTAATTGACCTAACTGGCATTTCAAGTACCATGTACTTCAGCCAATGTCTGAAAGACCACAGGGAATCTAACCCAGCCCCCTCTCTCCATGGCAGTGCAGCTCCCCTTGCTCAAGTGAGAAGTGGAGTTGCCTGTTTTACTTTCAGAGTAGCTCTTTAGAAACAATTCCAGGTTACCATGGCTGCTAGCAGTGGCCAACGGGGTCTTGCTGTTGAAAATCTGTATTGTTAGAGGAACTCAGGCTCTTGCCAATAAATGCCAATTCGGGCATGTTAATAACTAACAGCATTACAAGGTTCCTGCAGAAGAAAATAGTAGGCAAGATCATTTTCTCCACATCTGCATTGCAGGCTAGCAGACAATTCTACTGCAGCTTTGGTGGCAAGCCCTCAGCAGTAGTTGCTAACAACAATTGATAAAGACCATCAGGTTCAGCAGTCTGAGCCCCAGTCCCATCCTAGCTCCTCCTGGTACAGTATTTTGATGAGAACTCAGAACTTTCAGACACATGAATATCATGGTCCAGCACACTGCCAATCCCGCTCAAGACAGACATGGGCATACTGGAACAAGTCTGTGAACGGCCACGAAGATGATTAAGGGACCGGAGTATCTGTTTTACACGGAGAGGCTGAGAGCTGAGGTGGATTTGGTCCAAAGAAAGCTCATGGGGACTGTACTCACACCTGGTGGGAGGGTGCAAAGAAAATGGATCCAGACTGTTCGCAGTGGTGCCCAGGGAAAGAGTAAGAGCCAGTGGCGGCACAAACTGAAATAAAAGAAATACTGTTTAAACATAAGAAAAGGATATGGTTGAAGTCTGTGACAACCTTTCCAAGTGATGTTGTGTAGTCTGCATTCTTGGAGATAATCAAAATCTGTCTGGGCCTAGACCTGGGCAACCTGCTGTAGCTGATTCTGCTTGAGCTGGGAGTCGGATGGGCGATTTCCAGAGGAGTCTCCAAACTAGATCTGCACTAGCCCCAGGGAAAGCAAACTCTATGGATGTGTGTGCCAAAAACTACACCAGTATGTAGTTTTCTTTCTGGATCCAATGAGATATATTCTTCAACACAGTCCCTGAGGAGTAGTATGTCATGTACCTGCTCCCAGGCTGTGATCTGATCTCACTCAAGTCCTCCATCTGACATGATCAGCCACACAACACAAGTAATCCTCTGCTGTTTGTCATATGAGTTTGCTTTGATCTCTCCCCAGTAAAGATCTAAATTTACATGTATATAAAAGTCACAAACTGAAACAAAACCGAAACAGGAGAAAGAAACTTCATGAAGCACCAAGCCATAACATAACATAACACATGCTTGCAGGGGTCTAAGTATTACATTTGTTATTCCAATGCATATTTTCAGGTTGTCATCTACACAAACTTACTCACCTATTCAACCTAGAGAGATTCAACGTGCAGACATATAACATATGTCTCCCAAACACCTAAATCTGGAAAAGGTGTTTACTACATATGTGCTCTTATAAAATAAAGGAAATTTAATTTAATATGAATTGCACATCTAATTACAAGGGGAACAATCTCCTGGTTCTCAAGCATTTTGCAAAAAGGAGAACACCTGTAAGTTCCAAATATATATTTTTAAGAATTCAGGTCATGAATATTTTAAGAAAACAAATAACCAATACATACTATAGTAAGTTTAGGACAAATTCATTAAATTGTGACATGTAAGTATACCACACTGTTCAAATAATTAAGAGAACACATGAGTTCTAGCAAGGCCATGATGAGAGAGGGAGCACAGAAGATCTGTTATCTAAAGAATATCCATCATGGGGAACTGAATTACATGGAGCTCATTTTCACTTTGTCAAACTTAGTTCATATTCTGGTTGAAGACCAGCATGCTACCTTGGATAGTAACTATCCACTAGGCAAATACTGTATCTTCATTTGACAGGTCTGGGGTCAAGTAGGTCAAATCAATATTTCAGAGTATTCTCCATGGTCAGAAATGGACAATAAAGAATCACATGATAGATGAATCTGGCACACCAGGAAAAGAACTCATTTAACACGAGGAATAATGTTAAGAATAGAAAAACGGATTTCAGTAAAAATGAAGGGAAGAATTGTATTTCAAGAAATATCATATGGACTAATTTATTGATATAAGTAGAATTTTACTTATTTTCACTTTTAAGTAGGACCCATCTTAATCAGTACGTTGAAACATAAGGAGACAGGAAAATACCTAACCACTTGTTCATATGATTTTGTGCAAAAGGCTGAAAAAACTCAACAGTTTTCAGATACTTGCAAAGTTCCACAGACACTGAAGGCAAAATAACATTTATAGATGTCATACTGCACAGTGGAATGGGACGGGATCAGGAATACATTGGTAAGCAACACCTTTTTGCCCAGTCATTTCTGATACCCAACAAAAAGAAAAATACTGTTGACTAATAGATTATTGCTAATAGGCTCAGAAACACACAATGTGTGACCTTCTGAGAAGCAGGTTACTTTTCCCCTGACAACCCCATGTTTCTAACTTCATTCTTGGAAAAGGTTGTGCCATAATCTTCACTAAAGACAAACCCCAGACTAGAGCACTTGATGATCATAAATTAAACCAAAGCTTAAAAGTATGGAACAATCACTCAAAAAACTCCCCAAACCCAACCCAAAAAAGGCTCAAGATGTCTGCTTTGTCTGTGACTTATTCTAGGATAAACCTCAGCAAAAGCCTGGTTTACAGCTTCAGTCAACCCTTCCTCTGTTTAGCACTGAAGACAAAAACGGAGTCTGAATTACTTCCATTGTAGAGGGAGGACTTAGGTCCAACTCTATCTTCTGCTCTATAACCTGCATTTCCAGAGTTTGTGCAGAGCAAAAGGTAGAAGTGTCTTCTGTGGAATTTTAATTTTTCATGATATAAGTTCCTCTAGTTTGGGACTGTCTGGCTATTGGGATTTGGTTTCGACTTATTTTTATTGAATAGATTCACTGACATGTGAAAACCACTTTTTCCTTATTATTTCAAAACTTTATTTTAATACTGGCATAGAACAAAGATTCTTACCAGTAACCTTCAATTCAACCGTTCTCCGTATAAGCTTGCCTTCAAACTTCAGTTCACAGGTATAATTTCCTCCATCTTCTTCCTGGACCTCTTGTATTAAGAGAGTATTTCCCTTCTGAATTACAATGCTTCTCCACATTTTTGGCTTACATTCCTGCAGGAAAAAAAAACAAACATTGCCAAAATTACCCAGCTTGTATGACATAAGACAGTGTTGCCTGATCAGACGTTCAGTATTATACATAAGTAAACAACCATCTCGATACATTTTGCAATTTAAATTCAACTAGAATTTCAGAAAACACACAGATCTGAAACTAGAATTAATTTGAAGACAGAAATTAAACACAAATGTTTTAAAGGTTCAGTAATTCCCACTGTATCACACGGGCCATGTTTAATACATGGTGCCCTGAAGCAATAGTTAAGTAGCTTCTCTTTTCCACAATGAACAACTGCCAAGACCTCTACTTTAGGGTGGACCATTAAAACACTTCTCTGTTTGAAGGGAGTAAGGACAACATCTGTTAAAAGCTAGCCTGAAGGCAAACTTTACACGCAGTCTCAGGCTACAGCCATTTACCAACAGAAGTAAACAGACAGAACAACAGCAGGTTTGAGAGCAAGATAATTCAGGAAGCTTGGTTTTCTTATGGTTTTGTTCTTCTCTGGCACCTGATTCAGCCTTTTCCCATTACCAGGCTCTTCACAGCATCAGCTGTACGTGTGTCTTCTGATGGAGTGCTTGGTATTGATGACCCACAGCGCTCTCTGACTGTGCCAGGCAGACCTTAGCTCTTACTTGGCAGATTTAGGTTCATCACTATGAATTGTGATCCTACTGGAACTGCATTTGAGTCCTCCTGTACAGTGTGATACAGTGGAAGAAGAGGCTTTCCCTAACATACTGCATCCTGGCAGCCAGATCAGTCACCTTCCACTCTAGCAGTACTCATGATTGAATACCTCACACACTGAAAGCACAGACACAATCTGATCACCGTCTCTCAAATGGTATCTTCAGATTATATATTCATTGTGTCTCAATAACTGTAACATCAAGCCTGTTCTGCCTGCAAACAAAATCACATTACTCCCAGGTCTCTCAAATACTCAGTACTCCCAACACTTCTGGAGACTCTGGCTAACTTGGTACCCAAAGCACACAAAGGATCACAGGGCCTCAGTACCTTTAATGCCCCTCTAGCCCCTCTCTCAAGGTGGCAACATGGAATAAACTCTCAGACTCCACTTAAAAATCTCACATCAGGCTCAGCAGCTTCAGAGATTCATGTAAATAGCCCAGACCCATGCCCCACTCCCTGCTTGCCTGCAACAGCAATGTCAGAAACAGAGCAAACAGAACAGAACAAAGCTTTTGCCTCAGAAGGCACCCAAACAAAAAACCACCTTGACATGCAAATATATTCTCTGGCAGCAAGAGATCAGAATGACAAATGCAATTTCCTCATAGAAGTCCATACACATTCCAAATTCACAATGTCAGAGAATAAATTAAAAGATAATAATGAAGAAATGAAGAGATGGGGCTGTGAGCTTCCGGACTCACGCTTGAAACCGGAGCACTGAATGATCCCAGTCTCCAGTAGGGCAAAGTCAGTTCCAGCGTGGTCAGGTGTCCAATTCTGAACCCCTGCAATGCTACTGCTGGTAACAGCAGAGTGCTCAGGTTATCCTCCTGTTTCCCAAGCACTGGTGTAAGGGAAGCACAGTCTTGTCTTGTGACCTTTAGTCTAAACACTGATGACTAGAGAATGATCAGACCCCAGATCCCATCCTCTGTGCTGAGATCGAGCTTATTATTGTTACTGAATTGCCCTGACGTTTGCTGGGACTCAGGCGGGACACGGGCCTGAGCTGGGAAATGCCATTTACAGCCTTTCTGATTTGCACCTATATTTTTAGTCCTGTTGAAAGTACCAATCAGCCACCTACTTGGAGTAACTAAATCTGAACACTGGGGGAAGAACAGGATTAGGTTGTATTCAAACGTAATTTAGAAGGAATGCAATTCCCAGCACACACAAAGCAAGCATATTTCAGACACACACCTTTCAGTGCAGCACTGAAAGACCCTGTCATATGTCATCACTTCTCTATTCTCTATTTTATTTTTAAAAACATGGCAGCAAAAGTATTAAAGATAGATTTACATATGCTTTATATTTTTATACGCTACATGTTTGTAATAAGAAGGGCAACATCTTTATTGCTACAGAGATTAATGACTTAGCACAAACAATGCTTGTGCTGCTGTGGTTTTTACAGAGAGGAATTGTGCTGCTGGAATTGTACCACTAATTTCCTAATTGTTTCTTTTTTTATCGACTTAAACCACTTCATATTAAAAATTATTTATAGGCCTTTCTTTCCCAAATTTTAGCTAATTAATTTTTCTTCTACTGCCTATGTCGGCTTTCTAAACATATGTTGAGAAAGCCTGGTTTATTCTGCTTATTTTTCACAGACTAGTTCAACACACAAAACTCAAAGCAAAAAAGGGAAGAAGCTGGAAAATCGTATTTCTATTTTAAGCAAGTAAAATGGCTGAGAAACAAACCAATTAAAAAAACCAAAAAACAACTAACTAGTAGAAACAATCGAGATTTTACTGTCAGAGGTCTGCTAATTTCTCAAAAAAGTGCTGAATTGTACGAATATCACTTTTTTAACCAATTAATTGCTCTATTTTTCCTTTGCACCATGTTTGCCTGCTAGAAGAATCAGAAAGTTTGTCTTTCTAGCCTGCTTACTTTCCTTAGACATCTTAAATGTTTTGGAGTTTCCTCCCCCACCCCTCATAATTAAGTTGTGCACTATTATGCTGCTTTTTCGCTTCCTTGAAATTTAAGTGGCAGCACCTTAACAACTTGAGTCTTTTGTAGGTATCAACTACCTGTCCTTCACCTAACGTTTTGTTTTCACAGCCCTTCCTTCAACCCAGTAGTAGAAAAGAGATGGTGGAAGCGGATTAAGACTTCACACTCTAGACATAATATACCTTTTTCCTCTGCCAGCTGATTTTTCATGAAACTGTTAAATCCCATTGATTCAATCACGCCTTGACACACATATTTAGTTCAAAAAAATCCTCATACTTCTTGTCAAAACAGTTCTAAGAGGCGTAACGGTGCTGTGTATATATCAATGGCATTAATTGTGGAATTCTTTAAAAATAAATACTTCATGCAGTATAATTCTAGCTAGAAGTGAGGTTCATACCACTGTTAAAACAAATCCTCACAGCAAATGTTTTATTACTTATCGAGTGTGCATGTGAAATCTAGTCAGGCATAATTATTTTAAGAGCATGTTTAAATTACAGTTAGCTCCCTGTAAATTGATGCAATTATTGGCTCAGATTCATTAATCCCTCCACACAGTGAAGCCTTCTGGAAGGCAGAGTGAGTCCTGCACATGGCGGGCTCACAACATTACTGATGGTATTTCATCGGTCACGAGTCCAAACTCCCCAACTACCAGCAAACTGGCAGGTTCTCCTGAATACAAGGACTTCTCCTTTTAGCCAAGGGTATAAGAAGGAACCTCAAGGATTTCCTCACATTTATTTATCTACTGTTCAGTTTTGGACAACTTACTCTCTGCCCCTGGATGAAGATCTCTAAATATTTCTGCATACTGAAAAGAAATTGTCTCCCACTGCCTCTGGAACAGATCTATACAAGAAGATGGCTGGTAACACCTTTGTGTACTTGTAGATCCCGAGTGCCATGACTGGAAACAGATGCCTTCTCCAGAAAATGGAAAGGTTCAGATCCTTAAGTAGAATGTCAACTTTACACTGCTCTTCAGGAGAAGGGACCTGCTTTTTGTTACACGTTGCCTCACACAGCATGATCTTAAGCCCCAGACTGTGGCTCGCAGGGTTACCACAGCACACACCATGTTATTCTGAAATCCAAGTAATCAGGTATTTTCTAGAAACTGGGGTTTTGCTGTAGCATATTTTTTCCAAACCCCTGTTTCAGGAGTAAGTTTCAAGCACTAACCTGACAGATATACCTTCTGTATAACATTAATAGTGACATTTCCCATTGCTGAGCTTCCTGACTCAGGTCCAGGTAACAGAGGTGTTGTGTAAGAACTGAAGTGATAGCACTGTACAGTTAGTTATGGATAAGGAGGTATAGGTAGTAGGCTATTCCACCAACGCCTCATTTCATTATCAAGCCAGATTAAAGGCTGTTGAATCTGACTGTCTCACTGTTATTATCCAATGACATCAATCCCGTTGCCTTTCACCATGGTGATAACCTGTCAAGTCAGCTGTCACCCTCCAGCCTGGTGTCACACAACCCAGCTAACGCATGTGGGTATATGGAACAAAGCCCCTTCCGTCCCCTGTCTTGGTCAGCACAAAGCATCACTGATGTGGGATTGCACGTGCACCTTCCTTACACTGATTTCTGCTCCACGACCCTTGACAGTATTCCTGTCAGACTGTTTTTGCTGTGTGCTCTTGAAATAAAAACAAATTAGATCTTTAGTGATTTGGTGTCCAGAAAATAGGTAGGTAGATACAGCAAGATTCAGCTTCTCTCTGATACCCTCTTTTCTTCATGATTTCAGACTTGACTGAATACATGTATTTCATGTACGAACAGCACTGAAGATATCCGCCCATATGCTGAGTGAAACAGCTTCAATGGCTGAAAGAAAAGCTTTGTTTATACTAACAGTAGGTTATGGCACATATTTTTCTACTATAAGATTGAACATGTGAGGTTTCTGTAAAAAATAGAAGTAGATGACAACTTTTATAATTGCTCTTTTCTGATGCAACCTGCTAAGGAGGAAAAAAATCTGCAGCTCTACCACTACTTATTTCACACAAAATAACTATATTTAAAGAATGTTATTAAGGTTGGCAAATCAAGCACTCAAAATCTAGAATGTAACTGTTTTGTGTGTTTCTGTCTTCATTGCCTGAACCAAGTTTGTCCTAAACCTGTTCTACCTTTATCCCTATGATCCAAACTCTATTTTCTATAGACCCCACTGAGCTCTTCCCCTTGACCAATTATTTCTTGTTCCCTCTGACTCTCAGCTCTTTATTCTTCTCCATTGTTTTCTGCAGCAACTCATACCCAAGGGCTTTTCAAATACCAGACTTTGGTCCAAGTCTAGACGATGGAGAAAATTTGCCAGAACTTGGCATTGGTATCTGATGTCTGCCTGGCACCTGGTATGTAGCTCCCATTTTCCTGGGGAGCTACAGAAACACTTCACCAACACATCTGCTGCTGAAAGTAGTGTGTGGTACTTGACAAGCCTTGGAGAAGGCACAGACAACCGAGTTGCCTGTGGAGTAGTAAAACTATCTATCAGCCCTCAGTTAAAATTAAATCAGCGAACCTCAGCAAAAGTAAAAGCATCTCCCTGAAACTACCCAGCAGACATTGGTAAAAATTAACAGGCCTTGTTAACATTACCCAATGGACTTCATAAAAATCAGCTGATGGTGCTGATACAACTTTGGATCCATTATAGCTTGCCTCCCTTTTGTTTCTCCCTCAGTACCAAATAGGGAGACATTCTACCAAGATGGAAACTAGTACAGAAACACAGTGGTTTGGGACATGTATCGCTGTTAGAGAAGAAGTCACGTGAACTCCTGCCCAGAACATCCTTTCTGTTGGACAAATTGCAGATTTCTGTTGGACAATGACTATCCTGGGTAGTTTTGCATGCATTTTAACGTTACTTCTGTAATACTGTGAGACCATCCTCCAGACCATCCTCCAAACTACTGTATACTCAGAAAAATGCCAAATCTAGGCCTCAGCCTGTTTTATGTAGTTCCAGCACAACAGCAATAAGACAGCAATAGTTACCTTGTACCACACCACATCTGGCTCTTCACCGGCTGTTTTGTAATCCTCAATATCAGGACAGGAGATTGTCTTTCTCTTAGTGACTTCTGATTTTTCCAGATATCTGATCTTGCTGTTGTAACAAAGCCCAGATTCATTCTCAGCTACAGTCAAGGACATGGACACCTTCATGCAATACGTTGAGTTTCTACAGAGACAGAAAAATGTGTTCATTTATCTTACTTCCTTTCTACCATGTTCATTTCAGCACAGTAAGTTTCTTTGTTAAGCTCTTATGTTCACAAACACTTCAGCAACACATTCAAATAACAACCATCATGCTGTGTATTTCCAACACAGAGCAATGACTAGAAAATGTAACGGCTCATTTCTGGTTTACTATGAAGAAGCCTCTAGAAATTTTGTTGACAAGTGATCTAACCCAGCAGAACTGCTCTTTTGAACTTGCAAGTCTACGAACAGAGGAACTTGTTGGCACCTCAAATGTTGGTCAGGATACACCACCCCTTCTCCCCTGTGTGTCATAAACACTCCTCCTCTCCCTCTTTCTCTCCCACCCTCAGGGGATTTCACTCTAGTATGTAGTGCTATACATTTGAGAAAAAGGGTTACGAATCGGATGTTAAAGCACATCATCATGCAGGAAGAATTCCTTCTCCTGAAAGAACTGCTATATAAAATCCTACAGCATGTGATACTGTGGTGGGTCGACCTGGACCAGTTGCCACCTACCCAGCTGCTCTCTCACTTCCCCATCAAAAGGATGGGAAGGAGAAAAAAAGATTAAAAAGCTCATGGGCTGAGAAAGCAACAAGGAGCAGACTTACCAATTACCATCATGGGCAAAACATACTCAACTTTGAAAAAATT
The DNA here is from genome assembly GCF_964237585.1 of Gallinula chloropus. NCBI lineage: Eukaryota > Metazoa > Chordata > Aves > Gruiformes > Rallidae > Gallinula > Gallinula chloropus. The sequence continues at coordinate 19,503,006 of NC_140096.1, forward strand.
GTTTTAAATTAAAATAGCTTTGGATGGTAAAAAGGATGAAAAAGCTCCAACAGATTCACTTCTCCTCCCTTTTTTACTCTTCTCCCTCTGGAGGGGCACAGGGGCGGGGATGGGAGTTGTGGCCTGTCTATTGCTCCATCATGGGCCCTCCATGGCTGCTGTTTCGGTCTGGAGAACCAGCTCCCTGGAGTCTCCCCACGGCCTTGGGGCCTGGAATGCCTCCTCCCTCCCTGCCTGGGCTGCTTCTCACACTTTCCCCTCACTGACCAGCAGTATTTTTTCCTGTCCTGAAACACCTTTTCCCGAAGGTGCCACGGGCCTGGTTGAGGGGCCTGGCTCTGCCCTGAGGCGGGGCCACCAGAACCAGCCCCTGGCACAGGGCAGCCCCTCGGCTCTCCTCAGAGGGGACCCTGCAGCCCCAAGGCCAGAACCTGTCCATGGGCACCCACTGCAAATGTGAAGTCATCAGAATGGTGGTTATATGAGTGCATTTTGGCCTTAAAATCTTGAAAATGTAATCATTTAGCACATCAAACCACTGCCTGCTCTATCAGTACAGAACCCTGACAGAGTTAAATCCAGGTGAGCAGATTGCAAGCTACACCTAGTTTTTCTTAATATCAGGGTAGGATAAACACAACCAGCCCAGCTCCTGTGCCCCACAATCAAGAAAACAGGATTAAACTGAATTCCTTCAGACTTGCATCTTTAACAGAGCTATCAGCCACACAATAAAAAAAAATCCAAATGAGTGTTTGTCGTGGTGTTACTGTGAAGCATTTGCACTTCGCACCGGATCACTGCAGCCCAGGCTGTCAGCTCCTGCCCTTCACTAGGTGTGATGGCAAACAGAGTCTTTTAAAAGCAAACTACAAAGTACAAGCGACAATATAATGAGGCTCTTCCTCCCATCATGCATCATTTTGTCATTTTAATTGACTGCGCCACAACCAAAAAAGCCTGGAGTAAAACCGACATGCTGGGTGGTTGTTCCATCAAAGGGAGCTGTGGAGAGCTCTTGCAGGAGATACTGCCACTTTGCTGTTGCCTCTTCCATCGCAGCTCTGCTGCAAACTGGGTTGGCTGAGGCAAGAGGGTGTCAGGGCAGGCAAAAACTGCCCTGTGCACTTGGAAAGAGATCATCAGTCAAACCCTGGCACTAACGACTCTGGCTGCTTACTCCCTCAGGTTAGACTCATGACAAAGCTTTTAATTTTTAAAAAATTAATAAATCCAACATGCTCCCTAACAAATCTTCTCTTATGCAACGTTTTAACATGTCACTCTGTCAAGTGAGCCTGCAGTTAGGAAGAAAATGAAAAGGTCTACAGGGACGTTTCATCACATCTCTAAGCGTCATGTCAAACAAGCACTGACAAAACACTGTGCAAATGCCTTCTTGTCAAAGGTGTGCCACGAGCAGGTGTTTGTGGAAAGAAGTATTTGCAAGGCAAATCAACAGCAATCTGCAGAAACCTCCCATTTCCAGCATTGTTAAGAGTTACGTACTCAGCAGAACCACAGCCTTCCCCCTTCCCACTCCCTACTCGTCAAAACATCACCTATTCATTCATGTAATAAAGTCCCTGGGTATTTTCTCTGTTCCTCACCTCGGAGTGGGAAGGCTCGCTTTGCATGCGGCCATGATGTAGCTGAGATTGCAGCTGAGAGGCTTTAAAAAAGCCTCATCCTCAAAAACTACACAAAACACATTATTTTACTGGAAACAGAAGTTCTCTGGACTGAAAAAAAATGCATCATTTTGGGTGGGCTGTTCAGAAATATTTATATGATTTACAGGACATAGGTCAACTTTCTCCCAGCTACTCACTTTTGAAAAAGGTTTCCTTTTTTCTGGGAAGAAATCAAAACATAGTTGGAAAGTTTCAAAGCATCTAATTCAGCACTGACAATCCAGAAAATATGGATACAACCACTCGGTAAAATCAATAGTAATTAATGAGTAAAGATTATTTAACTTTCCTGAATGACTACAAGTATTACTGAGTGCAAATAAGGTCAAATGTGCTGAGTAACAATGATCCAGGCTAATCAAGAGTAATGACTTTGAATAGTTGTCCATTACTTGGTGTTATTTAAAAGCACTGTATTTTCTGCTAACAATCTTGCATTATTTAGTTTATATTTTGAACAGTGCTGGAGGCTACTTCTATTTAAAATGCTTCCTGGAACCACAACCTAAAAATGGAGTATTCTTTTCATTAGTTACAATTAGAGTTGAGTAGAATTGAGAAAACCAAGTGCCTGGTGAGCACTATCACTTTTGTTCACACTCCATGACAGAGACAATAAATCTATTCAGGCTCATGATGAAGAAAGCTCTCACTAAGCCAACAGCAATAGACTTGAAAGCTTTATGAATGCTTCTTCACCAGCCACTCACGTTAGTGCTACTGCTGGTAATTCAGAAAAGGGCAAGTTGGGCAGGAATTCCAGTGAAGGAAGCAGCAGCCTTCCTTTCATCTAGTCAGCCTGGGATAATGGTTAGATTTCTGTCATGTGCAAAAGGAAACAGCAGTTTGATCAGCCTCACTGTTTTTCTCAGTTTTGAGGCAGAAGCCCAGGAGCTGAAGGTTGCAGAAGAGGTGAACCATTCCTACCTGAGCTAGGCAAGCTGTTCCCCAGGATGGGATGGATTTCATGGCTCAGTCCTCTGAGCAGGTGATAGGTTTGTGCTGACTTTGCCTTGGAGACTCCCATGGGTACCATTTTTTGTCAGTTCAAGTGCTATGAGCTGGAGCTTGCTAAAATGGTACATTCCCTTGGTTTTATGCAGAAGGTTGCCATAGAATTGACCATGTTCATTCTATGCAGGAATTAGTAGATAAACCTGTTAATTCCCATATATAGAGAAAAGGACTGTAATTCGAACTGTAGTTTTCAGAAAAGGGTACATTTGGGTTCACTGGCACATGGGAATGGGCTGTCTTCTCTCCCTTGTGGGGCCTGGGGCATGAGGGGGTCTCCAGAAGGTGCAGCTCGAGCAGCTCAAGGAAGGGACTGCAGTTTTTACCACCTGGGGAAACAGACAGGAAGATTTTGGTGGTGACCACAATGCAAGTCATGGAAGTGATGGGAAATCACCTACAGACATGATGGGAAGGATCCAGTTCTTTCCTACCAGTCATTTTCAAGCCCCATGTGTCCCCTTGATGAGCTGCACTGAAGGTGTTTATGATAAGGGACTTTAAGATGTGAAGACTGAATAGCATAAATCCTGTTTGTTGCTTTTCTTCTTTTCAAAGCTAAACTGGTGGCCTATGAATTATAAAAAGGAAGATCCACTTTTCAGTACATGGCCATGGAGCCTGGTGAGGGAGGTCAATGTTCCCAGCACTCTGCAGCCTGGCAGGAAAGGTTACATGGAAGTGTTTAATGAGGAAACCCAGAACACTAGAAGAACAATAAATAACAAAAGTAAAGCATGTAACCACCCAGGTTTTGCTTTCAGAATTGGTAGCACAAATGAATAAAAAGGAAGCATCTTCCAGGTGGATGAGAAAGATGCTGGATTGTCTGTAGTGGTGACTGCAGTATTGGGAGGCCAAGCAAGAAGAGCTGCATATGAGTAGAGAATACTGGAAGCCAAATGAACCCAGCAGACTGCAGACAGCCCACTTCCCACATGTAAAGGAAGTCTCAGGTCCAGAATCTGAAAGTGGGTCTTTTAATAATTTCTCCTTTTTTGAAAGGTTTCCAAACCATTTATTTTCCAGGGGAACTGATTTCCAGTGGATTCAGTTTCTACAGAAGGTAGTGGTCATCTGCAGAGCAGGAAGAGGGAAGAAAAGAAGGAATCACTCCACAGAATAAAGAAAATAAAACCCCAATGTGTTATGTTTTCACACTGAAACTAAGATTTCTAATTCCCTGTTTCAAGGGACTAGTTACAAACTCGGCCTACTCTCTCAACTGGAAATGTGAGGAAGGGTTTAGCTTCGCCAGAGTTCACAAAGCAGATTCCTTTGTTCTGGTGGCAAAGCATCTTTAATCCCCATGCCACCTTCAGCTGGCTCTGAACAACAAACTGAAGCCAGTTTAGAGTCCAAAAGAAAACCACATGGAAAATCAAGGGAGTATAACAGGTCTCTAAGCAAAATTGTGAGTTTGGCTTGACTTCGAAGCAAGGACAAGAGGGGAAAAGGGAAGATACAAAGAAGTGGATAAGAAGGACATTTCAAACTGAAGTGTCAAGCCCTAAATTATTTCATTGTGTTTTGGATTCAAGACAATACATCAGTTCTGAGGCTCAATCCAAATTAGGGGAAATATTCACAATTTTGGAATAACTTTTTTAGCATCTGTGAGGGTGGTTTGCTGAAAGAGTCAAGTAAAACACTGTCTGTAGAATGCACTGAACCTTCCCTCTCCCCATTTATCAATTTTCTTACAAAGAGGAAGGCAGCAGCAAAGTGGTTTTATATCTACTAGATTGGAAAAATCCCTAAATTTGAATGTCATATTTATACAAAAGAATTTGCAATTTTGCAATTTTTTTCCAAGTTCATTTTTCATTAACTGTTGAGGCTTTTATTTCATTTTAAGGCTTTTGGTTCTACAGCTAAGACTCTGGTGTTGGATCCAAAAGCTGTGCTCAGACTTAGATCTCTCCCAACATACCCGAACACTCCAGCTGTTTAATGACATTCTCATTGGCTCACTGAAACACTGACTGTGGGACTGGGTAGATCAGCCCTCACATTCGTCTTTGCTTGTTCTGAGTTAAAGCAACAACAGCAAAAACTACACCACCAACTGTCTTTGTCCACAGCAATTCACACACCATCAGACCCGCTACCAGCTGCTGTAAGAATGTGCTATGTTACCAGCTTTCAGACTTAATTGGGCATTTGATTGTTTTCCTCTCTCTTCATGAGAATTTTATAAACATATTCCTGTCTAAATTTTACACTTCACGTAACGGTTACCACGCAGTTGTATTGGTATCTGAGCTTGTTTCACTCAGCTCAATGAGGCCACAGTTTGGTGATCTGCTTAAAGAAACATGAGTTATTTAGTATCATTGTTGGGGATTTTTTTTCCAGATAACACAAATGTAGCATCTTTCCTAGAAAGAAATGGATTATTACTTACTCTTCTAAGGTTTTATTCAAGTACTAACTTACTTCTTGGTGACTACCACTGCTACATGTTTGGGGTCACTGTCTGGAAAAGATTAAATTCCCACTTATGATGTAAATTACTCTCAGAGCTTACAGATCACAAAGCCTTCAAAGTTCTGGGATTTTTTTTCTTCTCATCAATGTTTTGAGAGTGCAACACCCAAAGAGGAACAATTAAACAGATTGCTGACACTGCTGCAGGTTACTCCCTGGACCACAGACCAAGAGGTTCCTTGATTCTGCTGCTTATGTGTGTGGTACTTGGCCTCAACACAGCTCCAAACATTCCCATCTTGTATTTTACTTGCTTACTGCTTTTATACCTGTGGTTCTAATACCAACTCCTATGCATAATAAGGAGAAATCCTAATCCCACGTTACCTCTCCTTTAATGTGTGATTGGTTTTCAAGATCCTACTAGTAAAAGAAAGCATCCTCAGGGAAGCATGATCCCAGAAAATGAAGTGTTAAAACAGTGCGATGTTACAAACCCAATGTTCTTGCATCACACGCTTCCCCTGACCATCCAACAGAGACCTCCATTGTGAATCCAGAAGGAGAAAGGTATCATTCAAGACCCCATTCTCTTCAAGTAGAAAAAAATATCTGTGCTGAGCTAGCCCATCACTCTAAGAATGTTCATTCTCTCTGTACCTCTTTTCTCCTAAAATTCAACTACTTCACAAGACTCACTAGAAACAAGGCAACAATCTGAGCTTGACCAAAACATACTTAATGTCCCAGAGGCCCATGCTTTACAATGAAGAAAGGCTACATGCTTTACAATTCAGAAAAAACAACTGGGCAAAGTCACTGAAGCATATCCTTTAAAGGCTCATATTAATGACAGCTTGAAAAACTGTCCGGGGATGTCACCTCAAGTTAACCACCAGGAATATAGTTCTCACCAGAGAGACTTAAAAGCCAGCCCTGTACTCCTCACTGTGAGTTCAGCCCTGCTTAGGGAATTTTCAAGCTTCCCAGATAAGAAGAAAACAGAGAAGAAAAGAGGATCTGGCATTAGGGTAGAGTTTTTGACAGCTAGATGTCTCTGACCAAAGTTTAGATCTTAGTTTAAATTGAAGTTGGACTTCATCTAACATCCTTATTAGGAAGGAAACGTGACACAAAAATGTCAGGATGTGCCTAGTACAGTCAATGACACAGCCTGTAACAGCAAGGCCATGATTTGAAAATTCAGGGATAATCTCTAGGATCATGCTTCTCAAGCCTCTCTGAGAACAGCAGTGACAGCCAGCCTGATTTGCACATGGTGTCAGAAGGAACTATTTCTTTCCTGGTTTTCTTCACACACATGTGCTCAGGTCCTGCTGAACACAATGTCATGACTGAAACCCAAACAAATCAGCAGCCAGTCATTCCAACAGGGGCTATTCAGACACAGAGGGAAATTCTCCCAGCATTTCAGTTGAATCACATAGGTCAACAATGTTCCTTGGGTTTGGCTTGGTTTTTTTTTAGTCTTCAAAAAAGTTAGTTATTGGAAAGGAATATATAACAATATAATACAGAACAAAGAAGAAATGCAGAAGCCAAAAGAACACCAAGTTATCTCAGCATATCACACCTCAGTTCATGAACTATCTGGTCCCTATCAGCTTCAGCACATCCTGTTCCAGCAGAAGAAATCCTGTAATTGGCTGGGTTTGCTCTTAGGGAAATTTTTTTTCTTTGCCCTTAAGAATTACAAGGCAGCAAGTTGCCCTGAAGTTTGCTACTGCAAATGACTAAGCCCTTTTCATTTATTTCCTAATAATTTTCTATTAGAACTTGGGATATTACTGTTAAATTATACTGTATTACTGAAAAGCCCCATTACAGATGACATAAATCTGAGGTACAGGGACAACTGCTCCCAGGAAAGTATTAAGAAATCCCTTTCTAATAATTTTGGTTTCACAGTACCCTGTGTCTGAGAGCACTGAACACTTTCTCCTTTATTTCTTTCAGCCCACACAGTGGGTGAATTAATGTGTCTACTCCTCCATGCTTTTTTTATTAGACATCTAGCACACAAAATGAAAGTTGCATTCAGTATACCCATCAGACTTGTCTACATTGCTAAACCTCACTGATTTTGTTGCCTCTGGGAACAAAACCTGTGGAGTACATCCTTCCTTCTGCATCTAAGTCCTATTTGTAGATGCAATGAGGAAAGGCAAGCCCTCCCCTCTACACACACACAGTTTGTACATGGGCAATTGAGCATGTAAGCCACTGGATCCGCTATTATCTCATCAGGTACACAAGGAACACTATCATGAAGAATCATGAAGCAAACATCCTTAATGCCAATTTGCAATGAGAGCTGTTTGAGTTCCACAGCTGAGTCCTCCTGGCTGTGTCTTCCCTTCAGTGTTTGCCAGAAGAGAACTTATCCTCCAGGACCACTTATCAAATACCAGCTTAAATCCCTGCAGTTCTGTCACCTTGTGCTTTGGGATGATGGATTTCCTCAAGAAACCGTCCATTTGTCTCTCCAGTGACATGACACATACAGCATTGTCTACTGAAGTGTTACAGTTACAGCTGGATGCTGTGTGGGTTTCAACAGGAGCAGTACCCAGGAAAGCCACTCTCCTCCACTGTTACTTGGAGAAGTGAAACGAAAACTCTTTAACATGGAGATGGCTGAGGAGGGCTGAGCAACATCTTGGCAAAAGGTCTCCTGCATGCAAAGCTGACTGCAGGAGGAAGCAGTCATTCATCCCTTTGCATCCCTTCCCTCCATCAGGCAAGGTCTTGTAATGGCCCTTCTTCCACAAGCAACCAGTGACAGTGAGCTGAAATGGTACTGTGGCACTGCAGCACATGGAGCTTTTGCTGCAACAATCTGTTTGGACTAGAAAGTAATGCAGGTCACATTAAAGGTAGCTAAAACTGGGAGTTTACTATTAAAAAACCTGGAGGATACACAGTATTTTCATTCTTGTACATGCTGCTGCAGCAGGGAAGTCGCTGGATGCTCTCTGGTTTTCTGCAAGTGTGTCAAGAGAACTGATAGAACAGATTTCTCTCAATAAAGACAATGTCATCAAAATGATTTGCAGGAGCACCATCACTTTTCACACAAATTCAGTTAGAAAAGTGAAGTATTCTGATTCTACTTTCCCCTGCATTTTGATAACGCCAAACCATTATATCTCAGCAAGTGTAACTTTATCATGAATCATACTGGCTGTATATTATATGCAGTCTAACACTGTATCCAAGTACTGAATACCATATTTCACAGGGATTTTGTTTATACAGAAACAGTCTCTCTTAATGTGGGAAATGTCACACGCTTTTAATGCCTGATGTTTAATATTCGTGTCTGCAGAGCCTGGGAAACCCGTTCCATGCTGAATCCGGGCACTAAAGGTGAAATCTGTGGCTTCTACAGACATGCCTGGGCAGTACAGCCATGAAAGCTGATCAGGTACCAGTGTGCAAGTCAGAGAGGTAGCTATGAGATGTGTAATCCATCAGCTACTTAGATGTGCTCCTCTTCTCCCGATCTTTTCAGAGGAAGACTATGGGGGGGGAAGGCACTTGCCAGTGAAGCATATGGAAGGAGGTACTCCATGGCTGAAATGGAATTACACCACTTTGTTCAAAGGGACTTAAGATACAAAAACACTTCCGTTCTGAACAGTGGAGCTCTGACTAAAGCCAAGGTACCTGAAAATGTAATGAGAAGATATTGTCATCGACAACATGAATGTCTGTATGAAAACATGTATTGTAAAAACTATGAGAGATGGCTGCAGAGAAAGAGACCTAACCCCTATCCATCACATATGAATTAGTCCAGATTTCGTATGGTCTCTGTTTGGATCTGAAAAAAACTCTTCTTCCTTTCACTTGGAAGGCAGACTTCCAGCTCTCAAAAAAGTGGTGCAACTTTTCCTGGGATGATGGGTGCACAGTGCAGTCCAGGTCCTCAGCTCCACCTAACACCCACTTCAGTGAGAGTACAAAGGTAATGCTACAAGAGAAGTTTTACTGACAGACTCCCCAGGCTGTCTAAATCTGATTTTGATTTGCTGGTCACGCGCTCCACAGACATTCAGAAGCCAGAAGGCTTAAAATCTACTATCAGTCTATTTTATTACTGCTCAGAAAGTAGTATCTCAATATTTCACCAGTGGCTCAGCAAAGGCTTGATTCTCCTGTGCATGTCCATGGCAATGCTGCTTTCCATTAAGGACTGTACAGACAGGGACAAAGCAAGGGAAAAAGGATACGCCTGTTTCCTAACTTGATTTGTTGGCAGTTCTCTGGCATCAAATGCCGGTATTAAAGCTCGGCAGGCTTATCGCCTCACAGGCATTCAAGGCCCTCACTCCCTTGTTATTCTGCATCTTGCACAAATAGCAAGGCTTAGCTCCATCAGCCAGGCTGGAGACAACAAACCTCCACCTTCTGCTTTCTCTGCACCCTCCCAAGGCCCAGACTTTCTACCTTCCTGACTCACATTTTGAGAACTGATTTGTTCTGTTTCACCAACAGTTAACTAATAGCAAATATGCACTCATGGTTTACTGATCTTGTTCATAAAGCACTTTTTCAGTGCTTCTATTTGTTTTGGAGCTGGTCCCAGTTAGAAGAAGGGGCTCCAGGACTTGTCCCTTGCTGAGGGCAAAGATGAGGCTAAGCTGTGCTGAGATTTCTTCCCTAGCTCATCTCCTCTTCTGTTAACATGTTCACAAGATCTACGTATTTCCAGTTCTTGTTCCTTCTTTAAAAGAACAGAGGCTTTTAAGACAGAAAAACCCCCTTATTCGTTCAGAGAGCGAAAGCAGCACATGATCTGACAAATGACCATCTTAGAAATTTAGGGCCACACTATGCATTTAGATCCATTTCTGTTTCCATGTTTGGTTTGGTTACTCATCTCTGAATCCTTCAGCGAAGATGCTTCGATCCAGACTGCTGATGCAAAAATCCCCAAACACCAAACCTCTGTAACAGAAATGCTGACAGCTTTATCTGAAAGCAGCTCTGGCACATTCTGGAAGATTAATGGCAGATAAAGGGCCTGTACTGCAGAGAGCCCTCTGGAACTCCACACTGGGCAGCAAAGTCACAAAACAAATGTCCCAGCATTTATCCAGAAACTGTAATGAAACACACTTCTATCCATTAGTCAGGATCCCTTTTGTATGTCACTGGATCTTTCTGTACAAGTAATATTCCTGATTTGACACAGAAAAGACACCTGAGAATAAAGCAGACCCATGGAATTCACCTGGATTAGCTAACAGCCCAACTCCACACTCTTAAAAGTCCCTTTTAATATGCTACAGCCACGCCTAACACTGGAGACAGACACCACACATCAGTTGGCATCTGTGTGCCAGCTCAATGTCATAATGTACTGTGAGAAGAGAGAAATATTAATGCAACTATAATTTCCCCCTACTATACTCACACCCCCACACCTGCCTATGGAACAAAGTCTAATTGGTTAATAAAGGAAAATCAATATTTAAATTACGGTATCAGAACTCTTCAGCCTGCAGAAGCAATCTCTTTCATTAAGGCTGCTCTAATATCCCTTAATTTTATCCAGCATCTCAAGTTCTTTTAGAAAACAGCCATGATTACCGAAATGACAATTCTGTATGAGAAAGAATTCAGTGACACATTGAATTTTTACCCATCTCCAAATCAGTGCCATATCAGCCTATCCTTCACCTGCTTGTACCACCCTTCTCAAGCAGCTTCTGAAAAAGTCCTTAAACAACATCCATGCCTTGATCCTGCAAGCCCCCATGAGCAACCACAAAATGCAGCTTCTTGAAAGGTAGGGGTTTTTTTTTTGAACTGTGAAGAAACTTTTCAACGATCAGGAAACTCAGTGAAATGTGCAGTGGCCGTTTCCCCACACACTTTGCTTATTTGCCACTTTGTTTTGACAGGGAAAAAAATAACTGGCCAGGGAAGAGTGAATTAGCACAGCTCTCACTGCTGCTGCTGACATCCCTTATCCACAACTTGCTAAAAACTCCTGGTGCTCAATTCCCTTCTAGCTGAGATCTTCCCAGCTCGAGTGTGTCCTTCCTTTCAAGCCACACAATTCTTCTGGGGAAGGGGCCTCCTGTCTGCACTTAGCCTTAGCACCGCATCCACACACCTCACGCCCTTGAGCCCTGTGCACAGACAAGTGGGAATTTCAGACAGAACAGTTCTCAGACAAGAGATTTGCCCTGGCTGAACACAGCACATCCCAGCTGCCTGGACATGCTGATGTGGGGCTTTGCCCTTTAGGCAGCACAGGGAATCGCACCAGGGCTTCCCACCTCCTTGGTGAGTGGCTAGAAAGACATCAATTTAAATCTGAATTGCTTCTGATTTTCTCTTTTAGAGAACCTAAATGAAAAACTCGTTAGTTGAGAAAAACTCCAAAAGTTTTATATGTTTCTTTAATTAAAAGCATTTTGTTCCCCTCCTTTTTTTTTCCATTCAGGTACCAAACCAAAAGACTCAGTCATGCACACAACCCTACACCCAGCGCTGCACACTGATGGACACAGTCCCCCCCTTCATTTCCACCACACTGAGTTCTCTCCATGCAGTCAGTCTACAAAAGAAGGCATCTGTAACAGAAATCGTTAATGTTTCTAGAAAATGAAATCACAGTCTAGAATTACTGCTCCCATTCATGACCTCTTAATTCTCACCAAGCAGGTAATCCTGGTTAATGACTAAAACGCAAACATCTGCTTATCCCCCTCCAAAAAAATGGATTAATAAAGCTGAAATTACACAGTTAATGGTGTGGATAGTCTACCACAAAAGTGTGATCATATTTCAGAACATTACATCTAGCCCAATTTTAATGAAATTAAAATAAATTACTACTGCTATTTCCTCAGTTATTTTAAGCCACCTATTATTTCATAAACAAGGATACATTACACCTTTTTTGGAAGAAAAAATTAATTCAGTGAAGAAAGAAATACAGCCTTGCATGTGCAACCACTATATATAATACCCTGCACTCTGACATAACTCTGAAAATGCAAAAATATCTGTAATTATATAAGAAAGTTGTAGCCAGAGCCAGAAAACTGCATAACTGACAAGGAAGACCTTATTGCTGTGTAATGCCTTCCAAGAAGCAAGCCATACAGTTTTTATCTGAAAATGAGGATAATGTATGAATTATTTAAGAACTTCCCCACTTTTTGTTACCAAAACTACTTTGTCATGTAAACGAGCAAAGAGTTTAGAATCTTCCTAGAAAAAAAAGGATGTCCCAGAATTTGATCCAAGATCAATTCTTCATTGTTCACATAGGATTCACATTAAAATTTCCAGAGTATTAAACTACCAACTTAATTACCACAACAGTGACTTCTTATGAAAACAGTACAGCTCCCTTGGAACATGTAAATCACTATCTTCCCATAATGTTTCAAAATCACAGAGTTCACATCACAGCAAACCTGTGACAGAGAAGCTAATAAAAGAATAAGTAACTCCAACAGAGACTCAACAGTGAGTCTGGCAGATGCATCTGATATTTAAACTGGGTGTTGGCTCCCAGTACAAAGCACTGTGTACCACCACACAGTTAGGAGTGTTCTTCAGGATCAGAATGGACTGTGGCAGCTGAGACAAGGCAGCAAGGGTTAGCAGAGATGGAGAGGGAGTGAACTCTGGGCTCTGAACAGCGCTGTTATTTTGCTACAAATATTTGATATTAAATTCATCGACCTTGTGTATAATTTCATTATGGAACAGCAAGAATGAAGCTTTTTTTTCTCTGAAACTAAATACTTTAAAACCAAATCATATCTGTGAATGCCTTTTAATTCAAAACTGGATCATTTAAGGAATATTTATTCATTCATTCTTAAAGAGTCCTCCTTTTTCATCTTCTCATTTTAGGCATAGAGCTGACATCAACATCCACATGATGGAAATCACAAGCTCCAGCACATGCTTAATTTAAGGCTCATCCAACAGTTCCAAAATACTTCTGAGACACACATTTCAGTGCCTTACCAAACGAGGTCTGTTTAAATTTATGACAAATCATAACTGTATATTAAAATAAACATTTCTTCAAAACCAGACAGAACCGTAACTCCCCATGGCCTAACCCCATCAGAATAATTCAGACTCAGTCTAACTCTTTAATAACTCAGAGGATTTGAAAAAGAGCATTACTTAACCAAAATACTTCATGATTTAAGAAGTATCCAGTGCTGAAGGTTTATGGCAAATTGAGAATTTGAAAATGTTGGATAAAAAAAAAAAGACCCAATTAAGTGAAAACACATGTTTAATTATAACTATTGGAAGAGGCAAATATAATTACTATGGAAACTAATTTGGAGACAAAGCATTCTGTGACATATATAATCATAAGAATAAAAATAAGGAATATATATTCACTGGAAGGATCTCTCAATCCTGAGAGCTAAAGTTAAACATTTTTTAACCAAGACAACGTATACATTCTTAGTTAGACTTTAACATGATACCCACCTTAGAACACACGTGTAGAAACCACTGTCTTGCAACTCAACCGAGTGAAACCATATTGAATCTTCATCCTTGCTCATCCTAACTTCAGAAAATATAATAGGTTCTTCTAAATCTCCTTTGTTTTTGTACCACATAAGCCTAAGACCTGTGCTTTGGGCCATGCTATAATTAGTTCTGATATAGCTGTAGAAAAGGGCACATTTCACTCGGACTGGTTCACCTGCCAAAGCCATGTATGTCTTGAGATCCACTGACCAGTCAATGCAACCATCAACTGAAAGTAAAACAATAATAAAGAAATATTAGATACAGATATATTTTTTTCAAGATAGTGAAAGGCAGCTTGTGAAATGCAATGCAATTACTTAAACGGGAGTTTCATAGGAATGTGAAAATCTGAAGCAGCTATTGGCAATTATGGGGGTTTATACACCTTTTTTTAGTTACATGTGAATGTAAGTGTGCAGGCAATAAATAGAGCACACTGGGCCTGCTTGATTCCATTTCTTTACAATATCATTACTTTCATCCCCCAAACACACTATGTATAAATAAACCAAGTCTTTTCACCCTAACTACTTGCCCCTGTATTTTGAATTCTTTAATTCCTTGTTGGAGGACAATGTACACTAGCATCTGATCCCAAGCTTACCCCTTCTGCATCCACCTCTGCTAATTACATTGTGTAAAAAAAAAATAAACAACTGTGACATTTATAATTTCCTTTCAAGGCAGTTCCACATAGCTTTTTTCTTCTGGTTTTTTTTTACAGCCCACTCAAACTGTAGAGATATGCACTGCATACAACAGGATACAATTACAACATGCTACCTATGCAATCAAGCTTAATACAGATGTGAAAAGGGTTTTTTGAAATCCTGTTCAGCAAACACTTTTGAAACCATTTTCTTGATGTTTCACTTCAAAAATGAACACATGCCAGCCAGTTTAATAAAAGATACCTCTCCCTTCAATTTTTTCTTTATTTTAACTTACCTTAGTTATAGTGTAACCCTAGAACACGTGTATATATCAGGACATAACTCCTTTAAATCATGTCTACCGTTTTTGCAGCTTTCCCTTGAATCCTTCCAAACTAACCATGATAAATAAAAGGTTTAATTTTCTCATGGCAGTAAATCAGCTTTAATTGAACTGCAACCACATGATCCATGCAACTGAACCATATTTTAAACCACTTCCATACATTTATAATACATAAACTTCGCCATGACATCTTGTTGTAAAACAAACTTTAACTTGTAAAACAAACTAACATTGGCTCAAGAGAGGAGGGAAACCCATGACTCAAAACTCTACTTTTAATGTATCCACTGACAAGAGGGTGATGGTATGATAGCTGTACCCCAAGCAGCACAGATCAGCCTACCTGCTCCGGCTCCCACCCCACAGCAGATGTAAACACAGCAGCTGGTTGTGCCAACTGACTTCTGACTTCAACAAAAGAGTCCCAAAACCAAAATGTTCACCTGAAGTCAAGTACACACAGTTTCAGTTACCTCCAATTTTAATTTCCATTCTCATTTTGCTGAAAACAGTCAGCTGCTTTAAATTAAAATTCATTGTTTTGCTCTTAACAGCTACTGTTAATGACATAAAATGAAAGGCTGGTAGCAATTTCCTGACTTTCCACTTCTTCCTGTTGTTCTCCCCCTCACAGCTTAGTGACACACAGAACTGGAGAGGTTTGCACAACTGTTACTTGAAAATCACGTACTGAAGTGCTCTCAGTGCATCCCCTCCAGGTTTACAACACCCTTGCCCATAGCCAGAGCTGTGCACAATGACTCAAGCATTCCCTCTCAGGACCCACTGAAGCACCACATTCACCTCTGTCCTCGATGGTGTGATACAGACACGGGCAACCGACAGCAGCGCTGGGAAAAAAACCCAAGTCTCCCAGTCCTACAAACCCATCCAATCCATTTATAGATTAAATCCTCTTCTGACAACATAAATTATTTTATATAAGTAGCTTTGAGGGTTTTTACATCGAGCAGGTATCAATGTGCTCCATACAGAGCTTCCTCACAAAAGCTCTGTGCTTTTTTTAAGCCCTGCTCTTCAGGCTGGTGTGAGTTTATAATTAAAGAGCAGTCCAGAGCTTGCAGTCGCCTTCTCTCAGCACGGGACGTGAAAGGCAACCCTGAGCTCTCCAGATGGCTCATCCCTCTTGTCCAGGACACACAGGTATTCCCACAGGCACCCTTCCTCTGCTGCTTTAGCAAAGTCACAGAAGTCTAAGGGGTGTAAGCTGAAATGAATAGGCCTGCCCAGAACTGGAATTTAGATCCAAACTAATTCAGCTGATCTAATTAATTCTGTCAATCTTCTGTCAATCTAATCCTGTCACGTCACCTAATGCTTTCCAACCTCTGCTGGTTCAGCAAAGTTAAACCACAGTAAAGAATAACTGACATTCAGACACGCACAGAAAGCTTGTGGGTCAAGCAGAAAGGTGCCAGTCTTTCATTTATTTCACAGAGCACAGGCACAATTAGGAAGACTTATGGACTTAGGTACTGACCCAATATGGAAATCCAGCTTTGGAAGCTGAAAAATGCCTTTGCTTCCAATAAAAATTCTCCCACATCCACACCAAACAACTTGTCAAAGCACAGCCCAAACACTGAGCATCCTTCAGTATCACCCCACCTGCCTCATCTTCCACTTTCATTTGAAGAAAATTTCTGCCTTTTAGTGTGCACTTCTCTTATTTATTAACAAAATTACAGCTGCTGGAGTATACAAAGCACATGGAATACACGAAAGACATTTGCATGGTAATTTACAGCCAGGTCAAGTGGCTAAAACCCATCTCTCCAGCTGCCCCAGCGAGGAGCGAGACCGTGGGGCTGGGCACTGCTGACCATTGCCAGTAGCACACTGGACGCACTGGGCATGGTGACCTGACCCCAGCCCGGCACCTGCACCTCAGAAGAAGAAAAGTTAGAAGAGGAGACCTACACAAGACACCTTTTTCCCATTAACAGTACCCGACTGGAAGAGGTTCAGCAGCCAGCAGCGAGGCTGACCCCAGCGCAGCGGAGGGGAAGGCGCAGGCAAGGGGCTGCCGGCCCATCGGCTCTGCCCGCACCAGCTGCTCCCCCGCAGCAGCTCGCTCCCCCCAGCAGGTCGCTCCCCCCAGCATGCCAGGAGGTGTAACTACTGAGAGGGGAGCACACAGGGAAGGGAGTAACCACTCATTATAGGGCTGGTGACATCTGCGGAGGGGGGGAGAATTCTCACAGAGCGCCTCGACTAAACCTTAATTATTGAAGAAAGACTAATCAAACAGGAGGCGACTTTTTCCCCTTGCTCTTTTTTTTCTTGTTAAATACACAGTCAAGACTGTTTCCTCTCATGAAGCTGTAGAGGCTAAAATCTAGGTCAGGCTCCCCACGCTCACGTGGAAGCTGGAATTTTTCCTCTTGCCGCGCTGTCAGTCACTGGAGCGTGAGCACTGTTAGATTCATTTGGAGTATTCTCCAAGCTGTCATTACAAATGACTGGAGCTGCTTAGGTGGAGTTTAGCACTCCATTATCCAGAACAAAGTTTGCTGTCATTTTTGTTGGGCTGGCTCTCAATACATAATATAATCAGGGTAGTAAGTAGAGAAAAATAATGGCATTAGAGAGAGGCACTTATTCTATAATAAATGTATATACATCTTCTCTCTGCTACTCGATAATCAGCTGATCCTTAATACGAGCCAGACTGAAAGCCCATCCAAATTAAATCCTGTCTATTGTAGATGTATTTTAGACACTTTCAATAAAGACAATGATTTGAAATATTTTCTAAAATTTGGAGCATTGAGCAGATATGGAAAAGAGTGTCCCACTTTTAGCCCAGCTTCCTAAGGAAGTTTGCCCATCCATCTGCCAGTCCCCCCACCCTGCTAACATAACATTGATCCAAGTGATTAAATTCCATCCTATTTCACAGAGCACAAAAGCATTTGGGAACACAAGAGCCCTAAATGGTACAGGACAGAATCCCAATATGTCCTGCATGGGAGGGGAACTGCAGCCCAGTTAATGATGGTGGGGCCCCACTGGGTCCATCCCAGTTACCTCTCCAGGCTAACACAACCCGAGGAAAGAAGTGAACTGAAGAAGGAGGTTACCAAATTATTAAGCAAATTCTAGATTAAGTTGGCTAACAATAAGCTACTGTTCTTTCATTTTAGCAGTCACCCAGTTGTACTGCATCTCCTTCCCCAACATTTCCCAGTAACTTCCCATTATTCTTATTTTAAATAAATCTAATTGTCCAGGGAGCCTAGATGCATTTTAACATGAACCACCATAATTTATGAGCAATTATAGAAGAGCATGTACATAGTCTCTGAGTAATTTGTCTTTCTGCTTGCTGCCATATAAATAATTTTTTGCACTGAGAATCTGCCTGTAATAATTTCTGTAGGGATCTGTCACCTACAGCAATTTATATCATGGCATTGTTAAACATGTTTGCCTACCTTGTTACCTGAAAATCTCATTTTAAATTGAAATCATCTACCAATAAATAATTTTTAAAATAATATACTAGCTAATGTATTAAATTTATTACTCCACACAGCAAGCAATGCTTGTGACTGTAAATACATAGAAAAAACCCAACATTCCTCTGATACAGGAGTTTTATTTATATATTAGCCATAGAACAGCAGAGTCTGGGAACTGATATCCATCATGCTGGGGGGTTGCAGCACATAGCAAGGATAGATGCACTCCATTAAGGAAGTCCAAAAAGGGATGCACATTTTTTAGACTATTATAAGAGAAAAATCCAGTTTAGCTCACGAATTTTAGGCAACTTGTTATTTTCAGATCTTGATTCTGGAGAAGAGGGAAGGCACCCTGGATTTGAGCACACACAGTAATGCCTTTGATAGCTTTGCCTGGATGTGATCTGCACAATGGGCCAGGGTGTTGGATGAGACTCACCATATGTAATTGGTTTCACATCTCTGGCTTTCTGGCTGCACTTTGCCAATTCTGCTACGATTGTTGCAGACCCCTGGCAGCATCTCATCACAGCCCAGCACTGCCACATGAGACCTGTCAGTCAGCTGAGCCCAGCACGTGGTTCCCTGCCATCCCACCTCCTCTCAGAGCCCCCCTCCCACTCCTCACATCATGAGCTGAGTCAGAGCGCTGAGCTGCCTAAAAACTGTCAGCAACCTCCACCCCTACCTCTGCCTGCAATTCTTCATATGCTCCACTGTTCAGAGATGCACATGCTGGTCAGAGAACACATTTCCAACAAAACTGTCTTCAAAGTCATGGATGTCACCTCCCAAGCACAGTAAGTTCATTGCTCATTGAGTTCCCCCAGCTTTGCTGACCTACCAAACGAGATGCTTGAAGGACACTCTAACAATAATAAATAAAAATCCACTCTACCAACAGACATCTGACATGGTGAGCAAATCACCCAGGTATACAGGGGAGAAGGAGCTGCTGATGCAGGGAGCAGAGGGTGGCCTCCTCCAGCAGCCAGGGGGTCCATCTCAAACTGCGAGTGGGGAGGGAAGGGGAAGGAAGTTCAGGTCTAGTGTCTGTGATGTTGCTTTTCTGAGAATTACAGGATCACCCTTGAGTCTAGTGAAGAGTTTTTGACTCTTTGCCCTTACTTTAAACTGCTTTTTAGAAAAATATGAAATAGTTGTCCCCTGAGGGATACTGCAAACCAAGAAATAGGTGTCTGTTAGCAATGATGACCACTTAGAAAAGCACCTTTGGTCTTGAGAAAAAACCCAAGTTTATCATGATTCAAGCTGGGTGAATTTTTCAACGTTTCTCCTACTACCCTGTTAAGAACATTAATTCAATAATTCATTTCTATCACAGTAACACTGAGATTCAGCAGTCACCAACCAACACTATCTTGCTCTAGAAACACAACATCCAAGAAGAGGATTACTCATGGACTCTGCAGTTCCTCTATTCTGATCTCTTTCCTGAGTATTTTCTAGCAAGAATTAGGAGCATCCAAACTTACTGGTGAAAATATTTGGGACTTTCAAGGCATGTAAAATTGAAAATATTCCAAAACTCCTAAATTGACTAATGACAGCAAAAAAAAAATAATCATTATGTTTAGTAACATACAAATATTTCTCCAAATCTGGCACATAAACACAGAAAAAAGCATTTATTTATCTGTCTACGTCTGCTGGTTTTTCCCCAAATATTGATCAAAGCTTCAAATTTCTACAAGACAGGCTAAAAGGTTTTTAAGACTTGTATATACTTCATTCTTTTTGCCCAGCTTTTCTTAGGAGCCACAGCGAAACAGCCCAACTGAAATGTCAAATATTCCAGCCGAACACTCATCGTTTCCTTTGAGGTCAAACAAACTGTAAATATATACTGCCAGAGGTCCAAATAACAACGGATTGCTCTGTCCTGACTTACATATGCATATGGAGCCAGAAGCACTTTAGTCTTATCTTGAAAATGCAAAAAGAAAGAACATACTAGTAGATCACCAATCTGTAAAATTCTCTGGGGAGAGAAAGAACCAGCTTGGACACTGAACAAATTCTCAGCTTCCAGAAGCAATGACATATTAATGAGGTTGAGACTTAGATATTAGATTTGAAGAACAAAAAAGCTAAAGCAGTGTCAGGAGAAGTTAGTGGACAGGGGCATTTCATCCTGTGGCACTTGTCAGAGCCAGCTTTTCAGGTGGCACCTTATCACAGGGATTTTCGGGAACGCTCGCTGATGGAAAGAAGAGCAAATCACAGCTGGCAGGTTAGATTTTGCTAGAGACAAGGAGCTCTGAAAAACACATTCTGTGATGGAAAAGAAATCTCTGGTCTCATCATATTCTTCACTCCCTCTTCCAAGTCAGACGTTCTCCAAGACAGCCAGACCTGAAGTGCCCTTCCAAAGCTGTGCTCTCTGCTTCGAGCGGATTGCTCTGCTGAGCACAGAGAAAGAGGAGGGCACTAAAGCAACTGTTTAAAATGCAGCATATTTACCCTTAAAATGAGTGCTTGGTGACCTTGATCTTCTAATCACTTCAATATCTGGCAGGTTTTTAAAAGAGTCTGTGTTGAAGTAAACAGTACAGAAATTGGAACTTACGAAGTGGTTTGGTTTTAAATATTCAGTGTAATGTCTTGATTCTCCGTGGCTGTCATCACATCAGAAAACAATGTAAAAGGCACCTTGAAAATCAACAGCAATAGAGCCAGGACATGAACAATAAAGATATCACACTGCATGGCTTTATGCTTTCGTGTGCTTTGTGAAGTCCCAGACACGGGTTCAAGGACTGTGCCCCAGCCTGTTCTGCCTTCCCAGCCCCTCCTGGCTCCTGCCCTTCCTGCTCCAGCACCGTCCTGCACTGGGGCAGGGAGACTGGGAAATTGTGGGAAAGTTCATTTACAAAGCTCCTGCTTCTTCCCAGCTTCTCCCTTTGCTGCCACTGAAGCAAACACAAATGGGTGATCTGCCCTGGACAATTAAACTCCTTTTCTTCTTTGTGGATCTATAAATGAAACCCCATTTCTTTAAAGTCTGCCAGGAAATAACATTGTTAAATTATCCACATCTCACTTTTTCTTTATCCCATGAGCAAGGGAACATTGTTTAAAATAAAAGCATATGCTGTGCTAGACTGGAGTGGCCAGTTACAGGATGTTACAGCTGCTTCCTGGACTGAACAAGTAACAAAACTTCCCTGCTAAATACAAAAAATTTAAATTCCATAAACAAACAACTCAGGTACCCAACAACTCAGTGCAAACACAGGTATGAACCACAGGTATGAACTCAAACACTGTAAAATGAGCTGTTCATCCAGCTCTGAAACCCACCTGAACCCAAATTTTTTAACACAGAGCCCACAAAAATCTAGGAAATAAAAATGCTTTGACTTTCTAAGGTCCAAAAAGGGGAAATACACTTTTTTTCTAACATCTTCCACATAGAATATTGCCATCTTTAGTAGCTTTTTGGATTCCTGAGGAAGTCAACAAATAATGAAAAAGCACAAAGAGAGATTTCCCAGTATCTCTGACACTTCCTTAGTGCACACGACGACACTTAGATAAATTAGAAAAAGGAAAACAAGAAAAATCAGTCTCTTAAGGAAAGGGAGAATAATAACTGATTTATGCAATGAGTAAAACAGGCTGAAAATGTTCCATTGCATTTATAAAGAAAAATTATCCTAAGATTTCAGGTAAGAAGCAATGTACTGGAAATACACTTTACAAGTGAAGGTATATGCAATTAATATTTTAAGCAGCATTGACTATACATGAGCTCTTTGAGGACATTTTCTGAGACGGTTTTAATATTCTCCAGCCGGCCACATTAACCCGTGGAGACTTTCACACACTTCTGTTTTCATGTCTTTAGCACCATGCAAACTTTGGGAACAAAGCTGAATTCATTTCAATAATTGATGAGTCCCTTTTCATTAGTCCCTTTGAATAAAGTTACTGAAGGTAAAGTAAATGCAAACTAGATCCCAGATCAGGTAGTTGCAATCTCAAGTAATCCACAATTAGGAAACTCTACATCCGCTGCTTCTTATTCCCAGGAGGGAATTAAAGGAAAGAGCTGTGAATAATAAGAATTTAGAATTAAAGAGAATGACTCTATTAACTTTCTGGTCCCTGTGGGGCAGAAGGATTGGTGCACATGCACAAGATTATTTTATTTTTCATCTGTTTTTCAAGTATGTGGACATTTTGAGTTGGAGTATCTGCTTTGTATGTCACAGCCCTCGAGTTTGGATTAGGTTAGGAAGATGGGCTCCCTATTGAATACACCAGGCTAAGCTCGTTTCCTCTATTGTCTGCAGAGGGGAATCCTTGAGTGATACAGGGCTGCTCTAAGGGCTCTTACTACATCTCACTTGCAGCAGAGGAAGACTGCTCAACAAAAGAGAGTGATGAGACTGTCAGAAAGGCCTAGGGATAGCATCACACACGCCCCACAAGAAGAAAGTGGGACTCTTTTATTCCTGTAGATGAGCTACATGGTATTTATGCAAGGTTTAAGCAATTATTCACTGGGACACCTCAGCAAGGACATTTCTAGATGTTCAAATTCCCCATTTACCACGGGCAACTCATCGCTGACCAATGTGCAGGCCTTTCACACAGAGCCAGCCATGCCATCATGCAAGTCTTTGAGCAGGACCCCAGATTCAAGGACTCCAGAGGCCTCTTCCAACCTAGTCTGCAGAGATTTGGTCCTACTGTTGACACAGCTCTTGCTGGTCACAGTCTGCAGACACCCAAAGGGAGCCTTTCATACAAACGCCCGTGCCTGGGTGTGCAGGCTTTCTACCCTACTCGTAACCATTTCTTTTCTAGCTTACAAAAATGCAGTCAGTCCAGCAGAAGATTACCATATATTTCACAAAACACATAAAGCAGATGGAATGTTTTGGGCCTTGGACATTTGCAAATACTTGATGAACTCACCACAATGTTAAGAAAATAAAGAAAAGAGAAAATGCACATCTTTAAATCAGGATATGCTCAGGAATAGAAAGGAACAAGTCAAGTTCATCTGAATTTACTTGCAACAAATAACCAGCTTAGGTCATTTGCTTTGCCTCTACACATTTACCTTTGGGTATCTAGACATATGTACCATTTTACAATTGCTATGCCATTCCTCCTGGTAGCTGGCACAGATAATTTCAGCTGCAGTGAGCCAATTACCATTTCCACTTGCATGACAGGTGCACCTCTGTTTGAAAAGGCTGTGACCCATGCTCTAACCTAGGTTGTAATTCCTCCTCTCATTTCAATTCATTAGCTGCACGTATGCAGCAGAATTTAAATAGGAAACTCCTGACTGCACCAAATTCTGTTTCAGTGAAATGAACACTCACAAATCAAAACAGTGTTTGCTTTTATAGGACAAGCATGAATAGAATTGTTACAGGCTTATTTGACTAAAATCTATCTGTAACTGATGAATTATGAAGTGCTTTCAAAATGAGGTATTTTTTAACTGTAAACATTGTTCTTAAGACTTTTGTTTCTATTTAAAATAAACAAACACAGAGTTATCCTTATCACACGCTGGTATAATTACATCTACGGAAGAAAAGTGAAAGATAATTGAAAAATGAACCATTACAAGAGCGACCTGTGCTACAGACATGTCTCTCTAGATGAAGTAGCAGGCGGTAACGCAGTGCTGTGCTCCGTAACGTGGCACTGCCCATTTGTTTAGGCAGACCTTTCCCACTGACATCCACGTTTTCTAAAACTGCCTATGGCAACATCTGGCAGCACTGCATCCACCAGCAGCTCCACACCCCCATGTACCACTACCTACAGCAACATCTGGCAGCACTGCATCCAACAGCAGCTCCACACCCCCATGTACCACTACCTACAGCAACATCTGGCAGCACCGCATCCACCGGCAGCTCCACACCACCATGTACCTCCAGGGAAAACAAGGGCCACGTTTATAGGTCCAGATGCACTTTCATTTCTCAAGTACAGACCCACCCTCACAGAGCAGACCAACCCCAAACCAGTCCAGTTTACAGCCTTTTCCTTCCATGTACCTTCAGAAGCCAGAAAAAAGTGTCAGCAGAAACGTTTCATTTATTAGTAAGCAAAAGCAACTCACTGCAAATACTTCATTACTAATACATCATTTGCTCAGAATGGCTCAAAACAAACAGGTCTGTGTTTTATTCATGGGCCTCCTGTCATCCTCAGTGGCCCCAAACTCACTCTGCAAAACACGCAGCTGCCGTGTGTGGCATCAGGCAGCACCCAAGAGGAAGACAGGAAGATGAAAAGATGTCTGAGCTCAGGGCTGGAGCTAGGCAAAGACAGGAGCTGGGATGGGGGACAGAGGAAGGGAGCCAGGGAGCCCCTAGCACCCAAGGGCTTTCTTTGGATCTCACCACATCCTCTAGCTGGGACACTGTCTTGCAGCCCCACCAGCCATCAGCTCATTGTTTCCACTTCATCACAGCTCCACGTTAAAAGAAACTCTGAAAAATCATCATAAAAACCTCCACCTGAGCTACTAATAAATCAGGAAATTTACATAACTGGACTTTTTAGATTAAAAACTCCCCATTGTACTGACTGGTTGGTTACTCAATACTCTGTAAGCAATGAGGAGACTGCTCATTTTCTGTCATGCACTTGTTCACTTCCAGTTTCTTTGCCCAACCTGCAGATATAACTTACTTTCCAGCCTTGGGAACTGCCTGCCATAACTGTTTGAGGACAACTGTTTAAGCAGTATTTTAAAATTACTAATAAAACAAAGCAGCAAGGTTGGCTATACCTGCATTTGCGTCTGTAGGGATCAGCACAAAGAAAACTAGTGTATTTTCTACTTAGGAAACTGAGTTTTAAAATGTGGGTAAACAGTACTTAAATTTTTAAACAGAAAACCACAGTAATTAGGGAAGACAGGACAGAAATATGAAGCTTGACACCCCCCTTTTTTTTCCCACCTTCTTCACAAATAGGGTGCTCCTTTTCAAGCCTGGCTACACTTATCTCAGCAAGTTTGAGGGGCAGCAACTGCTCGGTGCCCTGGGGACTCCCATCCTCACTCTTTTCAGCAGGCTTGAGGAGGACTCCTGGCTTCCAGCTTAGGGCTGGGGCTTCTCCTGCCTCTGGTCCCCTGTCCTTCCCTCACCACCCCTGCTAAATGCAAGCTGAATTCCACAAATGGTGTTCATGGGGTGGGGGGGGGGGTGTGGTGGGGGGGAGAATTAATTTTGACAAACTGTGCTGTGAGTGGATGCATTCCCAATTAAAAATGTTCTCTTTAATTCCATCTAGTCCATTTTTTTATTATTATTTTGAGTTTATTTTCCAGTTCACCACACCAGACTTTTCAGTTCAGGCAGCAGAACTGTCATCTGTCCAGCTCTACATCCGAGGAAAGCGACTGTTCCCAGCCGGAGGGGGAAAAGCACACAGGAGGCATGTGACCTCAGGGTAGGGATTTGGGGCTACAGACAGGGAAGAGAACTGAGATCTCTCTGACACTGTAACACATGTTGCTGGGGCACAAAACCTCACTTTGAGTCGGCTCTCATCCAGGTTAAAGCAGAATTGGATGGCGACAAATCGGTCCTGTTCTCCTTAGATACAAGGTCCAGCCATAGATGTGTTGATGGTGTCCAGCTGCCATGTAGGTCAGTTCACCCCTCACAACCTCTGCACCCTACAACACTGGGTGCTGATACTCCTGGGAGCACATCCCTCCAGAACACCCGCCTCGTGAAAGGGGAAGGAGGGAGAAGGAGAGAGAGAACATGTGAGAACCAGGGTATGAATCAGAGAGAGAGATGCAGACGTCATGCAAACTATGTTAGGGGAATTGCTGATAAAAGAGTTGTTCTTCAAAGATGAAGACACTTACTGCTGTATTTCTGTTAAAAATAAGAGTATCACAAATACAATCATATTTTTTTCATGTGTCACTTGTGAAATAAATGATATTTCACTGCGAGGTTGACAGTGTAAGAAATGCAATTAGAATGATTTGCATATTAAAGACATTATTATGTCTTCATTCTAAATATTTCCATCATGATGACTCTGAATAGAATCTTTGCAAACAGAAATATAAATATCCTCATGCCAGATTTCACATAATCTGAAATCATGCTGTGTCAAGTTGTCAATTTTAAAAATTCTCCTAAGCCATTACAAATCTCATTTTAATCTCTCTAAAGACTCATCTGATTTTACATAATTGAAAATAACCACTGCTTGTAACGTGTTAATTTTGATGTGTAGTGAATAACATGGTGCCAGAACCCTTCCAGCCAACCACTATTTGGAAAATCTGTGCTAAGTTTCCAATCTCCAGGCTGCCCAGGGCCACACAAACCTTTACAATGCAGTATTTTTTTTGCTATTGTTTACTACTAACTATTCCAAAGTATGTCAGCAAAATTATGAGAATTGGATTTTTTTTTCCCCTCTTCCTTGCAATTGATCATTGTGTCTTCAGTAAGAAAGATAAGCAAATACAATCTCACTAATAAGCTAGAAACTTGAGATAACAGAAAGTATTACTAAGAGCCTGGTTGCTATTGGAATGCTTCTCTGGGCAGTATCCTCTTCTTGGAAGAGATGAATCTACCCAGCAGGCAAAAAGGACATGGCACATCTTTGGTTCTATTTGCATATAATCCAAAACACTCTTGGCACTCTATAGAGCACAGGCAGCACACTTGAAGGATGGGAGGAATGACAGCAGTGTCCAACTAGACTTGTACCAACAGACATGTGAACACTCTCATGGACAGAGGGGACTGAGGTCACAGCCCTGAGTCTCGAGAACACTCACAAACTTCACTGCACTGCACATGCACGTAGATAAACCAGAAAAGATGGTGCAGGAAAGACTGATTTTTCAACCTGATTTTGCAAACTTTATGTACATAAAGAGGCCTACAGGAAAGACAGAGAGGTACTCTTTGTCAGGGAATACAGTGATAGGACAAAAGGTAATGGGTTTAAGCTGAAGGAGGGGAGATTTAGATTAGACATTAAGAAGAAATCCTTCCCTGTGAGGGGGGTGAGGCCCTGGCACAGGCTGCCCAGAGAAGCTGTGGCTGCCCCTGGGCCCCTGGCAGTGTTCAAGGCCAGGCTGGATGGGGTTTTGGGCAACCTGGGCTAGTGGGGGTAGAACTAGGTGATCTGTAAAGGTCCTTTCCAACCCAAACCAGTCTGTGGTTCTGTGATAATTAGGAAAAGATTTCTCAATTGTCCCTACATCTCCAGACTTTGTGCTGGGAAGACCATTTACTTCTAAACGACAAGTGTGGGCTGCATGCAAAATATCCTGAATTTCTGGCTCTCTAAATTACTGTTAACCTAACATTATTCCTGCCTACCTTGGGTTTTTAAATGGAATTACATGGAGCCTGCAGCTTCAAATCTAAATGAAAAATGTAGCTCCAATTGAACCTTTGGAAAAAAAAAAGCAAAAGTTAATGAGATTTAAATTAGTAACAGCCAAAGCTTTCCCTTAAAGAAAACATTATCGATTTTAAAGAGCTACCTAATGAAAAAGAATGGCACTCATTTAGACTTTGCATGAGCTACATTAGAGATTCATTTATAATAATAAATAAGGATGTGCTTTACAGTGCAATGAATCAGCAAAATTTATGTACATATTTTTATGAGTTAACTACACATTCCTTAAGCCTTTAATCACAGTTTTGGGTGAATTGTTTATGGTAGTAAGGAAATTACAGTTTCTAAGGCCCAGACCATCAAAGATAATTAAGTATCCATTCCCTATAAGAGTTAAACACCTACACAACTCTGGGGTTTGTAATCCATTCCCCATTTGTAAAATTGAAATGGATACTAGTTTCCCTTTATTCTTTATTAAACAATGTTTCCACTTTAAGTTCCAGTAACTAATTATTGGAAAAATCCTCCTACTATGAATGCCCTGCAGTTTTTACACAGTAAGTACAAAAAAATTCATATTGCCAGGAGAGGGTGTGTGTATATACATACATACATATATATAAATATATATGTGCATTCTTTGTAAATTCCTTAAATAGGTAGGAAATTTGTCAAGCTGCTGGTTTTAATATATTTTCATTCAAACACAATTTCATACAATCACAAGACACTCCATCACAGCAGCATAGTTTGAGAATATAATACTGTGATCCTGTGACATTTAAATATGGAACACCAGTGGCCGTGCACAGGTAATTATCTGGTTGCATTTCGCCAGCTTACCAAACCCAGTTAGTCCTCTGAGAACTGCTCAGAAAACAAACGATGTCCAAGGTTCTCCAAGGAAGTTTCAAATTACTTTTAAAACTAAACTACTTATACAAAAAGTAAGCATGCCTGGATCCAGTCCAAACAGAATTTCACCTCATAATTAATTAAAGCTCCAGACAAAACCCATCAGAACAAAAGGAACATTCAGTTCATTTGCTGAGATCCTTGCAAATGCTAAAACTTTAAACTCTGTTAAACAGTCACATTCTCTCTATCTCAATGGCTGAAGCCAACCTTGGTTGAGGGAGCCCCGAGCCCCCAGCTTGCTCTCCAGCTCCCACCCTGGTAGGCATCTGCTCAGATTCACTGCCCAAGACACAGAGCTGCTCAGCAGCACCTCAACGGGCTGTCATGGTGCTACAGATGGGCAGAGTGACCTTCATGTAGTATTGATGACAAAAGATGGTGTGTAACTCCTCACAAACTCTGAAGATGAATTTTCTCCCACATACAGTAAACCCAAGAAAGGTAACCACAGTCCTCTCAATAAAGCAAGCTGATGTCTCAAACTAAGCTTGTGTGTACCAAGCTAATAAAGAACATGCCAACGACCTCCATGCAGTGCCAACAAGTACCATGACCCCAGGACAGCACTGGTTTTGCAATGCAATTCACCAAGTCATCATTTCACAGGGGAGATAATACTTGTCAAAGCAGATCTGAACTGCTGGACTTCATTTTTGCATTGTTAAAGCAAAAGACAGATTTGCAAAGAGATGCATTTATTTTTAATAAAAAACATCCATCCACATTAATTTCACCTGCCACAAGACTGTACCTTGAAATGACTGAATAAAACTTAACCCACCTGTTCTGCAGAACTAAGAATTACAGCTTCCTATTTGTGAGATGGTTTACAGAAGCCTCCTCCCCTCCCTCCAACATCCTGCCATTGTCTTCCTTCATACGATTTTGGTCATCTCATCCACATTACTGTTATAACTCAGAGGAGCAGTGCAGCTTTGAATCAAACCCTGCTGTTGTCCTCACATCTCTCAAAGTGGGTTTTGGGATGTTACCCCAGAGGCTCCACTGCAGATACACACACACACATACACTCCCACCCCAAATGGAGACAAACGGGTCCAAGTCAATGGTTGGTCTTCAGACAGCTTCAAAACAGACGTGAAGTTGGGAGACATTCACTCCCAAGGATCAGCAGAACCCCAGAACTCAAACTGGTCTGAAGCAACACCCTATGTACCACTTAGATGTGGGCACTTCCATCCCAGATCTGTCGCTCTAAAGATCTGCTCTTGCTGTACTAACACAGAACTAGCTGAGGGTGCCCAAAGATGGAACTTTCCATTCAGTTTGGAAGTGATAAGCTTCAGACTTCATGCATTAAGGGTTCCCAGAGGCAAGCCAGCTCTCAAATAGGTAATATTTGGGAAGAATTTTCAGTGGAGAGAAGGAAATTGTAATTGAAGTACCCAGGGTTGGCTTTGTACTTTGTCCTTCCCTTCTTTAATTATAAAATAAATTAATAATCATGAGCACTGTATTTGTTTTTAACTATGGTATTCCCTCAGGCACAACAAAAAACCTGAAACTGCCGGAACTGCATCCCTGAATGGATCTTAAGGGAAATAATTAATAAAAACTACTCTATCATTGCTTGTTTCTATAAACTGTATATTCCAGTAATATGCTACAAAATTCCTTGAAGATCAACAAAAGACAGTCCTTTCTACCCCACGCAAATGTGACCACAGTAGATTGTACACTGCACCACAGGAGAACCGTGATGATGGCTTAGGAGAGCAGTGCAGATGGGAACGGTCACTGCTGTAACCCCAGCTCTGCTTTAGATCTAAACCGAAGGGACGAAGAATCACCAGTGGATAGAGAGCATCAGCTGGCAGTGGCAACAGCCCTAAATTGAAGAATAACCTGAGCTAGAGCTGAGGGAAGGAACGAACAGCTGTTACTCACACTGCTGCCACAGTCATTTTCACATCAAAATAAACCTAAATTTCAAAAAGCTTCTCTTGCTTCTATTTGATTCCACTTTATACTGCACTGCTTCTGTTCAGTCCTCTCAGAGCTGATGCAGGGGTCGCTTTCTGAGGTGTTACAGACCCACTTTAATGCCTGCGTCCCAGCAAAGCAGGTTGTACGCAGCTCAGCCTCCTCTGCCAGGGTGCAGCCTTGTGCTTCTTGTTAACATCCTCTAGATTTTAATTACCACTGCCTACGCTCAAGGAAGAAAGCTTAGCACATCACCTCTGGACTTCCAAACCTTTCAGAAGTAATGAGCTTCCACAAGCTTTTTGATTTTCTTTATTTCCTGCCCTTTTTGTGTGTGCATGTGCCTGTCCCCCTTTGCACTCCGCAGAGTTTAACGAGGACCCCAAGTTACCTGGGTCCATACACACGCTGTACACCCGTGAAACTTCAAACTTGGACATGTGAAGTTTGCCTTTCTCCCTAAGAGCCTTCAGATGAGTGTTTGCTCTGTTTTAAGCATCCTGTGGGGAATTCCTACAAGCACCTTGCCCTTTCCTTTCTGCCTGAGGAGGACTGCAGCTTTCCATTGCATGGAGACAACAACTAAAAATACTCTGGCCGTACACACCCAAGCTTCCCTAATGGAATGATGTACAAGAGAGATGGTATTTCTTTGGGGATGGAAAAGACAGTGTTCACAAGGAGGTGGCTGAATCATTCAACCATTCACGATGTCTGTAACTATAACAAGTCTCTGCTGAGCTTTGACAAGAGTTTTGCAGTCAGGTGAGACCAAGCATTGTGCTCTCTAAGCTTCAAGCTGCAAAGGAAAGACGACCTCCTACAAAAAGTATCTGAAGAGCATTTCTTCCAGCTTTCCTGAGGCTTTCTTTGGTCTCACATTCCCCCAAATGGTGAAAGCTATCTTAGGACAGGCTTCTCAAGGAGACAAAGCCTGCCCACCGTTCAGAGGCAAGATTACTATGCTAACAAAATCCCTTGGCCATTAAGGATGTGGTTTCAATTCTGATTTTCTTTTGTTAGAAAAAATGATGTAGTACAGGCTCTGTCAAAAGAGCTTTGTTAACAGTCACACGTGCAAAACAACTATGCTAATATGACATTTTCCATCCACTTGTTCTGTACTTTTATGCCACTTAGCAATGAACTACAGCAGTTCCCCCCCAACCCCTAATATTTGGCCATGTGAGTATGTGGGAGGGCACTTTTTTATTCCTTTTACTGCGCTCATTTATTGTCATTTATTACCTACACTCAGTACACCTGCACTTCAAACCTGACTGCATGTGCAATCTGGCTAATAGTCCTGTTGACACAACATTGGTTTATGAAAAATTATTATACTAGCAAGGTAGCATGTTAGGAAAAACATACAGGGAAAGTTCAACCCTACGTGTGCAATATCTCTGTGTTTCCATACCAAATATTCTCTGCTAGTCACCTGAATACACAGGGCAGCTGTACCTTACACCTAGTCTCAGCTAAGAAACCTGAATGAGGCTGAAAGGGGAAAGTCTGGGGGAACTCTGGCAATTAAAGAAATAATCCCTTGCTGTGACACTGAAGCCACACTTGGCAAGGGGACAAAGTGCCCCTCACTTCCCAACTAGCATTTTAAAAATGCACAGGAGTTTTCAAAAAGCCTCAGTTCTGCAATTCAAGCATGAAAGTAAACTGGTACTTGTACAGCCATCAAGGTATAGCCACACAGCACTTGGTCATCTCCTCTGTGTGATTATTATGCACATTCAGCACTTAGTGCGCAGAATAAAAATCACAGGCCATGCCTAGATGTTTATCAAACAGATAAAAACAGGTTTATCCCCTGGAATATACAAGGTTGATAAGAAAAGTAGATAAAAGGAAGTAATAATTATCCTCTTTTCCTAAGGCAACCAGAAATATTGAAGCTCCAAGGCAATAAAACATTTTCATACACAGTAACTCTTCAGAAAGGACACTGAGCAGGCAGTTTCTCATTAAGGTAATAATGGTAGTAAAGCGATCTGACCACAGATCTGCAGTCAACAGCTCTCACTGCATGAGCTCCTGCTCATGGCTTGCTCAGTCTGCAGGTTCAAAAAGGAAAAAAAGAGAAATCAAAATTAAACCTGTACTAAAATCATCAGTTTTCCACCTCATTTTCACGGCGCTGCCAGAGTTCAAGAGCAGAGGCCAGAATTTAAACTTACCACCACGGGTACCTCTGCTAAAGCCCTGAGCACTGCAGGACCCCCAAACTGTGAGAGTCCACTGCTAGAGTCCTCCTCAGAGGAGCTGGGTGCACCCAGCACCACTCGCGGGGCACCTCTCCCCTCAACACATCCCACCCCCCTCAGGACCCCCCTCAAGCTCGTGGAAGTTGTGCACTTGCTGTGTGATGCACACGTAATGATGCCTTGAAAGGTTGGGTGGGAGTCTTTTCCCATCTTGGCTCCACACTTTGTCCCCACCAGCTTTTCCTTTTCAATCTATGAAGAGGAATATTGCAGCTGAACTTCCAACACCCCAGTCTGCTGGGGTGTCTTCTAGGCACAGCTGGCTACACAGGTCTGCCTATTTGTAACTATTTTTAAAATAGATGGAGAGGCATTTAGATGAGAGAGGTTGGGTGATGACTGGAAGTGCACTGTTCAAAAAAACCCACAAAAAAAATCACAAAAAAAAACCCCAAAACAAATCAAAGAAGAAGAAACTTTAGCTAAACACTCCACATCATTTATCTGTTTGATTTCCTTAACAGCTGTTATGATTTCTGAACATAGTTTTCCACTCCATTTATAAAAGTCTGTCCCTGATTGTACTCAAAATTTCTCCCTGGAAAGGCCTGGTGCTGCCTTTCTTGACTCATAACTCCTTATCCACACAGCCCCAGTTCTGGCACAGACTCTGCCCCAACAGCTCAGCAAGAAGATCTTGAACATTTTTATTTCTAAGGAGATGAGGCGAGGACCACATGGAGAAACGATGTCACTCAAATACATGGCCCCAAACCATTCTGCACCAGACAGACGTCCATAACATCATCACCAGAAGAGTGATGTGGGCTGGACAGCAGCTTCAATGGTGAGCCAGCCCACCCAGCGATACTGGTGCTGTCACCCATGCCAAAACCAGCAAGGAATGTTTTGTGCCATATGGTGGCATCATGTTGGGAGTGATGCTCATTAAGGAGACAGTGTGGCAGTCGCTTTCATTCTCTGAACAAAGAGAGCCCTACAATCTCTACGCCATCAGTTCAGTAGCAAAGCAGAAACTTATTTGGCCAATTTCTTCACACTAAGTTTTTTAGTTTCCATTTTAAAGCTTTCATCCCC
Source organism: Gallinula chloropus (assembly GCF_964237585.1). Classification (NCBI taxonomy): domain Eukaryota; kingdom Metazoa; phylum Chordata; class Aves; order Gruiformes; family Rallidae; genus Gallinula; species Gallinula chloropus. The sequence goes on from NC_140096.1 coordinate 19,536,768, forward strand.
AAATCACATGGAAGGCCAGGCATCACCATCTGCCCCTTATAAAACATTGTCACTGGATTCTACCTGCACCCGTGGCACACTGTAGTCATGGAGTTACAGCTTTAAAAAGGTGAAGCTTTTCCAGAAGGGCTATAAAAGATCCTTCACACTGTGGTGGGAAATCACCCATCTGCACATTTCATTCAGCTAGTGGGCAAGCCAGCCATGGTACAAACCTTCCACAGAGCTGGGACACTTTGCAGGACTCCAGACAACTGTTCATGGATCATACAGAGTCCAGTTCAAGGTTCAGGGCAAAGGTTGCCAGAAACTTCACTCGTGGCCACGCTGACTGGGTGGCTCCTTCCGAACAGGCTGCTGTATCTCTGCATTTATCATGGTGGAGTGCAAGGACCACGAGCTGGGACTTCACACTGCACAGCAAGCCATTTGCAAAGCTTTGCTATCATTTGAGAGCAGGAGGAAACCTAATGAGCATCACCAATTGCTCTCACTGTCCTATTAGACCGCAGCACCAGGAAAAAAGGAGTCTTTTTAAAAAAATCACTTTTCAGAAAGAAATGGATACCTGAAGTGATTTGTGACCTCGATTAAAGCTTAATTGTCTTTTTTTCACCTTGGCACAGTTAAAGTAGGTGACAGCAGTCATGCAGCGCCAGGAGCCAGTGTAAAGGGACACATAAAAGTGAGATTCCAGGATATTATGGCAACTGGCAAGATCTTTACTCTTACTCCTACTTGTCCCAAATTTTTTTGTTTACCTCCTAGAAGAAGTATTTGAGAGCAACGACTGGGAGATCGTTCCTTCCCAGACGTGGTGCTGAGGGACACCAGACCCTGGGCAAGTTCCTCTGCAACAGGTCTGGGGGAGAAATGTGAATTTCTGAGTTGGGCAGACGACAGCGAAGCACACTTGGCAGAGTACCCTGGCCATGCTCCACAGCAGGGCACCACACAGGGAAAAATCCTCCTCTGGAAGCCCCTGTGTCCCCAGAGGCACTTCAGAGGGCTGGTGCTGGCAGAGGGAAGCATCAGTGCAGACAACCTGCTCTTTAATTGCCTGCCTTCCAGCAGCAGGGTGCAGGTATGAGTAGGAAGGCACTCAGCAGGAGCCCCAAGCAGCAGCACCACTACAAATGCACGCTGCCTCTTAGCCGAGCCCACCAGGTCCCATTGCACTGCCGGGCAGCCCATGGGCACCCTCAGCAGTGAGGAGGCTGCGTGCCCCCAAGCCACATCCCTGAGGAAAGGAGTGGTCTCAGGTGAGACATAGAGACACTGAGCCTTACAGGAGAGCTCCAGACCACAGGCACACAGGCTTCAAATCTGCACTGCAAGCTGTCAAACCTGCCGCAGCTCTGGCTCGAAGGGCCCCTGCTGCGCGTATAAAGAGCTGAGCCCGGGACTGCTGCCAAGGCACCGGGCTGCAGCCAGGCCAGCACCGTCTGCACCATGTCCCCACACACCTCATCAGTACCGGCCCCACTGAGCAAGGGGGAAGGCTCCCCCTCCCCAGACACAGAGCAATCTCCTCACATAGACTGGATGATTCACAGCTCCATCCGCTGTGCTGTGCCAGGCTGGTCTTGCATAGCAGCACTGACCCATGAGCAGCCAGTGGTTACATGGGCTCCTTCTGCTCACCCAAGTGGAGAAAAGCCTCCAGGGACTCTGCTCACTAACCTCTCACAGCAGCCATCACACAGTCCCTCCGCATGCTCTGATCAATATTTAAATGACGGTGACAGCATTAAGAGGCCCTCCCTCATGCACTGATACAGTGCCTCCAGCCATCCCATCTGGCCAAGGTCTGAAGGAACAAAGAAAAGATAAGCTTTGTACTGTATCTGGAAGGTCAGTAGGTTCAGGCATGTTTGAAAGTTTAACTAAGGCTTTGTGGCAGGTCATCTCCCTATTTCCTGATGTGGAAACAATTTTATTTAATACTTCATTGAAATAACAGACCGTTGCATAATACCCCTGACAACAGTCTTCAGTGCAAATCTGCCACCCCAGACAGGTAAAGCTCTGCCACAGCATAATTAACAGACTGCGGATTAAAAGATCTCTAATGTCCACCCGAAGCTGAGACACTGATCCCTTCCCTTTCCACAGATGCTGAACGAAGCAGCCAGACACTGCGCCGAGGTGCTGCCTGCTGCGACCAGCCTGTGACCGCTCAAAACCTGCAGCTCCCCCAGAAAGCCTCAGCACATCACCCCAGGCCTGCACCTCTGCTCACACCCACCCTCATCGCTTCATCTGTAGGTACCCAAATGGCACAGCCCATTACCAGTGACACACACAGCCCATTGCCAGGGACACTGCTACTGGAGGCAACAATATGGCTGTTCCGAGAGCGGAGCTGGGAATGGAGCTATGCTGAGAGGCAATGATAACCTCTCCAAAGCTCCCTGGTTGGGGTAAAGTGTGTTTCCCCTCCCAGCACACCACAAAATGCAGCATCAACCCCACAGCGTGCCCTGCTCATCACTTGGTGGCTGCAGGAGCACCACACCTCCCACATGCCTCAAGCCTGCGGTGCCCAGCCTGTCAGCAAGCAGGAAGGATTATCCTGGTCTATTTAAAACAGGAACAAGTCGGGAGGTCCCTCACCCCTAATTCTGACTTTCTCACTGGTACTCTCTTACTGCCTTCTAATTTTCCTGATTTCTGAGGTAGCACTTGCTACTTTTCCTACTCCAGAGCAGCAGACACTGTGTACAAGGAGGCAGGTTAGGTTTGTGCATGTTGTTTTCACTGAGTGCAAGGAAGCTCCATACATTTTTCCTATTTGACAGGATGCCAGTCACTAACTGCAGAGCAAGATCCACATGTTTAAGCTGTAAAGAACTGGAAGGCACACAGCTCATGGGAAGCCCTGCAGATTCCCAGCAGCTCGAGGCACAGCAGCATTGCCAAAGTCCAGGCATGGATCTAAACATCTCCAAAGATCAGATGTTTGCCTCCAGCTTGAACACATGGGGTGGATTTCGAGGTTCCCAGCAGTCCGACTGTGCAGATGGAACTATTCTGTCCTAATCAGAAAGTCTAACTGCAGCTTGTCACTGGCAAGCAAGCGTTGCTATCCTTCTGTAGAACAATGATGACCTTCCAGATACCGCACTGATTTCAGCATCAACATTTTTCACACCTCCCTGTCACAACAAAGTCCATGCCTGCGTTATCTGAATACAGCCACTCGTGGGAGAGGGCATTAAGCAGACTTTCACAAGGTAACACAGATTCAAACAGATGGACAGACCCTGGTTTTTAAGCTGCACCATTCCACGGGGTTTCCTTTAGCCAATTTGATCACCATGGAGGAAGGGAAGCTTTACACCTGATGCATCTGTGCTGAAAGACCCCCTGCCTTTAAAACGACTTTTCTGAGTGTTATTGGAAACAACAACATTAAGATAATGGCAAGACTGGCAGTGAGAAATTCACAGGGGATGCAAAATAAATGAAATCAATTAGTATTATAAATACAGGCTGAGTTTCACGTGTCTCTCATGTCAATTATTCATACTGAACTTTTGAGACTTTATTATTAACAGGTTTGTTTTGGCAAAAGCTATAAAAAAATGAACAGAAAAACCCCACAGTGCTATTTTAAACTTGTGCCACCACACTGCAGTTTACATAGCTGCAAATAAAATGGAAGAATATTCTTATGAGCCATCAAATGGCTCAGCTAATACCAAGAGGCATTTACTGAAACAAAAATTTTGAAGGAGCCTGCTTCACAGCCAGCCCAATTTTGACTTTCCAATTAAACAAAGAACAATTCGTGCCCGTATACGAAAGGGGATGAGCTCTGTTTAAGTATCAGCTCTGGTGGAACGTACATTAACCCAACACATCAGTTTTGAGGTCAGCTGTCATTCTTTCCAAATTGCTCCCTGAGCAGATCACAGAGCAGATGGAAAAGGCCAGTTTGACATGACTCTTTGGCTTAATTATAGCATTACTAAGACAGCATATGGAGTCGGTATGTACTGTGGAATTTTATCCAATAACTTTATTTCTCATAAAGTCAGTGATCTGCTTCGTTTGCTTTTACTTGATCTTCAGTATGTACATTCACTGCAATTGAATTATTTTTACCTGGGAGTTACTAGGTCAAGCTCTCTTAGCAAGTAGGAGAGCTGTAAATCCACACCAGTGTTCAAAGAACCACAGAATTTAAATTCTATATCAAACAGCAGATTCTTTCCAAAACATCAGTATTTAAACTGATTCGCTGTTTTCAGCGATAATTGTGTCAGATCCCTTGAGTTATCCCGTGACTGCTCAGAGACCAGCAATGCCAGACTGGTCTAGTGACAAAAGGGGTTTGTATTCCACAGACTAACACCCCCCAAAGAACCATCTCGTGGCATATGCCCACCCACATGCACAACGCACCCACAGCGCAGCCCTATGCAAAGATAGCAACAATGAGCCTGGTAAGAAGAGCAGCACAGATACAACCCCAACCTGGAAGGACAGGCAGTTTTGCATCTTAGCCTAGCACTGCTCCATTTCCATGTCCTTGGTTTACAGAAATCACTGCAGTGCTCAAATCTGCCAAGTAACCACCCATCAACAAGAGATTTACATCCTGGCATGGATCTTCTGTCAGAACACTTTTAGGAAAGGTGAAAACCAAATAAAAACAAAACCTCTTGTTCTGGTCCCTCTAAACACTGCAGGTACAGAGGTTTTTGTAGTAGTTACCCATGTCACCAGTTCCATCTGCAACACTGATATCCTATCTGACCCTTGATCAGTGTATCAGGGCATGTTGTAGGTGCAGATGTGATAAGAGAACAACCTGCCACCATGGCAAGGCACACTGCAACTGGACTGCAGCTATCACTAAAATTCTTCCAAGGTCTGTTACCACGCAGAGGGTGTTTTGCAGCACTGGGCTGTACAGAATGCCCTGTCCCTGCCAAATCTATCAAACCAGGAAGCAGGAAAGTCCAGCTCCTACTTGATTATTTTAATGCCCTTCGCCTGTTTTCCTAAAAGGAGGAAATGAGAAAAGGACAGGGCTGTCAAATTGTGAGACAATGTAGTTCATTTCCACTGCCCTCTTTCTAAACAGTTCAGCTTTATCCAGCTGGGCAGGAATGGAAGGATGCAGCTATTTGAAATTAGGAAGGGGGGAAAACCAACAACGAAGACGACTGTGGGTTTTCTATGATTTCTGAATACAACTTCCAGGAGAAAGCTTCAGTTGGAAATTTCATCATGAAATTAGAAAGAAAACACAGATTTTCTTGTAAAAATGTCATCTCTGCAAACCAGTTCTGGAACAAGATGATGTAATTTTTAATCACATCTCAGTTGCAATACAGAAGACTCCTAATGCAGCGACTTGCCCTGACAAAGCAGACCATCAAACCTCCCATTCAGAACCTCTTTCCAAAGCTGACTCAGGACCCCCATAACACAGAGTCACAGAATCCCAGAATTGTAGGGGTTGGAAGGGACCTCGAGATCATCGGGTCCAACCCCCCTGCCAAAGCAGCTCCCCAGCTCATATTGCACAGGTCGGCGTCCAGACGGGGCTGGAATATCTCCAGAGAAGGAGACTCCACACCCCCTGGGCAGCCTGTTCCAGGGCTCCCTCACCCTCACTGGGGAAAAGTTCTTCCCCATGTTGGTGTGGAACTTCCTGTGCTCCAACTTGCAGCCATTGCCCCTTGTCCTGTCCCCACAGACACTGAAAAGGGGCTGGCTGATTCCCCCTGCATTCCATGCTTAAGATATTTACAGACATTAATTAGGTCCCCCCTTAGTCTTCTCTTCTCAAGACTGAACAGCCCCAGCTTACTCAGCCTCTCCTCATAGGGAAGATGCTCCAGGCCCTTAATCATCTTCGTAGCCCTTCTTTGGACTCTCTCAAGGAGATCCCTGTCCTTTTTATCCCAGGGAGCCCAGAACTGGACACAATACTCCAGGTGGGGCCTGACCAGAGCAGAGTAGAGGGGGAGGATCACCTCCTTTGACCTGCTGGCCCTCTGACACCTTTTGTTCTTCCCCTTACTTAAAGGGAAATCCAACTCAAACTAAAAATAAAGGAAAAGAACACAGCACCAAAAATGCAACAGTTCTGAAAAATTCTCACTGCCTAAACCATTAAAATGTCTGATTTAAGAGGCTGGTTTCTCACACTGCCACGTTAACAAATGATCACCATCAACCTGCAGTTTAACTACTTACATTTATAATCTCAGTGAAAACGGATGGATGGTGGTTAATGGCTCTTCATTTGTTTCCTGAGCAAGAAACAGCCCCTATTTCACTGACTGGCAAGGAGGTACAAGCTCTCTGAGGAGCCCCTGAGTCTGGCTGCAGATGCTCTCAATCCCTTCTCAGTGCTTCCAGTGCACCTCACCCACAGGACCCACTGCAGTCCAGACAGTGCTTTGCAAATGATGGGACCTGAACCCACAGCAACCACAGCCCAGCTGCAAAGAGCAGCCAGGACCGAGTCCCACTCACAGAAGAATATCAAACGAGGAAAGAAAATGAGGAACGAGCGCGGAGGAATGAAAAGGAATCAAATGAGCACTTATGGATGCTCCTCACAAGGCACTCCCTCTCGCTTGAGTCTTGCTGCTCTCAGCCTCAGATGCATGCAAGCCTGCAATTTAACACTGCCTCCAACCCAGGAAGAAGAAAAGAGAATCCTCTGGTATCGTCATGATTCAGAAACACAGAAATGCCTCTTCGTGGCTTTTTTGACAAAGCAGAGGTCAGTTTTGGCTGTTCCCTCTATATCCACTCTGATATGCACAGAATCCATGGATAATGCTGGAGATACCATCCCACACACAGCAAGTTGCAATTCTGCCTTAAAAGTGCGATGAGCAACAGCTGCTTGTGGCGACCACAAACACCACGACCCCTGAGGTCCGTCCTGACACAACCCGGAACTGTAGTTTGAAGACTTATGCTTTTTGTGGAATTCCTATCTTCTGGGTCCCAGCAGGAGTAGCCCTTGGATTTCAAAGGACTGGTCCTATTTTAGTCACCATGTCAACCTCCAAATCTTATGACAGCAATAACTTCTCTGTAACTCCAGTCACCTGGGACCTGGTGCTGAAATTCAAACCCAAGAATGTCCAACTACTTACTCATGTTGTGACTTCAGTCTGGTTTTGTTTCCAATAAGATTTACTGACTTGCATTAACATAATTTGGGAGTGGGGAAGGGAGGAAGAAATTTAAGAAATTGAGGTATTTATGACTGGGGTTTTTAAAAGATTTAGGCAACTGAATGCCACTGGGAATTCTGTGCCTACATTATCCAGCACTACATACAGAGAGCGGTACTCCACCCTCACAAGATCATACATTTCAGCACCCCCAGTACATGCATATATTAGCAATATCTTTGGCATCCAGCATTTAATATTATAAAATTATTCTTCAATGCTTATTGACATAAACCCCACAATGTCCATGTGAGGGTTATCAAACTTTCATATACAAAACTTAAGTTTCTCATTGACATTTGCCTTTGGAATAATTTTAAACCACCCTATTTCTGTCCAAATGGCTTTGTACAATGAAGTGCATAGCTGAAAGACAAATGACAGCCACACATTAATGAAACACAACAGCAGTAAACCTTCAGTTAGCTGCACGTTATAAACACACCTTCCAGAAGTGATCCCCTACGCTGTTACTCCCCTAGTGTAAATGGAAACTTGAAAGAGGTCTCCTAAGAGGTGCTTTTACAATCACAGCACAAAAGCACAGGTGAAAGGCAATTTTTTCCTGCAGGTGGATGTCCCAAGAAAAAAAATAATTCCTCCTTCATCTCAGGAACACAGAACAGACTTTTAGATAACCTAAAATAGAAATTATTTGGAGCCATTTAAGCAAGAAAAAATATATTGCTTTTACCTAACATCTAGCTGTTACAATTGGAAGCCAAATGGCATCTTCTCTATGACGAACTTTCAAGGCAAAATTGGACTGTTCCAACTTGATAAATATAAAAAAGCATAGAGGGAAAAAAATGCCCACCTAGGTTTTAGATAACTCAGCTTGACACAGAATTTAACTCGCTCACAACAAGGAAGACAGGCTGCCCAAGGTATGAAAGATGAGGTTATCTGCTCTGCCTCTGACCTGGGTCCTGTTACCCCCTTATATTTGGCCTAAATTAAATTGTCCTACCAGAAAGTGGTTATTGGTAGAAGAGGCAAAATCAACCCTTACTTCCAAATAGAAATATTTACACAAAAACAGGGGTCAGCTCTCAAACCAGTTTTACATGGAGCGGTGCAGAGTGGAACCCCTGACAGTGGTTGGCAGGCAGGTTCAGCAGTGCCTGGTCTGCTGCAGGGTTCCCTCATGGGGGTGACCTGGACAGCAGTGACAGAAGCAGCCAGGCAAAAGCTAACTGTGATGCCCAAGGTCCAAGCATGAAGATGCTGCAACTCATGATACTATATGGGTGAAGACAAAGAGGGCAGAGGAAAGACACCAACGCAATGGTAACGACTGAATGAGCGACCAGTGGAGTGGTAACAGGTTTCTCCACTGAATGTTTCAATGCAATATTCCTGAAGTCTCTAACGATAACATTTTCAATGACTATTTAAAAAGTAAATACATAAACATGCAAATGAAGCAGCAAGGTGGATTTAACTGACATACCACAGAAGAGACACTTTGTTCAGGTAACAAATTCCCAAAGTCACTCAGAAACCCACACACAGTTGAGTAAAACCCAGAGGTGTATTTTTAATGAGGAAAAAATGTGTAATCAATAGCCTCATCTTAAAAGAGTCTTTTCTGGGGTGGAGCAGGAAACAGAAAAGAAGCTTTGGTCATCTCCAGCATTTGGCACAGAATCAGTTTAAACATAATTCTTGGTCTTCCCGCAGGTACCCTGTTGGAACACTAATTTAACCCATTCCAGACTCTGAGGATAACAAAATTCTTGGGGAAAATGCAAAAAGAATTCTGTAGCTGCAGCATTATCATGCATAAAGAAAAGCTCATGTATAGAGTAACCGTATTTCAGATAGTTCTTTCTTATCATAAACTCCTGCTCATGGGCACTGGAACTCTACAAAGCAGCATCAGAAGCAACAACAGAGCTGCAAATTCCTGGGGAATTCAGAGAAATAGTTTTCTAAAACTATCCCATCCTCTTCAGATATGACATGATATTCTCAGAGACTACCCACTAATCTATGCAGCGGGGAAAGTAGTGAGCAGAGAAGCAGGACAAATAAATAAAGTAATCCTCTTCAACTTCTTACATCTCTTGAACAGAGATGAAAGCCTTTCTAGACCAAGTTTACTGGGGAAAAAAATGCAGTTTCTTTTGAAGAGTTGTTAAGATAAAAATTATTTTCTGGATCTTAGTCTTGTCTCCATCGGGAACAGGAAGAGTCTAAATAGTACAAGAGAATTACTGCCAGTTAAAGCAACATTCAAATGTTAAACATATCCCAAATACAGGCTCAGCTCCTCTAGGAATGACTTAACCTGATTAAGGAATATGCATGTGAACAGTTGTCATCAGCTCACCTCATTCAACATCCACTGCACAAACTGTTAATAAATCTTCCAGCTGCTCTTTAAACAAAAGATCATAGTCAAAGCCTCCTAGCAAAGAAGATAAGTATCTAGATCACTTAAATGTCAATCCTCAACTCTCTCACTTAATTTTCCCCTGTACTCCCATGGCAACCAAGGGGAGTTGCCACTGTCCCCAAGAGGAAGCCTTGCCCAGTTTGGAGACATCTTGGAGCTGTGAGCCCACACTCTGGCTCTCAGTCTCACCTCAGTGCCAGGGAAGGTTATGGAGCAGAACATCTTGAGTGCCATCACATGGCACATACAGGACAACCAGATGATTAGGCCCAGCCAGCAGGGAATTATGAAAGCCAACTCCTGCTTGGCTGACCTGATCGCCTTCTGTGACAAGGTGACCCACCTGGTAGATGAGAGGAAAGCTCTTGGGAACAGCTTTCCTTAATATCTTTATTGATGATGCAGACCAGGAGATCCAGTGCATCCTCAGTCAGTTTACAGATGACACCAAGTTGTGTTGACCTGCTTGAGGGTAAGAAGGCTCTGCAGAGGGATATGGATGGGCTGCATTGAGAGGCTGAGGCCAACTGTATAAGGTTCATCAAGGCTCAGTGCTGGGTCGTGCCCATGGGTCACAACAACTGCAGGCAACCATACAGGCTTGGGGAAGAGTGGCTGGAGAGCTGCCTGGCAGGAAAGGACCTGGGGGTGTTGGTCAACAGGCAGAGCTGAACATGAGCCAGCAGTGTGCCCGGGTGGGCAAGAAGGCCAACAGCATCCTGGCTTGTGTCAGGAATAGTGTGGCCAGCAGGACCAGGGTGGGAATTGTCCCCTGTACTTGAGTGCTGTGTTAGGTTTTGGGCCCCTCACTACAAGATACTGAGGTGCTGGAGCGTGGAAATTGCATATGCTTCTAAATATCTATAGAGTGGATGCCTACAGGTAGGAGCCAGTAGGGCCCAGTGACAGGACAAGGCACAATGGGCACAAACTGGAGCACAGGAAGCTCTGTCTGAACATAAAAAAACCCTCTTTAGTCTGAGGGTGACAGAGCACAGGAACAGGCTGCCCAGAGAGGTTGTGGAGTCTCCTTCTCTGAAGGGATTCAAGACCGGCCTGGACACAATCCTAGGAAACATAGTCTAGGAGCTCCTGCTTTAGCAGGGGGCCTGGACCAGATGATCTCCAGAGGTCCCTTCCAACCCTTAAAGTTCTGTGAACCTGTGAATTAGGAAGCAGTGGTACAGGCTGCCCAAGGAGTGGTGGAATCACCATCTCTGGAGGTATTTAAAAGATGAGTAGATGAGGTGCTTTGGGATACAGTTTAGTGCTGGACTTGGCTGTGATAGGTTAATGGTTAGACTCAGTGATCTTAAGAGTCTTTTCTAACCTAAAGGATTCTATGACAATAAGACTACTGCTCTGCAAACATCTAGAATTCTCTCTCCCTGTTTCTTCACATGCATATTGTCATTTATTTTTGTTTTTAATCAGGAGCACAAGATTTTCATATTATACAGTGAACCAAATAAAACCATCAGTATCTTTTAACTGGAAGAATTCACTCAGGTGGATTTTCAACATTCATGTTAGACTAACAGTAATTGCCTAATTATCATGGAAGGATCACAAGGAAAACAATTCTGCAACAAAAGTTATAATAACTCATGTAAATAGCAAGACTACTGGAGATAATGCTCATGGTTCAGGGTTTGATGCAGTCTGTAATGCTTCATCCGTGCTGCTTCCTCTAAGATTTTTTTGCTTGATCCCCCAGAAGATCTAATGCCTCTAACTGAGTCTCCAGTTTGAGGTTCTGTACACAAATCCTTATCCACCCTTTCTAAAACCATTGCAGTGTTTAGATGTGTGGCATAATTCATCCCAAGATTTGCCAGGCTGGATTTGCACCTCCTAGCTATTACTCACCTGCTACCAAAAGTCTGACCCAAAACTCAGCTCTCCAAGAGCCTTTACACACTTTTTTTTTTTTTTATCCATCCTAACCCTACTCAGAGGCTTTCTGTAAACAGAGCTTTTTGCTAAAGTTTTGGAAACTCTCACCCAAAACAAAAAACAGGTCTTCACTGTGGCAGAGTGAGGTGTATAGGGGTGATAAGGGTGGGATGTGAAGGGTCAGGAGTAAAATCTCAGGCAGACACTTGTGCCTGGAAGCATTTGAAAGCCCAGGTGAAACAGAACCATTCCTGGTCAGAGCTCAACTCAGAACATCCTCATTTCAGTCTTAAAAACAACTATGCCTGAACCAGCATTCAAAGCATTCCAGGTTCATTCTCACAAGTAACTACCATGCTTTGAAGTTAATAACTCGATCACTGGAGATGTTCTGAAGTTGAGGAGCTACCCAACATCCATTACTTTTACTACTGTGTTGGGAACACAGTGCCTGAAGCTAAAATAATTTTTCTCCACAGCAGTCAGAGTTCAGGGCAGAGAGACTCATTACTGATGTGTGCTTCCATCATTCTGGACCATTTCCAATTTTCAGCTCCTGTTTAGACCCCTTCATTCACCCTGATTTATTGACAACTGGAGGATAATTAGTCCATCATTGCTTGGAAAACCTAGGTTTTCTATATTTCTTTCCAATCACTTAAGCTAGCACGCAGTAGTACCTTATACCACAGTTTTGCACTTTACTCTTATTAAGGTCTTTCACCTCCTGTTTCTTAACACTGAGATACAGAACAATGCCTTGGCTTTGTTCAGAAATAAAAGTTACCTCGCATTTGAGCTGATGCCTTCCAGCCAACCTCTGCCAAATACAATTTTCTTAAAAACCTAAACCTATCTAGCTGGGGTTGGATAAGAAACTCATGGCAAAAGCTGCTTTATAAATAAACCTGGTATTCTTTCACATGAAAGGAGAGTGTTTCACACAGGAACCAGAGAAAACCTGACTCCACACAACCAGAGGAAACATTCAACCGTATCAAGATGCTCATCCAAAAGGTTCTGCTAATTAAAACCAAATGACTCCTTGCAAACGGAGCAGCAGTGTAGCTGGGTTTGAGTAGGCAGCATGTGACTCTGCTTTCAGTTCTTGAAAATGTGACAGACATAACAGACAGACGTTGAGTACGAAGCCACTGCCTCCACAGTGCGCTGAGGGCCAAACTTCCATCGCCTTGGAATGGCACCGTGATTCTGAAGCAGAGCATGAATGGGTTTGAGGGCTTTTCTACCTGAATGTACTCATAGCCATGTTAGAATTATTCTGCCAGTCATCAGTGGCAGCCTTCTGACAGGGGAAACCCTCCACAGGGCTTCTTTCAAAAGTTGTATTTGGACAGGTCTAAATCAAAAGGGCAGAATTTAAACTTGGTGCTACAAAGCTATCTTAACGTGGCCAGAAACCACCGAGTGTGTTTGGAAGTCTTTCAGAACATTTACTGCATGCACAGGCTGTTTTCTTTTTGATGCCATGAAATATTAAGAAAAATCAGCTCTTCTCATTCATGCTAGTCAACGCCTCTTGGCTTGGTCCACCCAAAACATAGGTGGTCACAAGGATGGCCATCACAAACTAGTACAGATGGATTTAAAGGAGGGACAATAATAACATCAACTACTTTGTAAGGTGATATGTTCATAAAAATGCATGAAGTTCATGTATAAGTATCATTAACTTCTTCAGACCAAAGCAGTTCTCAAGTAGTGACACCTCACTGATGACCACCCCTAGCATAAATTTCAGGTATTCAGTGCCTCTCAGTGTCGGACCTTTAATAAAGATGAGCTCTAGGTGCCCTGAAAGCTACATTGAAAAATATATTAATAGTCACACAAATAGGAAATAAATTCCATATTCTTCAAGGTTTCTAAAAGAAAAAAGGAAGAAAGCCAGTTTTAAGAGAAAATAAACTGAAAAATCCTTGAAAATTTAGGACTTAGGATGGAGAAAAGTAAAACTGTCTGTCATAAGTAAAGTAATTCTTTATGAAAATCCGAGTCACTTAATTTTCTATGAATCCTTTTGGACACTGTAACAACTGGTTGTTTAAAAATACAACAAAAAACCAAAATAACACCAAAAAAACCCTAAAAAAATCCACCACTGAATCTCACATGTTTATTTATAAAGCTCCAGGTTATCATCAACATTTCACTTCTGATCCTTACTGAACACTCAGCGCATCAGATGCAGAGTGCTTTTGTCTTGTCTACCATCAAGTAAAAAGCATAGTTATTTGTTATCATTAGAGGCCTGGCAGAGATGCCTTGAGAAGCTCTTTTCTGTTGATAGAAGCCAATTTGTTGGAAAGAAGGGAGATCTGGGCCCTCAAAGTTCATTGAGAAAGTTAAGTAGGCATCCATCTCCCTACCTGGTGTATTTACGAAATGAGTTCATTAATCTATGGCTTATAATTAGCCTGTTCTGTGACTAACAGAAAGGAAACAGCATAGTAAGGCTAAGAATTTATGCCAGAAGCTTGATACTAAGCCAGTAGTAGCTTTGTCTTTGCAGAAGTTTCTGCAAAGTTCACAGTAACAGCCTTCTCCATGGAGAAGGGAGGAAAAAGCACAGAGGTGACCCTAAGAAATAACTCCCAAGTTAAATCTAGTTGAAGGCAGGCCAAACTACATGTGTATTTTGAGATGGTAGTGGGTGAATATGCATGAACATATGTGCTGAATAGACTCTTTTTTTCCAGGAATGACATCTGAGTCCCAGGAAAAACTGAAGAGATGGGAGCCCACAGACCACAGAGCAGAAAACAGCAGTAAGGACATGGCAGTGCTGGCCCCGGGCTGCTTCTTCAACCTGTGACCTGGCAATGAGCAAGTACTACAGAGTTACACAGACCAGAGGCAGGTCACACCAGCCAACGCAGAACATGCATGGGGCAACACGCATGGGGCAGAGCGCCCCATGGGAAAGGAAACAGCCTGCTGTTGAGCAGGGGGGCAGCAAGCAGGGAATCATTATCCATCACAGCCTGTGGCATCACCCCTGCAGATCCACAGCGCCTCCCCACTCTTCTCAAGGGCTGCAGAAAATACTTAACTTCAAATTCAGAGTCTAAAGCATACAAAAGCATGAAGAACACCAAAGCTGCATAGCTTAGTCAACTACTGCACTGTGTTACATTAATAAGCAGCAGCCCTTCTGCACCAGACCAGCATACAATGCAACAGGTCAACAGGTCAACAGCTTCTGCTGTCTTGTCAACAGGTTCTGCTGGGTGCTGAGCTCAATACTGTCTCCTTCCCGTGACAAACAAGTTTGCACAGTGTGATTTTCTATCTGCCAGTTCTTCATTCTGGTCACACCAAATAAAAACAGCAAAAGACATGCCAATAACAAAGACCAAGACATAATTGAAAAACTGACAACTTCCCAAATCAGATGTGACTGTGACCCAAATCAGGAGGGGAAGAAACAGTAATTCACTCTGGCGCACTAATTAATTATCACACAGATTGCTTATTGATTTACTTGTGTTCACTCTGATACCTTATGAAGTACACTCATTTCATGCCAACTTCTCATAGAACAGCAGACACTGGCAGACCAAAAGCAGATGCAAACATGCAGGTAGGTCAGGTCTCCACTTTTGAAGAGGGGGACAGCCAGGGGCAAATCCATCCCTCTGCAGCACTGGATCTCAGCATGGAGAGACTCCTTCCTAGTCCCACTCATAAAGGCTGAATATTTCAGTAATGATCTCCCAGTGAAGCAAACCAGCCCTTGCTGATGAAAGTAGTCATATTGCCAAGGTCATCCCCGAGTTACTTCAGCTTCTTGTAGGCTTCCTGCATTGGACAATAGGCTGAGTTCCCAGAGAAGTTATCTAACAGAACATTTTCTAATTATAGAATTAATTACTGCCACAGAATAAACAGCGGAGTCATGTCAGGCTGGAGGTAATGATTTGTACAATTAGCTCTTTCACATCAAATAAACATTTACAGCTGTTCTTGAACTGGGAATATGCAGTATAAGGAGGTCCAACTTTCATCGTCCCTGGGATATCCTGCCACTACAACCACCAAGTGAAAGCTGTTTATTTACATCTTATCTATATGAATGTATGTCATTTAAGTTGATGATTTCCCTTGGCATGTTCTGAGTACTGAGGAAGCATGCTCAATGCAAATGTTTTAGCCTCCTTTCTTGTGTTTTGATTGGGTAACAAACCGGTTTCCAATGTATGATCACAGAGAAACTGCCTGTTCTTAAGACGAGCCTACAGCAGATGCATCACAGTGATCAAGGAAAATTCTTGTGGACAGCATCTTGTCTGCCTGTGCACAGGGAAATAGCTGCAGTCTCATTTCCAGCTCTTTGCACAGCCAGTACAATCGTCATCATTACAGTGATAAAAGCAGCCTCTGAAGATGTTTGTGTCTAGTGAAAGACCTGTCAGAGAGGGAGCGCGAACGACCTCAGAAATGGGCAAGCATATGAAAGGGCTAATTTTGTGCTTTAAAAATAAACATGAATAAGCCAGCAAAAGCACTTACAAAGTTGGATGGCTCTGAGCATGAACTGCTTGCTGGATTCAGCTACAATTCAAGAAAACTTTAACAGAACCCATACTCAGGATTAGCCCCTGGTCTGCCATCGTCCCTTCAAAACCACCAGCATCCATGCCATGCCCTATCTCCCTCCAGATTCCCTTTATGGACAGGAGAGCCAGTGCCTGGCAGAGCTTGCCAGGTCTGTCCAAAATCACATCATGTCAGACTCCACCAAAGTCTCGTCCAGTAGCAGCACTCTGAATCTTGTAAAACCAGGATGACTTGTGAGATTACTGATGGCTGCTTCAGCAAGCACACAGAGGAGCTTGTGCACCTCGGCATCCCTGCGGGAAGTAGATCCCCACTGCCCTGCACCCCTGGAGCAAGAAGCCTGAGTCAAGACCTCAATGTCACATGCTCCTGACAGGGACAATGCCAAAAGGTGCCAAGGTAACCTCTGAAATAAACTGTGATAACAATGACCAGAAATAATGAATACTGTCCAAATGCACTTATTTCTGCCTCAATCTGGCCTTCAATTTGACCAGAATGAGTTGTGAAGTCTGGGAAAGATTGGAGAACTTGACCAATTTACAAACGTGTTGAGGTCTTTGAGCCACAACAAAACTGTGGATACCTGTGAAAAGCAACAGCAGTCTTGCTCTGTACCAATGAGTAAGCACAGACATATGCAAATTCTTCCAGCCATTTTTGCAACAACTTGACTCAAAAGTTACCTTGACAAACTTATTGTCTCTGAAGTTGCAGAGCTGCCTGCTATAGGAAGGATGTCTCATCTTTGAGTTGCTCACTTAGACTGGCTTGTTGAGGCAACATTACTATTTAATGCTTATAGAACATGCACCACTGTACTGAAGACACTGACAGTTATTTACAGCTCTGACACCAACACAACAGTGTCTCTAATGAGCAAAATTTAAAAATAGGTTTCTTTTGCCAAAAAAACCCACATTAGTCAAAGTAACATTTTTTTTCCTGGGACCAAGAGTATCTAACAAATCCTGCTTCCTCCTGGATTTATTTCTTGTGGCTCCAGAGGGAGCAAGCTTGAGTCAAAGCTTTCCATGCAACGAGTGCTCTCCTTCTGACTGCCTGAAGTCAAATGAACAAGTTTCTCCTTCAGCCTCCTCCATACCAGCCACTCATACCTGTACCTGGCACTCCTTTTCATAGAACTGTAATCGCCTATAACACCTGTCAAACTGGGGCAATGGTTCCTAAGTTACTGGGAACAGGGGAAGATAGAGCAGCGAGTGCATGTGCACACACACAAGGTGATCACCTTACCCTCATTTCCTTAAGCAAGCACACTAAAAATGATCAGACAAACTAAACTGAAACTATACGATCTGGTGCTTCACAGCTCAGGCATCCTGCACAGTGGCTGAGGCAGAAAACCCAGCGAAAACCCAGCAAAGTCAGCATATCTCAGGTGAAGCACTCTGGGGGAGAGCCTGAGTCTTTCAGCACCAAAGTCCTCAGCAAGAACCTCCCAATGACAGACAGGCTATGGGCCCAAACCACTGGGACCATGGGGAAGTCACCCACGCACTGGACACTACTCAAAGCCTCTGCAATGAACCAATGTGAATACTGAAGCCTGGGGAGCTTGCAGCACCACGCTGAGCTCCCACGGAGAACCCCGCTCCAAGCCTGGGAACAGCGCATTACCCCCAGTCCTTCCCACAGACGGATCCTCTGGGACAGAAGAAGTTTGGTACCCAAAGTTAACCTACAAATCAACTATCAAGACTGGAATAACTCAGAAGTCCTGTCTTCTTTTTCTTTTAATTTTGGACACAATGCCCTCAGCCACAAAGATGCTTCAGGAAGCAGGTATGTGGATAAGTGGCTCAGTGCATTTAAGGATGGACACCTGGATCAAACTAGTAGGTCTCCTTCTGGAAAGTGATGAAGATTAGAGTGTGCTTTCTCTGTTCTAGAGGAAAATATAAGTAAGCTACTTAAATGAAAATCAATTTTAGATGTTCCTTTATTACACTTTATGGTCTGTGAAGTTCCTTTCTCTTCATGCTGTTACGTGAATGGTATGTAATCCCTACACTGGCAATAGATTTTCCTTTAGAAAAGCAGTGAAGGTCTTAACTTTTTAATACAAATTATTCCTTGGGAACCCTTCGTGGCTATTCAAGCAGTTTAACTCAAAGAGTTATATCTCTCATTCAGAGAACTTTAACTGACACTAATCAGACCCAACTATTTTTATTATTAATGTACAACAATGCTAATCTGGTGTGACTGGAGTCTTTAGCTGGAGTATTAGGAGCTGCTTCTCCCTAAAGTGGTATTTAATAATAAAAAATTAACATTTTTGCATAATCTGCTTACGTGTGCTGCAGCCACTGAAGATGAGCTCCAGCATTTTATTCTCTTTCCTGATCCTCAGCACAGACATGCACATCCTAAAACTGAAACGATGCGTGTCTGTGAGCTGGTGGGAATCTGCTTGGGTGTGCTCATCACAGATGCATCATGTGTTACATGGAGACCTTGATGCAGCCGTCCAGTACCCACAGGGGCCTAGGAGAAAGCTGGAGAGGAACTCACTATCGGGGAGTGTAGCGATAGGAGAAGGGGGAATGGATCTAAACTAAAAGAGGGGACATTTAGACTAGGTATTATGAAGAAATTCTTCCCTGTGAGGGTGGGTGAGGCGCTAGCAGAGGTTGTCCAGGGACGCTGTGGCTGCCCCTGGATCCCAGGCGGGGTTCAGGGCCAGGGTGGATGGGGCTTTCGGCACCCTGGGTTAGCAGGGGTGTCTCTGCCCAAAGCAGGGAGGTGGAACTAGGTGATCTTTGACGTCCCTTCCAACCCAAACCAGTCTGGGATTCCATGAACTAAGGTACTTATTTTCTCAGTGATGAAAGCATTGCAAGTAGTGAACTTTAATCAAGCATTCGATATGAACTGGAGTCCCAGGGCCTGGAGAGGCCCAGCCACAAAAATGCTGAATTTGTTTGTGAATACCTTTACTCATCTTAATTGGGTGTTGGTGCTAAAGTATACCCAAGCTCCTACAGTGTCACCCACTCTACTCAAAAATAGGGCACAGAAATTCAACTGTTTGATTTTGATTAGTCAAAGGTACAAAGCAGACAACAGGGCTCTTGTGAAGTCTACAGGAATTACGCTTTTTGTATGTAAGCTGTTCTTTGCTTACAAGATGCACTGATGCCTCCTTTTGTTTCTGATCCCTTTTTAGCACAGCTCAGAGCCACTCACTTCAAGAGCAGCTGCCCGTCCCTCTCCGAGCCATGGCAATGCACACAGGGAATCTTCTATGCAGCTCTTGGAAACCAGCTGACTTGAAAGATAGACAAACGCATCACAGACCACAAAGAGATATTGGTCTGTGACATATGGCCTGACCTCAAATGAACTACATCAAGAAGGTATTTAGAAAGGTCCTGGAAGGAGTATTTTTTCATAGCTCTTTCCACAGACTCACTTCAGACAAGTGCCTCCCCTCCCGGCAGCGGGTTCAGAGGAGCCTCCCTCCCACACTCCTCCCCACGTTCTCCATAGGTAACATATCACAGCTGATGTGGGGGATTAAGTGAGAGCTGGTGAGGAGCTTTCCCACCACGGCATTCCAAAAGACATCACCATTCTGCAAAGTCACCATTTCCTCCAGGGAAAAGCAAAACAAAGCAAAACAAATATGGTAACAGCTTTCCCATAGCAGCACAGGCAAAGCTGGAGCAGGAGCAGGGCCAGCCAGGGGCTTGGCCTGTGCAGAGCCGTGCACGACCGGAGAAGGATGTCTGGGAGCTACTGGTATCCAGTGGGGCAAAGCCCCCCAGTCCTCAGCTCTCACAGGAGCTTCCACACAGCTGATTAAGCAGCTTGCAAGTTCTCCTTCACTTTGCCAGAAACAAATTTTTGCCTGGAAATCTTTCAGCCTTGGGTTTTAGGGGTGCATTTTTTTCCCCAATTAATTTCCAACTTCTCTCTTTAGCTTTTTGTCCTGCTTTGAAGCATGTTTCATTAATGCAAAGCATCTCAGAGAAAAGAGCTTCTGAGCTAAAAATGAACAAAGATTTCAGGTCACTGCATTAACACTGATAGCTTTAAAACAATAACTGTGCATCAGGTACAGGACAAGATCCTGTGCTATGCAGCTACCACAGCCTAATACCATGTCGTTATCACAAAATCTAGTTCAAGTTTAAAGGAAAAAATGAATTTATTTCATCCAAAGAGGCAGGAGATTTCTGTGTTTGAAATTGAGGAACACTGAGTCACAGTGCCAAGTGCCAGGCAGCTGCCTGCAGCCAGGAGCTGGCATCCCCAGCCAGGCAGGCAGGGGCAACTTCCTTTGAAGTGGAGCTTTCTCTTTCTACCAGCAGGTCACACTAGTTAGCCTTTAAAAAGTAGGGTGAAAGGACAGGGACGCTACATAACCACAAGCAGTTTTCTGGGTGTAATTAATCTCTGGCTGATATTACCCCAAGACAGATGAAGGTTTCATTATCTGCAACTGCACCCCCCCCCCCACCCCCCCCAGTCTGCCTTAGCCCCCACATGACAGAATCACAAGGTTGGAAAAGACCTTTAAGACCATCAAGTCCAGCCATTCCTGTCCTGTGCTAAACCAGATCCTTAAAGTACCTCATCTGCTCTTTTTTTAAACACATCCAGGGCTGGTGACTCAACCCCCTCCCTGGGCAGCCTGTTCCACATTCTGACAACTCTTTCAGTGAAAATTTTTTCCTAACATCTAATCTGTCCCTGCCCTGGCACAGCTTTGTGCCATTTCCCCTTGTCCCATCTCCTGTCACCTGGCAGAAGAGACCATCACCCACCTCTCTACAACCTCCTTTCAGGACATCGTAGGCAGTGATAAGGTCTCCCCTCAGCCTCCTCTTTTCAAGACTAAACATCCCCAGTTCCCTTAGCTGCTCCTCATATGATTTTCCCTCCAGCCCCTGAAGGACATTTGCTGAACCTCTGCAAAGTACAGACCACAATGGTATGAAAAAAAAATGATGCTGCCCTACACAAACAAGTCAGGCAGTAAAGTGACCTGTCAGGAGCTGTAAGTGGCAAGTACCTTCCTACTTTGTGCCTTATAAAGTTAAGGTGAACAGTGGTCCAAACCCTGATCAGTCTCCAAAGCCTATCATCTCTTGAGCTCCTCTGGTAAAGTCCTTTCTGCTGAGCATTAGCATCCTGTGGAAATGGAGCATGGCACTTCATCTCACATCAACCAGCAGGACCGAGAAAGAAAACACTGGCTTTATGAGAAGAAAGCTTTCTGTGCTAATAAGATAGAGCACTTGAAACACTGATACTTTTTTATCATAACTCTTTCAGTATTAATTTTGGCTAATACGGTGTGACAGTCTCTAATATGATCAGCCTTTCATACCCCACTGGTGACAACTAACACTAATTCAATACGAATCTTATGTGACAGGATGGGTGGAAAATTGTTGATGTAACAGAGCAAAGATAAGTGCCTTCTGGTAGACTTTTCATGGACCAGATTCAGGTCTACCAGTAATTTTCAAATAATCAGATAATATCTCTTCAAACAAATGAACACGTACCCTGATCAAGGCATCTCTAGTTTTGGTGCTTTTTCTCTTCTGCCAGGCAAATACATCAAGACCCTTTAATAACTCTTTATAAGGCAGCTTTATTAATTTGAAATTGTTTTCATAATTCTTCCCAAGTCTTTTCAACCACCAGCATGGGCTGTACTGCAGCAACTGCTGGTACAGCATACAGCAAACAAGCTGCCTTTCCCTGCTTGGTATTTCAGCTCTTACAAATTCAGGGTATTCCTCTCAACCACAACTCTGCATCTTGGGATCATGTTTAACAGGTTCTCCGAAGTGAGCTCTACACCTTGTTCTGACCTCCTGACCTCCAAACTAGTTTAAAAGAAATTAATCCAGTTTATCATGTTGACTGACCTCACATCAGTCGTTATTTAGCACGTTGCCAACCTCTAGTCCTTCTACAACCTTAATCATAAGAATTTTTTACTTTTGTTTCACTGAAAAACAGAAGAGTGGCAGGAGAAGCACAGATCCCCACAGAATATCCCAGCTGATGGTTACTCCCCATTAACTTTTGGTCCATTTGCAGAAACGCAAAGCATTAACACTTCTTTCATATCTAAACCATTTCACACAGCTCGTGATCTGAAGCACAGTCCTCCATTAATCTAAAGAATATATTTGAAAGAACTTTTAATTTGAACTCTGCAAATTACCCACAGCAAAGAATCCTTCACGCAGGACATCACATCAGCAAAGACCTC
This sequence comes from Gallinula chloropus, assembly GCF_964237585.1. NCBI lineage: Eukaryota > Metazoa > Chordata > Aves > Gruiformes > Rallidae > Gallinula > Gallinula chloropus. The sequence goes on from NC_140096.1 coordinate 19,559,122, forward strand.
ACATGACACTTAACTTAGTGAATACACTGAAGCAAGCCTTCAGTATTCCAGCATGGTTTCAGCAGAACAGGATCACTCGTGAAGGGAGTGATGTAACATTATCAATTCTTGGTGCACACAGAGCACTGGATTAATAATCACAAGTATGCAATGCTTCCTGTTTCTAACACTATCAAAATGATTATCTGGCATTAATACCTTATGTAGATAGGAAGCATAATCATACCTTCCCCTTCCTTTTGTTTTATGCCATAGCAAAGAAACAGAAAAAAATCTCACCTAATACTGGCTATTTTCATAATTGTTTGTAGCCTGGGAAGACAGTAAATACTAACAAGCAGTGGGACTAATGTTACTGAAGCAACAGGACCCTCCACTTCTGCAGATTAAAGAATGTTATTTGATTGTTTTTTCTCCTGAACACAGCCCTTGCAGCATGAACAGAACCATTGTTTAGATGTCAGCCGAACAAAACTTACATTGACCATAATGAGCTTTGGCTCAAATCCCGTGTTGCTGCTCTAGCCCACAATAAAACTGAGAAACACAAAGAACTCTTATAACCCCACATGTAACATTTAAGTCAGATTCAAAGCCTCAAGTTCAACTGCTAAAGCCAACGCACGCCTCAGCGCCGCCGAGATCTACTCACCGGGATGAACACTGCTGAGCTCTGCTTGGAAAGATACCACTGAAATCTGCCATAGATCAAAATGAACAATGACTTGATAGGTCATTTATTAGGAATGCTGCAATTCACAGCCATGTTTACATTGCTCCTCAGGGAACAAAATCATACACCTATTGCAATTACTTATGAAATATATACATCTCTGCCTGACAGCAGGGAAGAATCTTTCCTCTTGCCTACCAGATCTGTAGGGCAGACAGCATGGCCAGGACTGCATTTTTACATCTATGCAGTAATTAGCCAAATATACTGTCCACATGATCCTCTGCATACATACATATATATGTAGTTTCCATTCTAAAGTCTGACAGGCCATCACTCACTTGCCACAGTCAATACTATCCTGAAACTTCCTTCCTCTGAATTGGTTTCATTCCACCGTGTACTTTCCCCCAACAGAGAGAGACTTCAACATTTGTCTCCATGCCTTGATCTTCAGAAATAATTCCATGAATTGAACTGAGTGTGAGCCATGGTTGAAGAACAGGACCTTCAGATGACTCAACTGATCGGGCAGGGGACGAACCAGCAAAAAAGAACTCCTGTGTTTATTATGAGAGCACACACAGGTGCCGTGCAGGCACAGCCCAGCTGTGCTGGGTGCTACACTGCTAGGAAGCTGGATGCACAACCATGTTCCTCTAGCAAGATGAGATTCAAACCCATCATAGAGACTTACAGAATAGGTATCTCTGAAAGAAAAAGAAGAGGTGCCAAGAATGAAATTAGATAGAAAGCAGCACACACAGGTGATCTCAGCAGTCGCTGAACCAGACACATCTCACCAAAAAGCCAAGTTACATACTTCTGGAGGAGACCCTTTCAATGACACCTCTGGGAACCAAGCAGTCCCATGCTCTAGTCTTCTAGGTTTTTTCACTCCCTTCTACAAGGTTAACAGCAGTAGTGACTAGTTTTTTAGGGCAAAAAGCTTCTTGTCTGTATGGCCACTTGCCCCCGGCATAGGAGGCCAGGTAAGAAAACAGCACAACTACACTGATGCCTCAAGGAAGGAAAGGAAAAAGTACAGACCAGTAGGGAAAAAATGCCTGAAAAACAAGCATTAAGTGTAAAAGCCTGCAGAAGAGAGGAGACTGTCTTGGCATGTTCTTTCACCATAAATTAATGTTAAAATATTGAATGTTCTGAAAAGCAACAAGAAGTTTTCACTCTTGAGTTGATTTAACTGAATGTAACACCACATTAGTCACTTGAACTCCCACTCTCAGAAATGCTTTTTTCACCCTCTGAAAAAAGGTAATGAGAGAAAGATGGTTTGGTTTGTGGGGTTTTGTTCAGATTTGTGCCATTTCACTTAATTGTAACTTTTGTCAGTTCCAGTTAGTGGGCTCACCAAGTCTCCCTCTTGATGCTATCAAATATTTTGTCTCTTTTCAAAGACTATTCCAGAGAGATCCTGGGATAAAGATGGCCTTTCAATGGACAGCTACAAAGAAACATGCCCAGCTCAGAATATGGACAGTTTTCCCTCACTTCCCTGGGAAAGTTCAGACAGAAGTAAGAGGACAGAGCACCATGGTATGCTGGATATGGATTACACCAGGCCAAGCAGCTCAAAACAGGCACAGGTGAAACAGACTTCTGCAGTCCCAAAAAAGCAGAACACCCACAAAATCTCTGGATGGTAGGAAGCTGCTCCTTGGCAAAACACAAAACAAGCCTCCTGGGAATACATACATGTGCTGAGACAATAAAGATAAAGGCTCCAAGACAGCCAGAGCCAAAACCAACGATAGGTTTCACATTTTGGGGTAATGTCTTTATGTTGTCTACTTCAGCAGATGGCTGCATTCCTGAGCCAAGTTAGAGGTAGTAAGCAAAGCCCACTTCATCAGGCTTACCCAGACCGAAGAACTAAGATCTGAAATTAAGGATCTAGTTTCCAAAACCATACGAGCCTAGAAACATGAATGGCCAGACTGGCATTTTGCACCATTTCTAGAAGGCCCATAATTTGCTTGACAAGAAGATCACATCTTTAGTAAAACTTGTTGAAACAAGCTGGGCATCATCGTGTGACTTACTGACAGCACAGGAAACAGTACAGAGTTCAGCTGGTTGTACTTTGACGCTGCAACAAGCAGCAACGGTCAAACTTCATGGGCCTTGGGCTGTCTCTGGCTGGCAAGCAGGTTTCAAGTGCTCTGCAGGGGCTGAGAGGGACTCAGCTGCCCCTGACTCTCACACCTTGAAACTATTTCTGTGTGAAAGAACATGCTCAGCTGCATATTAAGGCCCTGTAAGCATATAGGTTGGACAGATAAAGACCTCTTCTGTGTTTGTAAACTGAGTTTAAAGGTAGGTGTTCCCTGGCAGCACCACCCAGCAGCTAATGCCAGCAGAGCCTGTGTCCACATGCACTGCAGTTGCCAAAAGGTCCATTCAACATCATCTTCCAAAGTCTGTCAGTCCTCAAGAGTTTTCAGGAGGTGGTCTTCAGAGTTAACAGAATAAAATCTAATGGCCTCCCTACAATGCATTTACAAATACTTGTTTCACTGGTCTAAAAATAGCGTTTTCAATCACCACCCCTAAGATCAGAATCTCAGCCTTTAAACATCAATAAAATATTTATTTCCTAAAGTTAATACATTTTCTGTGCAGACTGCCAGGGCTTCATTTCCAAGAGCTCCATGTGAATATTGATATTTGAAGGATACAGGCATAACTTTATTTACTGTAGAAAAGTATATTAAGACTGATTTATTTAAACACTTTGGTAAAGTGGCAGTTCAGTTTAATCAAATACTGAAGTAATTGGGTTATGTTTGATTTTAAACTTTGAAAACCCAACTCTAAGATTTATCAAGGGCTGAATTTAGCAAAGTTATCACCATTAAAAATTGATATTATGTAGTGGGGCTATGCAGGCTCTGCTGGCCTGTCGCCAAGCAGCAGACCTTTTAAAAGACTAATTGTCCACGCCTGCGTAATTCCCAAAGCGCTCTGCACAGCGGGCACTGGCTCACAAATGCCAAGTCAAACAGTGCCAAAAGCACCAGGAGGGAAATATTCTTCTATTGCTGAATGGGGAAACACACTGTTCTTTCACTGTACAAACCCCACACGCGCCCCAGCCATTCCAGCGATGCCAACAAGCAGCGTCCTCCCCAGTCCTCCTGGTGCTCGCCCCAAAGGCTGGTTCTGTCCTGATGAGAGGAAGGGAAGGGGCAGCCAACTCCTGCAGAGAGCTGCGAGGAAAACCTGTGACTCTGAGCAGCTTCCAGAGTCCCTGGTGGATTTTCCAGCTTTGGTTGCTGTGGGTTTAGCAAGGTGAGGGGTACTCCTGATGCCTCCCTCTAAGAAAACGTGTAGAAGTCAATGATTCAAGTACTCTAAGCTCAAGCATCTCAGCTCGACTGGAAGGAGTTGGGCAGAGCTCCTGCAAGCAGCCCCCGAGGCAGCACGCAGAGACCAGCCGGGAGCAGGCAGACCTCAGGTGCATCGCCAGCCCCCAGCAGTGGGGTCCAACGCCTCTGTCCTTCCACATGGATTGCCCCAGAGGAGCCAAAGCATGGCAGAGAATTTTAGTGCAGCTCAGGGGCCAGCACTGGCAGTGACACATCTCACTAGCGCTGAACACCTACCTCTCTGCTGTGGGCTGCATGAGGACAGGGCAGATGTGCCACCGCATACGTACTCCCTGAGAGGTCTTGGAGCTCTGCAGGGAACAGTAGCAAAGTCCCACAACAGAGGAGGAAACAGGGCACAGAAAAGTGTTCCTGAGAATCAGGAAAGATTAAGGAAATCACCTCAATACTAAGCACCTGGCTTCACCACTACAGATCCTCTCCCCTGCTGCCTTACAGCTACATGTCCATGGATACATCCCCATCAGGGATATTCTTGTTAGGAGATACCAAACCTCAACAGCTAGCAGCTGCCCCAAGGAGCAGCCAGCTTCCCCATGTGTGAATTATCAGCCTAAATCCACTATTTTCATCAGGGCCACAGGTGACTTCCTTATGGTCTTGCTTCTGGACACCAGGTCAGGATTTATCCTTACACCTCCAAAGCAGCTGAGGAGATAGTTTGCACCTCCCGTCTGACAAACCCATACGTGGCACTGAAGACTTCGTGGTCTGTCTCTAATTATCAGCACTTCTCTTTGCATCTCTAAGACTTGCTCCAAGGGTAAGGATTGAATACTAATCCTCCAGTCCGTGACCCCGCGGGGCACAGCGTAGTGCAGAGTCTGCAGTACAAACACGAGGGGCTGCCAAATTTAAATAACCAAAAGCTCTCGCTAGGAAAGGCTGACACAGACACACTCACACTTAATTATTTTTAAAATCTTTTCTCAAGAGTGTAGGAACAAGAAAGCAGTGACAGCTGGAGGAAAACCACTACATCTAACTAAACATTCAAAATTATCTTCTGGAAGGAAATCTGTCCCATTGAACCGAATTTTTTTTCTCTTCTTAAAATAAAATAAAAAAAAAATCCTCTTGACAGAAGCAACCAAAAGAGAAGACATCTAAAAACCCCAAAGCCTTGCCACAGCTTGTCAAATTATTCTTCACCAATAAATGATCAGATTATTTGTGTTTGTGCAGAGGTAAATTCCTACACCTAGATAAGCTAATTGCTCCAGAATACACGTTTTGAGAGATACACTGTCCAAAATCCATTTTTCCCAGAATGTCAACATGTTCTGTAAGTGAAAACCTTTGAAAAATATCAGCAAGGGCATGTGGAAATTAAAGAAATGCCTCCTGTCTCAGCTGAAGCTGAACTTACCATTTCAGACCATCAACACTTCCTCCCAATCCCCCTCCCAAGGCGCGGGGCTGTGTTTGCACTGCTGGCCCTGACAGCAAACACCCCACAGGCGTCCAGCCGGCTGCTCACCGCCAGCTCCCCTGAGAAGTCTGGTGAAGACGTGATCTGAAGTTATACCTTTGCACACGTGAGCTGAGCTGTTCAGTACTCAGCCACCCCGGCGAAGGAACATCCTGCCCACGTGCAGGTTCCCCCCTCAGTCAGGACCTTGCTCTGTCAGGGACCAGAAGCAGGTGGACAAAGATTGATGTCATCTTCTCAGTTTCAGAAATAAGTAGCCTGGGAGTCCCTGACACGGAGCCCCGATGCAGAGAACCATGTTTAACAGACTTTGACAGATCTAGTCTCCATCAACTTAGCCAATGAATTTTGAGCCCCTCAAAACATCTGGTCTTCATACCACACACTGACAGCGAGTCACACCATTTCATGTCTCATCTAAAATATACTGCTTCTATTTAATGCTGTTATCTCAGTCCTCATGAAGTGCCTTCCAGTTTTTGTATTGTGAGGAGAGATAAACACTCTCTAGTCACCTTCTCAAGGTAGTTATTCCTAGTATCAAAGTTACTAGATTGAGGGCTATAATTTAAAGCAAATAATATTTACAGGTTTTTAGCATAGGAACTACGGACTGCATGCTCATGGCACTAAAGCTAATGAGGATTCTGTGTGAGGAACTCTAGATAAGACTACCAGATTTCTTTCAGTTTTGCCTTACTGAAACTTAATTTTAATGAAAAAGCCACAAAAGCCCTGGGGAGGTTGTTAGATTGTGACCTGAAGTCCACGATTTGTGCCTATGTTTAATTAAACCTAATTAGCTTTCCTCTTGCAATATGAGCTCCACACCCTACGTTCTTAGGAGCTGCCCATGCTATCTGTTACAGCAAGCTCCACCCATCGCTGATACCAGCAAACAGATTCCAACTATTCTCTTGCAAATGATGATAGCAAGACCAACATGCAAAGTACCTGCTTTAAAATGTCTTCAACTGAGTCTGTCAAATAGCTGAAGCCAAAATATTTTTGAAGGTGAGGTTTAAATCTCACATGAAAGTTGTTACAGAATTTAAGACAGCATAGATTTTACTGTCAGTATTTTCCCTCCAGTTTAGGGAGTCCTCTTCACCCCAGCCTATTTGCACCAGCGAGCTACATGAGCAAATCTGCAGTTTAATATAGGAAAAATACTTAAAACTTCATGCAGAAAAGGAGGACTTTTCCCAAAAAGTTTTAGTATAGGAACATAAACTTACACAAATCCCTTCTCCCTTCCTTTATTCTCCTGGCAAACCCAGCCCAAACCTGCAACAAGGCCCTAAGATGCCCCATTTGCAGAAAGCATCATCATTTCATCCAGTAATGGTATCTTGCTGTTTATCCAAAAGCATCATCCCCCCACCTGACTCATCCCTGGCAGTGATCCCTGCCCAGACCCCCCCATGCCCTGTGCAGAGCCGTACCCTACAGGAGATGGGGCGCTGGCACGGCGGTACCCTCAGGAAGGGCAGGGTGTGTGCACTGTATTGCCCTCACAAAGGCCTCAGTGGCAGGTGTGGGCTGTGCAGGCTCCCTCTGTGTCAAAGGGAATTTCAGCACAGATGATTATCTGACAGTTCACATTTAAGATGAATTATTGACCTCAGCAATGCCCATCTTCCCACAGGAACCGTGGCTGCTAATGCAGTAACTAAAATGATGGAGAAAAAGGAAAAAGACTTTTGAAAATCATGTCTCATCTTGTAAACATGAATGGATTTCAGGAGCTTTTAAAGGGTGTAACTATTAAAGATCAGTTCTAACAGCTTCAAACAATCCAACATAATGCATTTCATAAAACCCTTTCAAGACCCTTTTGAAGTTCCTCCTCTTCCATTGTTGGAGCCCGTTTGCTCTGAGAGCGCTGGAAGCTTGGCAGATGGATTCCTGACATAAGGTCAAAAACTTTTTATGGCCAACGACAGAGGTGGTTCAAAAGCAAGTGAAATACCCTCCTGGAAAGCAGTTACCAGCGGTGCCTGCGCAGACAGGCTGGGCGGGCTCACTGCTGCTCTGCAGGAGTCTTGGTTTGGAGACAACTGTATTCCTCAATTCATTCTCACACACAAACACCACCACCCCAAAAAAACCCATCAGCCAACACACTCGCACACACACACACACACACAAAAAAAGAAATCAGGATGCTGAGTCCTCCCAGACACCTCTGCATAGCAAGGGATGGACCAGCCCCACAGCACGAGGGGCTGAGCCACACCTGGGTCTGCCCATGTGGCATCTCTATGGCTCCCTGCTCCTGTCCACAGTTCCCAGTCCCCAGCTCCCTCCTCTACTGCCCAGCAGGGTCAGCAGCCAGATTTTGGCTTCAAGCATCAGGTCACTGGCAGCTGTGGAGGAAGAAGAGGAGGAGGAGGAGGAGGAGGGGACAGACCAAGCCCAGGGATCCCAGCGGAGTCCTTGCAGCTCTGACAGATAAAACCCAACACAGGGGTTTTCTGGGGACCAGGAGTGCTCTCAGCCCCACTGTGCATCTCTGGACAAATGACTTTGTCTCTCCACATTTGTTTCCCAACATTTCCCCTCTCCATGAGACACTGAGCACTGATGACCCATTGTGGAATAGTGCGATGCATTAACTTTGAGTGTAATAGTGCCATGTATTAACTTTGAGTATGAAAAGGCAAGTGTAAAACCCCTGCAAATCACTCCTTTTCCCTTGGAAGCGTGAAATTACAGGAATGGGAAATCCTTTCCTCAAATATCTCTGCACTCTGTTTGCTTTAATGATTCAATCTTTTGACCACCTTATGGTCCCCCAAATAAAATAAAAATAAATGGCCTCAAACAAAGTGCTGTGGGGTTTGTGTGCCAAGTCTCAGAATTATTTTAGCAGTTATGAAGAAGGAAATCCCTCCTTAGAAGGGGGGATGATTTAAAAAAGCACTGACTGCACTTCAATGATAATGACACTAATAACAGATCTAATTGACAGTTGATGAGGGTTATGGAAAGGTATAGTATCCCCAGCTCCTTTTCCTTTTTGAGTCCATTTCCAGCTCAAGCAGCTTCTGAAGTGCCGTGACCCCTGCAAGCTGGGTTCTCACTGGCCTTGGAAAACAAAGACCACTGGCATGGCATCCAGTTCTGGTACCCAAACAGCAAGAAAATTCATTGCATCCATTCTTCAAAGTTCCTTGATTAGGGAGGAACATTGAACTCTTCACTCTGCTAACACCACTCACATTCAATGACATTCATCCTACACAAAACCCATTAAATTAGGGCAGGAATTTCAAAAACATTTAGTTTCCTAGAACCAGTCTGCACTGACAGCAGGACCCTGCATCCTGGCCAGCCACTTCAGAAGCCAAAGGAGAGGGGCAGTGGAACACTGCTGAAACCTGCTGCCTCCCTTTCCTGAGTTGAAATTTTTCTGCCACTCTACAGGCCTAGTCCCTGCTTTCAGAAACTACCCTGAACAGCCACACCATGCTGCAGCTCCATAAAAATACACCCAGCCATAAACAGCTTGCTTACAATTAAACAAAATCTGCTGCAAATGCTTTTCACTTGCACACCAGAATCTCCCAACGCTTTACAAACAGCACTGCAGACTGTAACTTCTGTACCCTTTGTTTTGCTTTGTTTCCCTCAGGCATCCATCACCAGGATATTTAAGCATCCAACAGTTACAGAAAACACTCAACAGGTTATAAAAAAGGAAAACTGAGATAAGGAAAACAAACAATTTGCCTGAGAGTTCATTACAAGGATTCTGAATGAAATCCTGCAAGGTGATGCTATGGGAAGGGCTGTGCAAAACATCTCACCTTGTGCTGCTGCTGCTGCTAATCAGGGAAATGGCTGGTACCTGCCTCAGGCCTCTGAGATGTCTCCACTGCAAACATGGGGGCAACACTCCAAAGCAGATCTGGGTAGCTTTAACCCAGGTCCTCTTGACTTGGTTTTAAAAGTAAAGTTTGTCCCCCTATTTTAAGACATAAAAATGATTTTGCAGCCTACAGAACTAGTGCTGGGTCAGAAAAGTCTGACCCTCTCCGTGCTGCTGGCTTGGCCCAGGGAGAGATGCCCAGCCCCAGAGAGAGATGCCCAAGCTGCCCATGGCACTGAGTGGGATTGGAGCATCACCCAGTGCTGTGGTCCTGTCCCCGTGTTGTGCCGGCTCCGTTTGGCCTTTCTCTCCAGCTTAATATGGCTAAACTGAGAGCTCCAGAGCTCAGGTAAAGCATTTCTGAACAGCTGCAACATGGAGATGCAGTTAGGAGCTCCTGGGATACCTGTCCCATGAGTTCTCATTCCAGTTTAGGGGTCTGCCTTAGAGCTGTGCTTGACCAGCCCACTCTCCACCACTAACACCTCCAGCAATTAAAAGCAACTGCATGTTAAAGCACCTCACTCTGTGGGGAACAGGACACACAAATGCACTGGAGAGAGAAAAAAAAGCTAAAACCCAGAAAACTTTAGAGCTAACACTTGCAAAAACCAAAGAGCCCCAAAGCACATGCTAATAAATCCCACAAAGCAGGCAGGATGAGAGTCTTTAAAACTGTCACCGGGGAGAGATTTCTCTGACAAGGGGAGGAAACCCTCAGGATCCAAAAAAGCAGCTCTACAGGGCCATGTTCCCAGCTGCTGCAGACAGACAGTGCTCCTCAGAAAGGCACTGTGAAAGTGGTGCTTTATACCCACTGCCAGTCTCTTGGCACAGCATCTCGACTGCCAGCCGAGCAGCAGAGCCACAGCTCCGCTAAGCCCCTGGCCTGCAATCCCAGCTCCAGCTCTTCCCCTCGCACGTACCAACAGCAGGAACCAAGCTTTAGCAGCCTGTGCTAAGTATGCTAAGGGATACTCTTAAATGGAAGCAGCAAGAAGATGCTCCTGGCTCAGTGTAAATACCATGAAGGCTTTTGAATACACAACAGAGGTTTATTACAAAAATAAATACTATTTTTCTTAGGTTCTGAACTCCTAATATTTTCCCAGCATGGACATCCACACACAACACATAGAAATGAATCATCTTTCACAGATTCTTCCCAAAACTGCCCGTAAGACAACCCCCTGATGCTGAAAACAACTGATCAAAATGGTGTCAATCATCTTGAGCAATCTTGTATTCACTGAGTGTGTGAAACCCCGTGCCCAGGGACATGTGGCAGGACAGGGAGATGGCTGGCTGCTGGGACTGGGCAGATGGCAGCACCAGAGATGTGTGCCCCCCAACAGATGCTCTTTGGTGCCACAGTCTCCAGGAGCCAGATGTGCCCCCTCTGCAACATCTGCACAGCACCTCCCAGCCCCGTCCTGGCACAGGGTGGGCAAGTCAGAACATAAAGCTGCTCTGTGGCAACCTGTGAGCAAAAAGTCCTCAACAGACGGTGGAGCTGAACAGCAGCACCAAGTCAGCTTTCCATGGAGCACCACGTGTTGGGGGCTGCCTGGCACGCTTCTTGCCAGCACTGCCACAGCCGGGGGCCGCCGTTCGCCTCACTTGCGGCGAGACATTTGGCTGCTGCTCCTCAAACAAGTGGCTCCATATGAAATGGGGAGGAGGGGGAGAGCGATGCTGGTTTGCAAGAGCAGTGTGCAATTAAAACATTCAGGAAAAATAGTTATTAAAAGTGTCTAGGAAATTATTCATATTTATTGACTTCATCAATGGTTTCGACTTTGGTCAGCCTTGCGAATGTGCACTTGATTGTAACACTACTATCAGTAGTTTTTAAAACCATGGTTTCCTAAATTGCTAAGAATAAATGAAAAGCTTGGAATGAAAAGCTTGTAAATTAAGCATGCAGCCATCTAACCCCCCCAGCAAATGTATATAATTTAATATAATAGCACTGAAATAGCATTTCCTTCAGTCAAGTTGGTACTTACAAATCTAGATGGGTATAAAGGTTTCATTATCTAAATGATATGCTAACTCTTTTTGAATTTCACAAATTATAAGTTAGCAGTAGCTTCTATTGTAATGCAACTCATTTCAGTATGAAATCACCTTGTACAAAAACCAGCAGTGGGATTTCAATTATTTCTGGGAAACATTATGTATTTCCTAGAGTATGATTAAGTTTAATTTGATGCATTAAAAATAATCAATATTTAATTTTTGCCTAGTACTTCACAAGTGTTCTTCCTGGGGGTTTCCCACAGAATTTTCATTAGCTAATGAGGCAATTCTTCCATGAGAACGTTACTCATTACAGTGGTTTAAGTAGTAAAGAAGCATCTAAATTCGTACTGATCTTAATAGTTATTTCTGTCAAACAGATGGTCTATTGTTCACGTCTACATTCCCTGACTTCTTAATTGCTAATGTACATGCTACTACTAATTGTACAGTACTAGTAACCTCTGTACAGTAATAAATAGGTCAAAGTTTCTTCTAGACTTTGAGAGTTTTGGTTCTTATGGTTGCAGCTTAATGAATCATCTACCAGCCACAGCACACCTTTGTAGCACACAACAGACCACACAGCCAGTGAAGAAGCAATTTGTTTGTCCTGAACACACAGGAGCTCTGAGAGGAGGGACACTTGCACACTGCTGAGCTCTGAACAGGGCCCTGGGTGGGCAGCAGGAGCTGGTCAGTATGCCACTTGAGCTGGGTTTGGGTTTTTCAGGTCCTACACCAGGCTCCTTTGCCTTCACGAGGGCTGAGAGGGCCTGTGGGCATACATGTCTTCTCCTGATGTATTACAAGGGCTTACTGGCCATCATCTTACCTTCTCTTGACACAGAAAGAAAATGAGTTTGCTGGGCATTGAAAACACTGTTGAGCTGGCACTTTACTTTCCAGCTTTAACTGGTCAAAGAAGCGTCAGAAGAAAAAGCAGTTGAACAGCTTCCCTGAGAAGACCAGGGAGGGAACAGAAACCGCCAGAGAACCAGCTGCTGAGAGAAACAAGTCCGCAAGGCTACCCCAGCCCTTCACCTGTGATGCCCTCCGCAGCGCATCTCCCTGCCTGAGCCACACCTGGCCGCAGAGCGCAGCGCTGGGCAGCCGCGCGCGGTCACCCACCCGCGCCGGGATGCTGCGGGGACCAGGCGGCGACGGCATCGCTTGCACTGCGCCAGAGCAGCGGCGCGGGGTTGGAAACGCGGGGTAACGTTGAGAGACACACACATTTGCAATTCATTACTCCTTTTCACAGGCCTGGCTGCTTTTCAAAGAGGTTTAAAAACCAGATGTGGAAAATAAGATTGCTAAAATCATTTGGCAACCTAATAAAAGGGTGCTGCATGTTCCCAGGGTAGATTTGCAACAACAGAGCACAACACACACATGAGAAAATGCTTTCAGGGCAAGGGGGAACGGCTTTGAAAATTCAGCATCATTGGAGAATGAAATAGAGTGTTTTGTTTATGTGATTTGGTTTCTCCATAAGGTATTTTTGTCTATCTTCATGTAAACATTTTCAAGAAGTTTAAATTCTTATTCTCTGTGGGGGAAAGGATCAATCTCCATTGCACGTGATTTCAGTTGTGAGTCCTGTTTACATTGTCTTGTCTCATTCCTAGAAGAGCTAGGCACCATAATATATGTTCACAATACTACAAATAAGAACAACATAAAAAATACAATTACTGTTAATGTAAAACTGATTTGTAAACTGTGAGTAAAACAGGAACAACAAAACAAAAATCAAGAACAGAAAAAAAAAATCACAGAATCAGTAGGTGGGAAGAGACCTTTGAGATCCTCGAGTCCAACCATACCTGTCCTCCACTAAACCATATCCCCAAGCACCTCATCTACTCGTCTTTTAAATACATCTAGCACACGGACAAGCCATGACACACTCCTCTGCCTCTGTTTGCCATCCCAGTACTTTGTGACATTTTTCTTTTTACGTTTTTCCTAAACCATCCAACACAATGTGGAAACACTTTCTAAAACATAAGCCAAAAAATCACTGCAAGGAAAGACATTATTACAGGTGGCACCCAGGTCAAGGGAAGAATGGAACAGGGGAAAAAATGACAGCAAGCCATCCAGAAAGCCAATCCCAAGCTGTTGCTCACAGCCCAGCCACAAAGACCGCTCTCCCAGACAGCGGCAGAGATCCTGTTAGCTGCCACTACTATGTACCCCTCCAACATGTGGTGTATGAAACAATCAATCCCACTTGGCAAAGTAAAGGGCTCAGCCCTCGGTGGGTATAAATTGGCAGAGACCCACTGCCACCTCTGCAGCCCCATCTGCTCACACCGAACTGAAGGCAGGAAACCGGGACAGCGAACACGGACACGAAAGTGCCCACGTTCTGCTGGAAAAGGGCTGTGCTGACCCCACCAGAGGGCTGGCCTGCCTTGAACTTCATGGGCAAGGGACAAACACCTGGTATTTAGAGAACAGCTGGAATGGTAAAGCTCTCTAGAAGTGTTTTGCATGCCAATTAAATATTCTAAGTTTATATCAAGATTATTGTCACCTATTTAATGGCTCATTGATTTTTAGAAGCCATACCAATTTTCCCTTTCCTTTCCACCGAGTTAGTTACAGTAATGACTAACCATAAAAATTAGATAACATGCTGAAATGTGATTTAAAAACATCTGTGCGTTCGGTATCTCTGCTTTTAAGGAAGACATGAGTTAATATCCCCCTGCCTTACTCCACATCACCACCTTTGGCCTATGTGGCTCCAAAGACAGAGCGAGAACTGAACTACACCGAGCACGATTTAACCAAACAAATTCTAGAAACTCTCAGCCATTTCTTTGTCCTTTGTGTACATGGTCCTTTGACGCACGATGTAAATCCACAATTAAAGAGGCCAGTGTTTTTCCAGCTGAAGAGCTGGTTCCCAGGGAAAGACTCCAGCCTTCTCTGGAACCGCTTCTGAAAGACGCCTGAGAAACGTGCGTGCTCCAAAGCCATCCCTGTGCCCATCCCCACAGCACCCCTTCAGAACAGGTCCAAAGAATCACTCCACCAGAACATTTTCCATCAGATGAACAAAAGCACAACAGCTGATTGTCACAGCACCAGATCCACTTTCATGTTTTTATTCAGAACAAAAGGAAAATATCAGGAAAATGCAAACAAAGCCCCACTTCTCTGCAGTTATCTAGCAGCACGTTCAGTTTTTCATTTCAAGTAGATATTCAGTCCTCAAATTCCACCCCCTTGATTCCCTTTTTCCCCTTGATCTTACTATTGCTTCTACCTACCCTCTGGAGTCATTGTTTCCCAAGTATTTGATTCAGGAATAACATGGGGTTTGTGGCCCATGCAGAGCTGTCCTGCCCCTATTTTTTCACAGCACTGACTATCATCTCCCCAGGGTTGCAAAGGCTCATGTTTGCAGGGAATGTTCACCCCCAGCTTTCAGCCACCTTTCTAGCTGGTCTAGAAAACCCCAAAATTCACTTGCCACTGATCAGAAGGGAGATCACCAGCATTTCTGAGGTACTGAAACCACAGCTCCCTATTTGCCTGTTAGAAGGCATTCCTTTTCTCCTGAAACATGGCATAACTTTCTCTCAGAAAGTGTAACATCCCACCCAGCAGACCCTGCAAACCCCACACTGGTAACACACCAGCACGTTACTGGATGCCTTTTTGCAGAGTTCTCTCTCATTACTGCTTTCACAATAAACTCAATGTTTATTCCTTTATAAAAAAAACCATCTCTTTGTCCTTGGTTGCCTGTTGCAGATCCTTGCTCAGGCACACTACCCTTTTTCTTTAACTCCCAGTATTTCTATTGCTAGGCAACACGGGTGACCTTTGGGCATCTGCTCGAATATCTTTGAAGACTTTTCCAAGTCCCACCTGTGTCATTTGATTTAATTAAATTATTTTCACAACTTCATCTGTCTCAAATTTATTCATAAAATTTCATTTTAGCAGCACCAGTCGATCCAAGTGATTATTCAGGAACACTCCACAGGCCCCCCCTTTGTTTTGCTGCGTCTCCTCTCGCTGTCTCGGGGCTGCACATCAGGCAGACAGGACTTGTCTGCAACAAAGTGCCAGTGGTTTTGCAGAACATTACCAGTTCAGAGCACTGAACATCTCATACCCCAGCTGACTGTCACATACTGGCCACTGACAACACAAACCCTTCACAACCTACACAGCCTCATCACAGACTTGCACAAAACCCATTTACAAATGAGCTACAGGCCAAAAGCTGCTCATTAAAATAATTTGGCAAACGCTCTTGAATGAAACATAGAAGAATACAGCTCCACACTCTCAGGCGTTTAACATGCCCCCCAACCAAATCCATTTGATAAATGACTAATTATCCTAAGCTGCATTAAAATTCAATCTTGATTGTGATTATTACTGATTAAGTACTACTCCAACTCTACACTTCAGCTCAGTACAGTGTCTGTGATTCAGAAGACGAGCAGCGTGCCCACTGTCCGTGGCAGCATTAGCACACACTCCAGCCACAGCAACAGAAGCAGGATCTAGCTTGATGTGTACAACTTTTCAAACAACTGGGCATCATTATTTTCATTAAGATGTGCAGCATCACCATTTGAAAATTATTTTTGAGCCTCTCTCAGCCACTCTTTAGTTCTGTCCTGCCTACAGCAGTGGGCAGTTCCTACCACAGTGCTCCTGTTCCTCAGCTCATGGTTGAAGTCTTTTCATTTTTTCTTTACCCTTCCTTTATCCTTCTGCTGTGATTGGTATGTTCTCACTCCTGGAACTAACCTGCGTCTGAAAGCCCTGAAACCTCTAACGTGCAATCTCCAAAACATCTGGAAGGCCAAGGACTGACAACTCCATGTAACTGCAGCCAAAAGAGCACTTAGAAAATGTAAAAACAAAACAGTGGCAAAATTCATGGCAAATAAAATCAGAGGATGCACAAATGTCTATGCTCTACATAGGCCAAGGGCGGCTTTCAGGTCATGAGGGTGAAGTCCCACAAGGGACACAGAATGGTTGATGTTGGAAGGGGCTATTCAGTCTACTCCCCTGCTCAAGCAGGGTCACCTACAGCAGATTGCCCAGGACCATGTCCAGACAACTTCTGAGTATCTCCAGATAGTGACTCCACAAGCTCCCTGGGCAGCCTGAGCCAACACTCGGTCACCCTCAGACTAAAAAAGTCCTCCCTTATGTTCAGAGGGAACCTCCTGTGTTTCAGTTTGTGCCCACTGCCTCTGGCCCTGTCACTGGGCACCACTGGGAAGAATTTGACTCTTTGCACCTTCCTTTCAGCTATTTTTACACATTGGTAAGGCCTCCCTGAGCCTTGTCTCCTCCAGGTTAAACTGTCCCAGCTCCCTCAACTTTTCCTCATGTGAGACCCTTCCACATCCTTATGGCCCTTTTATGGACTCTCTTCAGTATGGCCATGATTCTAGGGAGCCCAGAACTGGACACAGTACTCCAGGTGTGGTCTGACCTGTGCTGAGTTGAGGGAAAGGATCACCCCCATCAAATTGCTGGCAATGCTTCTCCTAACACAGCCCTGGACACCACTGGCTGTCTTTGTGGCAAGGGCACATTTGCTGGCTCATGGTCAACTTGGTGTCCCCCAGGACCTCCAGGTCCTTTCCTGCAAAGCTGCCTTCCAGCTGGGCAGCACAAAGTGATGGATGATTAAGGCTGAGCTCACGGCTCCCACACGTGACCGGGTACCTACTCCGGATGCTGTGAACAAGCGTTTACTTCAAAAGCAAATACTTCATTTTGCTCAGAGCCCCAGACCCAGATGCTCTGAGTAAGAGAAGTCCCAGCTTACTGAATCACCTGCAATTTTGGAGAGACTTGTAGAAAGCTCCTTACCAGCCACCATTTGCCTGCCTTTAAAATGCCTGTTCCTCTTGAAGAAAGGATCCACCTACCGTATTTGTGGAACGTTGGTCTCTCATTACCTGTTGTACATGATGTAGATAAAATTAAATTCTCTGTGAACAAACTTCTTTGCAAACGTTAAATCAAAGCAAACAACATTAAGTTGAAACACAGCTGATAACGCAACATTAATTTCATTGCAAGGAAGAGGTTCAATTCTTGGTATTTGATTTTCTCTGGATAATAGATAGTACCTATTTACCAGACCTAGGAGTAAATCATTTTTCCAATTCTCTACTGGTAAAACACAGTAGTACATAATAGCACGATTTTGCTGTATTATTAAAAAGAGGGCCAGTATTTCAGTCCCATTTTTGTTATCAATAACGTTACTCAGCAGTCACGAAGCATAAGCTGAACATCCTGTGACTCTGAAATGTTAAAACATATCATTCCAATCATTTTTCCACTCCTTGCTAAGTACCACTGCAACTCAGATTGCAGTGTCAGCTGCCTAGATAAGGATTATATAACCCAGGGAAAAAATAGCGTGAACATCCAACTGCAAGTCAGCATGAAAATAAATGACTCAAACATGGGAGAATTCAGATTTTGAGACCTGCACCACAGGTCACGTCTGGGTCCATTTCTGTGCAGAAAATACATGTTTATTACCAAACAACAAAAAATACCAGCATTAGATATATTTCATTGAAATGTTCAGCTCCCAGACTGTGGTGTCATCCAAGAAATAGTAGGAATATTACCAGCCAAGAATAGAGTTTTGGTAGCTCACAACAAAATTACAGTGCTTACAGTTTGTCCAAAAAATAACTTGTAGAAAGGAAAGCAGCCAGGGAGAGCCAACACAAGGAATGGAAGTTGGAAATTCTGCAGCATGAAGTATTCAAAAAGGGAGGCAAATTTGTTTCGAGAGTAAATTGTTCACAAATTACATGAGACATACTGAAGCCACAGTATAGAAAAGATGATGATTGTTTCCTCTGTCATAAAATATGACATGTTTTCAACTGCATATAAAAAGCAAATTTTAGAATGAGAAAGGGAGCTGCCTAAAAAGCCCCAGACCATTAGGATTAACCTGTGAAGCTGGTTATCAATATTGTAGAAAGCTCCAGAACAAAAATTAGGGCTGGGTAGTTATTTACACTGAAAATAAGAACCTGGGCTCCACAGAAAAAACGAATGTCACTGTCACAATTGATTTCAACATTGAATCTTTGACTCCCCAAAAACCAGTTCAATTTTGCCTCTTGAGAAGGAAACTTAAGAGTTCCTTGAAAATGCTGCCACTGGTCCCAGTCCTGTTATCACCCCAGCCCTCAAGACTCCTTTCTCATGGAAACCCTACCAATTAAACAATAGTTGTCAGTTAAAGTACCACTGGTATTTGTTTCCAGAACTATATTGTTCTGAGCCAGGTGGGCATCACTACTGAACCTTCCCAAGAGCAGCAGCATGCCCCAAAGCAACTGCCTGGCAACAGAGATAAACAGGAAGGTTGAGAGATGGAGAGGAGACAGCCTCAAAACCTCTTTGCCAGGAATAAAGGAAAAATAAATGGGACAAAGATGATGACATTAAGGCACAGGAATTTAAAGAGAGATGATGGTGGGTGGATGGAGAGACTGGAAAGTGCCACCTTTGTGCAATATTTACTCAGGGAAGCACAAAGTGATTACAGAAATTCTAATGGCTGGATTTAGTAGTTGGATTAAGCTTGTCCCCTAAAACCATCTGACACACTCATTACAGGCTGGTAATGTTCACATCCAGACTCAATGAGTTAGCGTAGGTGGCTATGACGAGTTGTAAGCTGGACGGGTAAGCGAGGGGTTAACAGGCACCAGGGGAGAGCAGAGTGGAAAGCAGAGACTTGAGGTGGACCCTGAAGGGACCAGTGATGTGGTAAATGGATTTGAGCAAGATCTTCAAGTCTTCAACTTCGTTATGAGCTAATGAAAATCTAATGTTGGGTAATTCACTGACAGCAACGTAAATCCTTCCAAGAATGAGGGAGAAAGGAAGGAAGAATCATTTGCTCTGAGATTTAAATCAGTGGGGAGTTTGCATTTTCATCTCCTGGTATATCAGGGAATATCCTTCTCTTCTTATCGCTGCAGCTGGGTGACAGCTCCCTCAGAGGGCAGCAGGGACCTGGGGACCTCCCAGCTACAGGTGGATGGACTAGTCCTTTCGAGAACCAAGGAAACTACCTGAATGAAGCCCAAAAACTACTAGCACTTCACCTGCCTAAATGGCACGTAACACTCAATATGTAAGAGCCTCTCAGAGAACTGGTGGGCAGAATCTTGCCAGGCACTGCTCTGAAGGGCAAACAGGAGCACAAAAGCTGGCTAATCTTCAGAGATTACCTCCACAAACACCAGCACAGCCCATCCCAAAGCGCAGGACCCAGCATGGCTGAACAGAGAACTCCAGACTGAGCTGGGAAGCAAAAGCCAGCAAGGCTGGGGCGGGGAGGGACTGTCCAGGAACAGCACAGAGATATCACCCAGGAAAGCAGGGAGGGAATTAGAAATGCCAAAGTCTCACATTCTTTCCTAATCTCTGGGATTGCTTTCCATGGGAGCATGCTGAAAGTCTAAAGAAAATTCCAAAAGAGACAGGACAAGTTCACAGAAGAGATGCCATAAATACTGTTACAGACAAAGGCAGCCCTTCCAACCTGGGAAGTCTCTACTGCACAAGTTGCTTGTGTCTAGGAGAACACTCTGAAAAAGCTGCCACACATGCCATCTGCCTTCTCACCCACATTCATCCACTACCAGCCACTGTCACGGGTGGGTCACTGGGCAAATGAGACCTGTAATCTGGCACGGTAGAGTCATCCTTATGTTCTCTGGTCTGTGCTCTACTGTGCTGTACCTGCATATGCTAGATTTGTATTTAGTCACCTTTGGAGGTCAGCCCCACCTTCCAGCATGAATATTTTAAAACAAAGATGACAGGAATTGGCACAGAACATCTCTGTTTTCATGTTGAAAAAACAACAAGATCTCCTAAGATAGAGTCGCGTGCATTCCGAAACAGTTTTTCCTCTGAAGCTGTTGACCTACTTTGTTAGCTATACAATTTCTTACAAATTTACTCTATTATAACAGCTGTGTTCATGCTGTTCTAGTGTCAGCACTTCTATTCTAAACCCCATTTTTTACACACTTCCGTAATAACTCAATTATAAAACTCGGGTAAAATGTGGCTCTCCACAAGCATTTTCTTCTCCAAAGTATATTTGACCATCCAGAAAAATGCACCATTGTGAAATGTGAAATTGCCCACTTGGGCTCTGATTTGTCTCCCAGAGAGCAGCAGGATTCTGCTTGAGCGTGGCTGGTGAAGGCATCTGAGCCCACCCGTGCCATGTGAAAACAAAGACCTGCTCTGCCTGGACAGGCTGGTGGCAGACGTGCAGTGTGGGGCCCTGCACTGCTCTGTGTGTTCCCTGGGTGGGTTTGTGGAGACCCCAGCGCCCCACGGGCAGCACAAAGGACTGTGGCTCTGCAGTCAGGTATCCCAGAGCACTGGGGACTGAATGAAGGGGAGGTTTCAGGGGAAAGGAAGCTGGTGTAGGGAGGGAAAGAACAAGAGAAGAGAAGGCAGCTCAATTTGGTTCCCTGCAAAGAGCCAGTAGACCATCAGTAGTGTCCTTGCAGTGCAGAAACAGGGAAGAAGGGAGTGGGACCTGACAGCCATCCAGACAAAATGGCAAAGCAAAATCTCTCTCGCTAATTCAACCACAGCCAAACTTTGACTTTTCTAATTCCCTCCCTGTCTGGGTGCTGCCTCTGTGCTCCTGGACAGCCCATCCCTGTCCCAACCTCGCTCACAGCCCTTCCTTAAGATTTCCCTATCCTATTCTACCCTTTCTGATAAAAAAGGCACCAAAACTACACAAGATATTCGAGGGGCTGGCACAGCACATATCTATGCAGCTACACAACAACGTTACACCAGTTTGTTCCCTGTTTCTCTCCTAATAACACACAGTGCTCCGTGTGCTTTTCTGCCTGCTACCGAGCCCAGCATCCCTGTTTTCACAGAGCTGACTGCTGTAAGACCCAAGTCTCACTCCTGTATAGTCCCAGATGCCTCATCCACACAGCCATACCCACGATCTCCCAGTAGCAGGGCTCCCACTGTGCAGTCTGTGCGGCTGGCTGGACATATCCTGAACAAGACTCAACAATCGGGCAGGGGTTCCTGGGGCACCTTCTCCCCACAACACCTTCTCTAGCAGTGCCCTCACCTGCCAGCACCAAATCACAGAGAATCATTAAGGTTGGAAAAGACCTCCGAGATCATCTAGCCCAACCATACCCCTTACCACCTATATTACTCACTAACCCACGTCACTAAGTACCTCATCCAATCTTACCTTGAAGGCCCCAAGAGATGGTGACTCCACCACCTCCCTGGGCAACTTGTTCCAATGCCCAACCACTCTTTCTGAGAGGAAATTTCTCCTCATTTCTAACCTGAACCTTCCCTGGCACAACTTGCAGCCATTCCCTCTTGTCCTGTCATTACTCATCTGTGAGAAGAGGCTGACCCCCAGCTCACCACAACCTCCCTTCAGGTAGTTGTAGAGACCAATAAGGTCCCCCTGAGCTTCCTCTTCTCCAGGCTAAACAGTCCCAGTTCTCCCAGCTGCTCCTCATCAGACTTGTGTTCCAGGCCCTTCACCAGCTTCGTTGCCCTTCTCTGGACACACACCAGGGCCTCAATGTCTTTCTTTTAGTGAGGGGCCCAAAACTGAACACATTATTCAAGATGCAGCCTCAACAGAGCTGAGCACGAGGGGATGATCACCTCCCTGGTCCTGCTGGCTATGATATTCCTGACACAAGCCAGGACACTGCTGGCCTTCTTGCCCACCTGGGCACATTGCTGGCTCATGTTCAGACGAGTGTCAACCAAAACCCTCAGATCCTTTTCATCTGTGTGCTGTGTTTCCAAAGGTGCTAAGCTCCAAAACCTCACCAAGGCTGAAATAAATCATCCCTTAGAACATCCATGCCCATCCATCTTGTTTATCCCCTTAGGTGTAATAAACAAGGAAGTCCCCACACTGGAGGGTCTCTTTTAGATACAGGACTGCTGCTACTGTTAAAGACTTATAACTTTTCAGCCCAGAATGTATTTTTCCCTTTCTGGACTCACTTCTGGAAGTCTCCAGTCACTGGGCTCCAAACAGCAGCAGCATGTTTTGAGTAAAACCATCAGAAATTCTTAATTCAGGAAATGGGGAAATTCTAAGTAATTACCATCTTTTATAAAAATTCATCTTGAAAGCCTTTTCTATACAAAGACTGAGTTTTATGCACAACTGATATCCTACTGAAATAAATGAAATTCCATGTCTGCAAAATTAGGCATGACCATGTCTGGCAGGACTGTGCATTACAGCAATTCTCTGACTTCTTACAGTAAAGAACCTTGCTATATATTAATGCTGATAAATTACCAAAATTAGATGAAATTCTAAAGTTCATCTTAAAAAGTCAAAGAAAACCTTTTATCTACTCCTACCTTCTTCAGATGCAACAACCAAATGAAACAACTGAGCTTTAGTCCATCATCAGACCTTCCCAATCCCTACCTAAGCACATACGTGACAGCTGTCAATTCAGAAACCACTTATCACAACAGAAAGATGAGAGAAAAACACTGAGTTGATATGACAGCAATAGCAACATTTTGTTAAAAAGCAGCCATCCCTGTAGGAAATCTTTCCGCACTACAACAGATGGCCAGTAGTTAGAGGAAACCATTAAAGCCTGAATTGTGGAAATTGGTTACATTTTTCACTGCAAAGGGTAGCAGATAAAAATAAACAAACTTCACCAACCTTCTGGGGAGAGCCAGTCCTCTCACAGAGTGCAGGTGCCCATCCACAGCACAGGAAGGCACTGGGTTTTACAGCACAGGACTCTATTGTACAATGGGTTTGTAAGCATCGCATCAGTCCCACAAGCCGTGCAGACAGAACAGCCACACAAGTGTCATAACTGTGTAATTACCACCTTAATACACACAGGCAGCAATTAGGCAAGTACTACAGCTTTGAGCTTCAGGAGGAGAAGCTGATGAGGGTGCAGCCTGGGGGGCTGGTGGCCAGTGCCCCGCAGACCCCGCACGCTGCCCAGCCCCGCAGCTCCCCCCGCCACCGGCACATCAGCTGTGGAGCCCGGGACGGAGATGGGTGCTTGAAGGGTGGGATTTTCCTCCTCTAATGCTTTAACAGGAAAAGGAAAGATGTTGTACTTTCACAGCTACTCTGGAAGATACCAATTCACCTGAGATGAGATGGGACCCATAGGAAGATAAAGACTTCCCTCTACATTGGGGAATTTTCATTGTCACAAGAGAAATATTGGCAACATATACAGATATTATGTATGACTTTATATACAAAATACCAGTAAAGATGGACTCTTAAATGGATCACCTTCAAAGTTCATATCCAGCCCTTTATCCAGCAAGTATTTTTGAGGGCTTCTCTTTCACACCACTACAATATATTCCATCACTAGACAAAGAAAATGAAGATTTTCTAAGAAAGCCTAAAACTAGAAGAAATTCAAGGTGCATGGCATTGTGGCATGTCTGGGCTGCATTCCAAATTATAAGAGCTTATATAGGGGATGAGGGAATGTTAAAAAGGCAAAACTTCACTGAGCTCTTTTCTGGGACCCATTTAAATATGAAACTCAGAGACTGTGAACCTATGGGAACCACAGAACAGATGTCCAAGTCATTTCCATTTCTGAAAGCCTTTTTTAAAAAATAGTAATACTTAAAAAAAAAAAAAATCCCTTTGGAATCCACAGCAATACTAGTTGGAGTGAGAGCATCTCAAGAGCTGCACGCCTGAGTGCTGAGCAAGGCCTCACTCACACAGCCCAGAGGATATGCTTGTTACAACAAATGCTGTCAGTCTGCATACACTGAAACTTTCCTGTCTTCAAGCAGAAAACAGAGGAAAGGATGAAGTAGCAATAGACCTCATCACCCCAGTGTATGCAGCAGCCAAGCACTGGGCATCATGAGCTGATGGCACTGACAAGTTCAGTACCAGCTCTGAGAGTGAGAAGTCCTTCTGACTGCTGGTAAGAAATAAGGAAACTTCTCAGCCCTGAAATACAATTTGCATTCTTTCCCCCAACATGATTCCTATTTTAAGACTGAACTGATCTTTAAAGAAAGAGCTTTAGTGCTTTTTATCCTTACCTTACTATACATTCCAAAAGCTGTTTGTTTAGCCCTACCATACATTCCTGTGAAGTGCATATGATAAGCAAGAGCAATTAAATGAACTCTAACACTGTGATGGGATTTTAAGGGAAAGAAAAACAAACAAACATTGTTATGTGAAGATACATACTTTTTCATAAGATCTCTGCTGTCTGGGTGAGGCTAACCGTGCTTCCAGCACACTGTTCTCACTTGTTTAATAATGGGATCTAATCTTGGATTGTGTATATGTTGACAGAAAGCAGAAGTGACAGAAAGCTCGGGAAGCTTTGCTTTTAGTATTTGCCTGTTGGAATGGAAATACTTGAAGAGAACCTCTAGGCTGATAAAATCTGTCACTTGAACATCAAATAAAAATAAATAAAACCAACTTTATTCAGCCACTAGGAAAAAAAACCCCAACATCTATTTCCACTGTGAATAGGAATAGCAATGATATCTAGTTTAGGCTTTTCTGTTTCAGACATTTCACAAGTTCCCTTCTGCTTTAGGGATCTAAACACTCTGAAGCTGCCAAGTACTATAGCAGCATTACCTCAAAGTTGTGTCAAACCACCTGCACAGAAAGACTTTGAAGTCCAGAACCTAAAACCAAAGTTTCCATGCTGAGAGGCATGAACACCCCAACTGAGGACCAATCCACAGAGACACAACCCAGGGTCAGCACAGGCTCTTCTGACCATGGGCTTTGCTATAGCAATACTGGGCTGACGTGCAAACAGCTCTGCTGCTTCTCCTATAAAACTTGTTTCATCTCCAAGATCAGCACCAGCCCTTAAAGCTGCAGGAAGATCCATCCACCTGATGAAACACGATGGATTAATAGGGGTTAAAACCTAAATTCCTTATGCATCGAAACATGTTCTGTTTTTTTAAAGCCTTACAATCACAATAGTTAATTCTGACACAGGCTACTTAAGTGCTTAACTTTGATCATCTTGGCTTCCTAAACTTAATTCCATAAACACACAACTGAGTATGTACCTTTTAGACAGAGGCAGTAATTACAGCTGACAGCTGTGAGAGCATTTTCCATGTTTCAGTAATAATCCTATCTATCCCTATTAAATATTAATACACCGTCTCTCCCTATCACCTATTATGTCATCAGTCACATCAGCTTCAGGAGGAAGGTCAGCAAAAACAAGATAACAAGATTTTTGTCATTTTTTTAAAATACAGATGGAACAGTTTATAGATGTTAATAAAAGCCCTGACAAGAGAAGGACTATCTATTAACGGGACTGATTTACAAGCAGGGGAGAATAAATAGAACACTTTCCTGCCTTAAATTTGTTTACTGACTGTATAAATATCAGAGGTCATATTTCAGCCAGGGTAGGAAGGGCACAGAGAGAGGAAGGTGAAATGAAGAGACACCCTGGTCCTTCCCCACGCTGCTGCCTCGCAGCCTCTCCATGGGGACGCGGAGAAGCCCCCACTGAACGTCGGTGCCCCCCCGGGAGGCAGAGGCCAGGCAGGGCTGCTTGGCCAGGGCAGGGCAGTGGCAGGACAAGGGCTTCCACACAAACCACGATGCCACCATTTCTCCCCAGCTCTGGTTGAGAAGATGCACAACAGGTGGCCTGCCAGAGCTGCCTTAAACTCAGGATCTGCAGCTGTCATGTTTCTCTTCATCTCACCTATTCTTTTCATGCTTTCCTAATCAAGGAGGATGACTCTGGTGAGTGTAAGCACACACAGTACCCACAGACACTGCCCATCTCCTGCAATTATTCTTTCCATTTTTTGACTTAATACAGCCTGGCACACGGTTCAGAAGCTGACTCACTTGACATTCAGACTTTTCTACAAAAACAAAAACTGCTGATTTGATAAAAATCAAGAAGTTTCAGAGTATACTTCCCACAAATTACTTCCAAACAGTTAAACTGAACTGCATCCTCTTAGGCTTGAAATTTCTGAACTATCTATACTCATTTCAAGAAAACTCACACTATTAAGGCCACTTCAGTTTCCTCTTCACCAATTGCTTTTGCCCACGTAACTTCTATATCATTCTTTTGAAAGGTTAAGACAAAATATATTTTCAAGTTCCTTTTTATGGAAATTTTAGTGATCAACCTTTCAATTTGGTTGAAAACAGGAAGTTGGGAATCTTGAACTTGTTACTCTATTCTGATTTTGTTGTTGTTGTTAAAAACTAATCATCTTTGGTTGCCAAATTTTGTGCTAGTCACAATTTTTTTCTCCACTTAAGTCTCCCCTCTGCCTCCCCAACAGCCCTCTGAACCTGGGGAAAGGGCAAGCAGCCAAAGGTGGGGCTATTTTAGGGAAGGGGGGGGAAAAAAACCCACATTAACAGGTACTGCTCAAAAACAGAACTTCACCCCTGCTACCCGCAAACACACCAGCTCATCAAGCTCAGCCTTACAACTAGTTGCTTTCTACTTTCACTGCTTCTGGTAGAAAACTCCTCCAGAACCTCCCACCTAAGTAATTACAAATTTTCTTTTAGTTTGTGCATAACCAAGTTACAGCCTGTCATTCTCACAGCAAACCCTGCCCTTTTTCCCAAAATAGGTGTTTACTTCATTCCCAGTTAACTCCCATATTATCAATGGCAATTAAATCTTACAGGCTTCATTTTGCTGCAAAGATGACTGTTCTGCCCCATCTCCTTAGCAAGGCTTCCCACTGTCCCAATTATCCAAGTAACCCCTCTCCACCTTCCAAATTTTTAGGGATCTATCCTGAAGCTGATAACTGGCAGGCAGCGTGCAGGAGGCTCCAGAGCACATAGACCCCCAAATTTAAGCCTGGCTTCTCTTCAGCCAGAATTACCTCTGCTGACACTCAACCCACAGAGCCACTTATTCCCAGATCTGCAGGACTGAAGCATTAGTAGTCATTACTTCCATGATACTATCCCTTACTTTATAGGGCTTTCTCCCATCACACCAAAATTTGTCTGTTCTTCCTGCTTAACGCTCATAAGTTCCCTTAGCCTATCCAGAGCCCCTGAGTGATCTTCAGATTTCCACCCTATCTCCTTTAAACTCCAGAGATGAACAAGCAGAGGATTTCACCTTCAACCCCACCATTTCAGGCACACAGTACCTGCCCATACTTTCCACTGATTGATTCACACACTAGGATTACAGGACCTGCTGGTTTTGGTGCTTATCAATCACTGGTTTTTTTCCTCCTCCTGTGATAAATCCTACAAAGCACGAAAGAGTTCCTTAAATCATAAAGGCCAAGACACAGGGGGAAGTGTCTCCCTTGGAAAGATGCCTGTTTTTCAATACACACACACATATAAATATATTGTCCACATCACTTTTTTTTTTTTTAATAAGCAATTAAAAAAAGTTTTGCCCACAAATTTTGAGCCAGCTTCAGTGCTTATTACTGGCTTCAATTTTCTTTTACTAAGGGATATAGTTCCATTAAATCAGTGTCTGCAAGATTGGATTCCAGGAGAATTCCATCCTATTTCATGCTTCATTATGAAAGATTCATACAGCCCTACTCATCATGTTTCTACAGCCATCTACATCAACTTCAGCGTACTAAAACGTTGTACTGTATGAAGTGACACGTTGAAACGATCAGTCAAGTTCACTGGGCTTAACCACTCTGACAATGATAGGTAAGCTTACTTTGGTTAGGGATAAAATGCCATCCTAATCAGCATACAAGAACAATCTTTATTGTGGTAATTAGCATTTACCAAATCGCAACATTAAGCTCAAAATGTTGGAAAGTGCCCTAGAGACAGAAGTACAGGAGAGAGATTACCTACAGGCCACAGAGAAGGGAAGCTGCCTTTGTGCTGGGAGAAGCCCTGCAGTGATGTGAGCACCACACGCCTCAGCTTGTTTTCTACGGGGAACGGTGGTAATAGGATTAGTTTCTACAACATGACATGTTAATAAACTGTCGCTCACAAACACACACACACCCCCTCCTGGAGAAGGAAACCCAAGTCATTCCTGGGCAAGACAGACTGAATTATTTAATCAATGTAAGAGGTGCCTGGAAAGCAACACTCGAGAGCAGAGTTAAACATTTGAACTTCTTGCTCAGGTACAAGCTGGGATTTTGCTTCACCTTGTTTTTCCCTTGCATGTGAAACACCAACTGTGAAACGTAAACCAGGACTGGAACCAGAAGACAGCCAGGGCACTAGGCAGTCTGTCAACCCAGGGTTATGGCATCAAATCCTCGATCTTTGTTTAACGTTGCACAGGGACAATCTGTGTGTGGATGTGTGTATGCACAGGGGAGGTTTAGACTGGGTATTAGGAAAAATGTCTTCACTGAAAGGTTGTCACTCATTGGCACAGGCTGCCTGGGGAACTGGCGAGTCACCATCCCTGGAGGTATTTAAAAGACATGAGGTATAGTGCTCAGGGACATGGTTTAGTACTGGGTGAACAGTTGGACTTGATGATCTTACAGGTCTTTTCCAACCCAAATTATTCTATGTTTACTGTCAGTGTGTTAACCAAGTCTGAGGCAGGAACTACTCGACTGCAGGAAGTGCTACAACGCCCATCTCCCCAAACCAGTGTAAATTCCTTTGTCCACTTTCCATGATACAAACCAGTTAAGGCTTCTGAGAAAACTACCCACAAGCTGCAAACCGCCAAAACAGTATGGAGTTCTACAGCTTTGGTTTGGTTTGTTTGGTTTTTTCTTTTACAATCTTTATTCTGTCTTTTTGTCTACTAGAGATTACTGGGGGTGGCTCCTACAGCAGGTAGTATATAGTAATGATATAGTAATGAAACCAGATACCTAAATATTCAAGCACTAGAACTGTTCTGCTTCTTATTGGGTTGATATGATCAGAGAAAGCAGATTGTTTACTTACCCTAACTACTGCCTTTATCACTCATGCTACTTCCTGTTCCTGAGTTTTTTACATTCCAGCCATCTACACTTTCATTTCTATACTTGTGCCATTATTTTACTAGAAACAAAACTTCAAGAGACCTTACTGGGGATCCATTTGCATTTGATGATTCCATTTAATAGCCCTGTGGGCTAAAAGCCAACTGATGAAAATTTCTAATTCATGATGGCAGAGGAGGATGTTAACCCCATTAGCATCAAAAAGAAATGACCAAGTGTCAAGACAGTTTTCACAGTTCCATTCCTGTCCCTTCAGACCAGTTAAAGCTCCCAGAATTAGGTTAGTCAATGGTGCAGACTAGTTCCTCGGTTCACATGTCTGACTTTGCTGTTGGACACAAGCACTACCCAGTCATGCTGCTGGACCCAGTTACTGGAAATGTAAAAAACAAGCAAACTAAAAGATAAGTAATTAATTCTTTACAGTTAAAAGCTCTTAATGAAAAAAAGACAAATTCTGTCTTCAGGTTTTTTTCCATTTAAAAGCAAGTGCAACAGAACAAAATGGGTGAGATGGGGAGGATAGGTATTTGCTGTACTGTATCATTTGTCCTTCTCACTATCATGACACAGGAAAATTAAAGCAGCTTTGTAGCATTCTCAAACTTGACTAGATAAATTACAGGGTAAGCACAGGGTTTTAAAGATACTGCTCAGAGATCAGCTCCATACGTTTGTCTGGATTCTCATCTCAGTCCTTTTTGACAAAGCCTCCCCAGCAAACAAGTTGTTCCAGGCTGGCAGACTGACTGTCACCAGTGTTAGTAAGATTTTACTTCAACCTCCTCTAAATATCTACTGTTCTTTGCTTTTCTCTATTAACCTCAATGCTATGATAAACCTCCACAAATAGTCGAGACAGCCTGCATTCCCAAATTATCAGCTGAGGACCTCTAGAGAACATGCCTCAACATGAGATGCCAAGCAGAACCATAAACACAGAAAAATCAGGTACATTTAGCAAGACTGAACTTGCAGGCATTGACTGTCCAGTTCCACAGGGTTTGTGTTCTGCAGGGGATTCAATCTTTGGATTCAAGTGGTGGAGGTTTCTCCTTTGGAAAAAGGAAGAGCCATGTCAGTGGCCAAGCATGGCTAGTTCCAAACATTAAACACAGAATAAACAAGAGAATTCTAACCACGAATTATTCTTCTCTTCATTGAAAAGCTAAAGCAGTGTTTCTGCCAGCCCTCTCCCTAACCATGGTAAGGAAGGACATTTAGGCTCAAAAGAGAAATACGGAAGAGAAGGTACGAACAGTCATCCTACACCCCCCAAAATAACTGACATCCAATTCCAAACACAACAGAATCCTCAAAAATGTGGGTCAAGAAGTGCATTAAAAAGTTTCACGTAACAACAGCATTTCTCCTTCCAACCAAATTCCTGACTTTCGTCTTAGGCAATCTTAGACTCTTCACTCTATTAATAGCTTAATGCATGATAAATAATACATTATTCAAAAGGAACTTGTACTTTCACATTTGGTACAATACTTGCAAGCTACTGGCACTGTCTTCCACTTGATTTCAAGTGACATGCCCAAAGTCTTTGCAAGGAAAAATAAATCTTCCCATTCAAAACAGATACTGCCCAGCTGCATGCATCTTTTTCTTGTGACCAAAGACAGAAAGACGAAGTTCAAAATGTACTTCAAAGGGGAGGAGAGCACATAAAAAAGGATGAGATGTCCCATTCAATTTGGGTCATGCCACTTCCAAAAGGACGTGGCAGAATTATAAAAGTTTCAAAGATGAGCAATAAAAATGATTAAAGTCGTGCTGATTCTTCTGTATCGGTAGAGACTGAAGATGTTGGGACTTCTTAGATCAGAGAAGCAAAAGCAAAGGTAGAGACGACATAAAAATAAAGAAGACAATATGATAAAAGGTAGAGCAAAGATAAATCGAGGTCTACTATTCAGTCCCTTTCATAAAGCAAGATCAAGGATACGTTCAACACTATCAGAAGGTTGCAAAATTGACACAGCACATTATCTATCTGTGGAACTTCAGAGTACATGATATCATCAATGTCAAGAGTTCAGACTGAATAAAGGAGCCAGACAGGTTATGCATGCACAGGTTCCAATGGCATTTTAAGATTTTTTTTTTTTTAATTAATGTTCTGATCTGTCCAAGTGAAACCTTTTTCTTAGTCTTGCAAAAGACAGGTTCCCTGGACTCTAATTTCAACACTGTCGGGAACATTTAATTTTCAGTTTATCAGGTGCCTAAAACACTTGACTGCTTTATACAGTCATAAATCACAACACAACAGAAAATGAAACTAAATGTTCTGATTTTCAAGGTGTCAGTAATTCCATCACAAAATACCTGTATCTCACATTGAGCTTTTAAATGCCTTTGGGGTCTACACTGGAGGAAAATAAATTCAAAAATATTGAAATTTCCGAAGTGAAGCTTCCCATTTCAGCTAGCACCTTCCCATAAATACTGTAAATATCGATACTTTCCAAGCGTCTTCAGAATGAAAATAGCCCACATTGCCAAGAGCACAGACTGAAATAGCATCAAACACGAACTAACTGCGAACACAAACAAGAAAACAAAAAAGGTGCCTACTAACAGCACCTGTTTTGGCA
Organism: Gallinula chloropus; assembly: GCF_964237585.1. Classification (NCBI taxonomy): domain Eukaryota; kingdom Metazoa; phylum Chordata; class Aves; order Gruiformes; family Rallidae; genus Gallinula; species Gallinula chloropus. The sequence continues at coordinate 19,591,202 of NC_140096.1, forward strand.
GAAACGTGGAATCTTAGAGCATCTGGAGATGGACGAGACCCTCGAGGACCAAGACACCTGGCCTGGATTCATTCCTCCAGTCAATATAATGACATTGGGGTGCACAGCAATTTTAAACTATGTAGGAAAGTAAACTTTTCCCATCTTCCACTCTTCCCCGTGTGCTGGGGAGTCCAGTACAGTCGTCACCAAAAAGAGGCAGCATCTCATGCCCACGGTGGCAGAGGTAGACCCAGCCTGCGGCTGTTCACACTCTGCACTGATCAAGCTCCTCTCTGGTCCAGAACCAGCGGTTTGTTCAGTGAATGAGGCTGCAGGCACCATGTCATGGGGACACAGCTTCAGAAACCAGAGGCACGCAGAGAACTGTGACTATCCTGCCTGAGCTCACACCTAGAGAGCCTCTGAACAGGAGAGAAGATACTTGACGGCAGCAGAGAGAAGAGAAAGTCTGCACAGGAGAAGGTAGCAGGAATGTCACGATATATCGCTTTACATCTGTGTTACTATTTTCTTGTTGCTATGGGAATACCAGAGAAAGCAGTTACCATTTTGTATTCAAAGACCCATGTAAAATCTAAGTGTGAAGAGTATCATTTGTTTGCAGCCTATAATTTTCTCTTCAAAGCAGTGTTAAATAGTTTTGTTTGGGGGGAGTGTATTAATAATATCCTCTTCTCTATTCACATGTTAAAATTAGCTAACCTTCTACCTGCCCTGGAAAGCATCCAAGAAAATCTTAAGTAATGACAAGCACTAACTTATCAGGGTAAAACAGATCTTTTTTCCATATAATTAAAATTAACGTACTAACTGGAATACTCTTCACAGACCTGAAGTTATCTTACTTTTTATGACGAGGCCATCTACAGAATTAATTCCACCATACTTAACTTGAGTGTCAAGAACCAGTCTTCAAAGTGCTTTAGAGAAAGCTAGCTTTGCAAATTTTACTAATGATTACAGGGGGAGTGTGGAAGTCCTTCCTTATCCTAATTAAACAACATTGCCTGCATTCCCTGAGACGGGTCAGCAATGGAAATCAGAGGTAAATACTGGGAATTTTTTTTTTCTTTAGTTGTATCAACATAGAAGAGAAGATGAAAACACACAGGATACACTAGGCTGTGTTGATATACTTATCTGACAAGTTCTCATTTCATACTGAAGGAAAATGCAATTCCTCACATTCACTCAGTCATTGACAGGAACAAGCAGGTATTGAAGAATGGGCTCAGCAGCATGAAAGTGCTACCAACATTTGATTTCTGTGTTTGATGTTCTGCCTCATTTCAGCCTTGCAGGAAAAAGCACACACACCTACCTAGTGACTGCACTGCAGTTCACATGTCTTCAAAATTTAAACTCCTCCTCAATATCCATGGAGCTTCAGCCATGTGAGGTCCAACAAGTCCAGTCCCTGTTCAGAGAGAGTTTTCTACACAACTGTGACATAACAAAGTAACATATAAAATGGAGAAAATGCCAATTTTCAGTCTCTAGGCTTTATTGACTGAGCTGTGACTAAAAGTTTGAAACTCAAGTCAGGTATCAAGTGGAGACAGTTTCACGGCATAAGGGAAAAACCACGCAGAAAGGTTCAAACGAGCAGGTTTCCCAGAGTAACTGCTTAGTTACAAATTCTGAATTACTTCTCCCAAGCTGCAACGGCTGTTACAATAATTTCTCCTAGAAATCTTGACAGTGTTCAACCACATTCACAGAGAATTAACATTCAGACTGATGGGAGCGTGGACAGGGAGTTACTTAGTGTTCTCCCACTTCTATCACTCTTACTCATGTCTCGCAAAAATCAACTGAAAGAGTCCACCTGACCTCAAAAAGTTCAGAATTAGTCCCCTTAGTGCCTGTTAACAACACTCCAAAAACATGCAGTTTATGTTGAGAATGGATTACTCAAAAGTAAATAGAGAAAGCTGTGAGTAGGCATAGAAATATACTGAAGGGAGGCTAAAGGGAAAGGCTTTTTTCCCCAGGAAGCCATGGAAAGAAGAACTCTTAACAAAATGCCACTTCAAAACCAAAAATATTTTAGCTCAGCACCACATTCTCTTAGCAAAGGTCATTAAGTATCATTTGACATGAGGGAAACAGGAAAGGGAAACACATGTCCCAGATTTAGACGAAGACTGATGCTACTTGGAGGAGGAGGAGCTGGAGGTACTCGATGCAGCACCAAAACCTGAGCAGCAGTTAGAAAGGGCTGATTAAAATTCAGATGCTGTAACCAGAGTGTGTGAAACGTAGAGCTACATAATTCATAAACAGAAAGCTACATTAAATAGCATTAAAGATGGTGCTTATGCAAAGCGAAGGCGCACAGAATGGGCGCTAGCACGCTGAGCATGCACGCCAAGTCCTGGCTGCCCCTGGCAGGAGCAGGTAAGCGCTTCCAGCACACGCCGCACATCCCTGCAAGCGTTACTCAACTGCTTCAGCAGCACGAGGAGGAGAGGAGCTGGCTCACAGCAACAAGAACAGGGGAACATCAGCTGGGGGATACCACATGGTTAACAATTAAACCTTGTGGGGAGCCGGGGGTTGCTACAGATGGGGAGAAATTAATTCTTCAGGTTTAGCAGCAGATTCCCCTCCACAGAGACAGCACCACTTCTGAAGTCAGTAGACATCTGAGAGCACAGGGGTCAGTTTGGCACTAAGGCAGCTGGTGCTGCACACACTTTTGAACTTAGTAAGTCATCCACTGCCATATAATCATTATTGCCAGGCATTTAATTTGGGATTAATGGGGAAAAATAATGGGTGCTAAATCTGAGCCAATACTGTATTATAAAGAAATAACAGCCAAGTTCTCTATTGCAGTGACTCACCTTCCCTGAGGTCAATGAAACTACATCAGAAGGAAATTTTGTCCTGTTACAAGGATCTAAGCAAATATTTCATACTGAATCATTTATCTAACTAATCTCAATTTTTCAGCATGAATGCCAACAGGCTCCATATTCCCCTCTTATCTTTATTTGCAGTTATTCACTGAATAATCCTTGCCTGTGACACTGCTGTGAGGTCTCCACAGAAGGATGGGAGACTTTCTGACCCATCCTCAAGGTTACATCACATGTGTCTGTCCTCAGGAATACACAATGTGGAAAGTAAAAGCTGTTTCCCACCATTTATTCTGTGCCATTTGCTGGAAGGTCAATGCTATTGTTTAAAAAATTTTGCAAGTGAACTGACTTAGTAAAGCACTCCAAAAAAAATGAATGCTGCAACTCTGTGAAAGAACACAAAACAAAGATCATTTACCACTGTTCCTCCATTGCTTATATTAAAAAGTAACTGGGAGAAATAATCCCTTTTGGTTTTCCCTCTCTTAAAATACATGGAGGGGTTTTGTATGGATATGAATAATTGAATAAACCAGTGATTTATAGCTATTATATATTAATGTTTCTCTTTTTTTTTAAATCAAAAGAGTCTGCAGAGATGAACTATTCACTGGATCTCCCTGCCATGCCCACAGCTCATTTTTTTGCCCAACACGCCGTACATGAGCAGTTTACTCATTACAGTCATTGTTTTAAGGATGCCCTTTCGGTGCTCCCTTTGGTTCCTGGGGGGTCCCTTGTTAAAATTCTTGAGTGGGCTGTCTTCATTTAACCAGACATCTGTTTCTGTTCAATCCCTTATGCTACTACACATCAGTATTTAACATTTGTATGGAGTTCATGTTTGAAGGCAGACACCATTATGCCAGGGACCACACAGAGCAGAAAGCTAATCCCCATCCTATCCATGATCTCCATGTAGGAGACACACAGTAAATAACATGCAACACAGTCAAGGATGGAGTATGCCACAACTGAAATGGGGTGAATTAAGCTCAAATGGGCAACTTGTTTTGAAGTAACCAAAGTAACTACCCTCTCCTCCTGAACAGTCATTAACTTGGGAAGATGTTTCAATCCTTTCTGAATTAAAAAGAGCTCCAAAGATACGTCATTAGGAAGTGCTGAACCAAGTAGTGAAAAACATTTTGTCTAGCTGTCAGTTGTCCACAAAAGCAAGAGATGCTGCTAAATGCTTCTCAAAACATTCATGTCACCACCAAAAATTGCCTGGAGCTGAGCACGTGGTCACAAGCAGGCATTACCTGTCATTTGCTCATTTTCAAACCATCATTATTGCATTATGCTCTGCTATACTAGAGGCACTTCTGGTTTGTCACAACTGTGCTCTCCCAGTGAATTACCCTGCACACACTGGGGCTGAGGCCATCAGAGCTGAAGGATGCTTCACAAACATTCTGTGTTCAGGAAAAGCACAGCCCTTCTCCCTCTTTCACTTTAACAACAATTTGTTGACTGGAGGAAAACAAAAGTATTAACGGCTCTCATGCTTCCAATTAAATGCTTTGGCCTTCTCTACCTTGCTTTTTAATCAGTGGCTCAGGGGCCCATTCCTTGTATACACTAGTGAATTTAATATTAGCTCTTAATGAACCACTAACTGACAGCCAGGAATGAAAGCTGCATAGAACAGAGAAAATTACTACAGAAACATAATTTGCCTTTCAAATTGCATGCAAAATAATGACAATGGCACAGCAGTTTGTTTGTTTATGTATGGTTTACCTGTTTTCACAGATTATTACATAAGCCACTGCTGTGTGTTACAAGGCCTGCTGTTTACAAAATACTAAGACCACTCTACTAGGGCCAAACATCTTATTTTAATCTACTGAAGTTACTGTGTTTAGGTCCAGAAGCCCTGCTTCCCACCTCCTACTGCTGTCCCAAGAGGTCACCAAGCACACACGTCACATTCAACATCAAAAAAACCCCACCAGCCACACCAAGACACTCAAAGACAACACATGCTTGTATTTTTCTTCTGGCATCAGAAGCCACCCCTGTGATGGTTCCTTGCTTCATCCCTTTCTAGGGCTTCGAAGGCCGTCATCAGGACTGATGTAGAAACTCCCCATCATCTACAGCTCAACAGAGCACCCAGACTCATAAACCCTGTGCTATTTTGAACAGAAACAACGACCAAGGATTAAGGATCAGCTGTCTCAGAGTAACCTTCTCTGGGAACCATGGCATTCTAATCACTCTGGACATTTATTAAATGAGGAAGCTTGTAAGGAAGACAAAACCATCAAGAAGAAATTTACTTGTCTCTTTTTCCCCCCCTCCCTTTATTCAGACAGAGAGGAATTCCAACAGTACTACATCAGACATATCTCACAATGCTTTCTTAATTGGCATTAACCAGTATTTCAGGAGGTAACATTTCACTAATTAAAAGATAATCAGACACAACTTATTATAGTCAGCTTACAGTAATAGTACCCTTCAGATTTTGGCAGTAATGAAGATAAAGCAATAATGCACTCAAATAATTGTTCCCCACAATTTTGAATCACTTGGATAGCTATTAGCTTAAAGCACAATCATGGCTCATTAGGACTCTCCAAATAATAACTTAGAACAAAAGAGAGAAAGGCTCTTCATACACAAACTCACATAGTTTGTCCAAATCATTGAAGTACTTGAATGAGATCAGAAAAGTGGCAAACATAATAGGTTTAAATGATTTAAGCCAAGAAGTAACTTTCTGATTCTGTTCATGATGGTTTCTGCTACATCTTACCTCTCCCTCCTACAACCTCTCCTTTTCCCCCAGCCTCTGCTCCCAATTTTTATTTCTCCAACACTCCCATTATTCTTTCAGTGCCCTCCCAGAGGGAAAGCAACAGAGGGAGATGGACATGAAACAAATCTGAAGCAGCTCCAGACACAAGCATGAAGGAAGCCACGAGAGAGGCACAAACAAGGAGCACAGTAGGGCTGTAGGAGGGGAGGAAAGTCTCACATCATTACTCCTCTTCCTTTCCAAGAAGCAGCATATTGTAGGAAGTAGACAAATATGTTCTTGCAGACAGAGCAGCAACGTTAGCATTGCTAGTGGGACAAAAACTTTCAGCATGCTGCAGAAGCCCAAAGTAAAGAGCAGGATCATTAGCCTGATTATTCCCAGTGCTAAAGACTGAGTACTGCAGGATGCAACAATTGCTGGAAACAAATTAAAAAGGTAAAGTGAATGTCCAGCTTCATCAACTCTGGCTACAATCATTAACTCTCAGGACCTAACAGAGATTATACTAATGTGTAGCTCTAGAAACCTTCAAGAAACAAGAAACAGAGATCCCTTTACCAACAGTAAACCCAGCAAAACGTAGTCAAAGGTGATCATGCCGTTATCCCACACGATCTGCCTGTACGCCACCTTGGGAAGCTGCTGTCCTTTCTCTTTGGTGGACAGACAAAGCCTCAGACTGATTAATTCCTTCCATTGAGGATCTGAATAATTAGAGACATTGGTTGCTCCAGAGGAACAAAATATAAAAGCAATTCTGAATGGACTAAAAATAGTTACTCAAAAGTATGCTTAATTCCAAATGTGGCTGGGCTGTGCCATCTAACAACTCATCCATACCTATTAACCAGCCAGCTATAACAGAAACAAAGACAGGAAAGTTTTGGCTCACTAGGGCAGAAAAGCTTTTAGTGGAGAATACCAGAACACCTAAAAAAATTTAATAGACCCTTTGTAGCCAAAACAAGAATAATGCCAGGGTGGGTCTGTGAAGTCAGGAAGGTTGAGCAAAGAACAAAAGCGATGCCATGGCTGAAAGTCAGAGACCTGCATTTCACTTCCAGCTCTGACAGTGTCTTCCTACGTGATCATGAGCAAAATACTCGACCTGTCTGGGTCTACAACTCTTGGGCAGCCTTTCTCTACCTGCCCTGCAAGGATACAGCAGAGGTTTTGTTTTCCCAGCACGTTGCCCAGCTTGTGATCTCACTGGGGTGTTTGCACCAGAATGTAATAAAAACAGTTAAGCAGCATTTTAATACCTTGGTGGGCCAGTGTATAAGGAAATGAAACCTCCCTTTTCAGAAAACATAGGGACTTGCAGCCACCATGAAAGAGAATTCATAGAATGCTAGACTTAGTTATATTAGGAAAAAACTTTAAGATCGTCAAGTCCACACACAGACAACTCCAGAACAAATGCTGTCATTAAGATTCTCCCAGTCTGGTCTTGGCAAAAAAAGAAAGATAAAAATGACAGATACACATGTCAAAAGAGATGAAGAACTGCTGAACAAAAATCCACACCAGTTAATGTGCCAGAGCAAACAAAACTACCTGGAGTCATATCAGATAAAGACATAGATAAAACACTGTCAACAATAAAAACATTAATACAAAATGTTTGGCTGGTGAACAAAAAACATGCTTGGATTGGGAAAACATCAGTAGTTAAAACTGACTGGTAGACAGACATGCACCACACCGGCTCTGCTCAGGACACCCAACCTGTCCCCTGTTACCTCTCAAAGAAGGGCTGCAGGGAAAACCTTTTCCATCCATACTTTGATCACTCAGTATTAGACTACTGGAAAGGGATGAAAAACTGTAAAAGTGCAGTAACTTGATGGATGTGGCTGAAGCTCTCCCAGAGACATCTTTTCTCCTGGCAAAGGTGGTAATGACAAGGCAGGGCGACCAATGAATCTTCAGGGAGTTCTCTTTCACTAAGCTGGAAGCAAATGATGCCAACTGCAAGCCACACTAGGGACAGATGCAAAGCAGTGCTACCCTGACCACCTCTTCTAGAAGATGAAGCCACTAAGACCAACTTTAAGGCAACTGTTTTATTCTCCTATATGTCAGACCAATGGATGTAAGAAACTTTTATTTCTAGTTTACAGCATAGAACCCAGATGACCCCTCTGTCTGCTATTACATTAAGATAAAGGAGGGTACATAGGTGTAAGTAACAGCAAAATTGACCTTCTGCACGGTCAAAATTCAGGGGAGATACCAAAGGGATAGAGAGCTGCACAAGACTACTGCAGAACACCACAAGTTAGTACAGATGGAAGACTGTTGATTACCATAGTACCCCAAAAATTTGTATACAAGTTACAGTTCTGCAAAAATACTTGTTACTACGTACGGGAATATTTTCAAGCAGCCACCTCTTTCAGCATGACTTTAAATTCCCATTTCCCCCAACTATCAGGGACAAGGAACCCCCCAGAGTTATTATTCAAACAACAACAAATACAGAGGCCAACACATGTCTCTCTGGTCAACAGGTAAATCTCAGTGACTGCTTGGAAAGCCAGGATGTCAGCCCAAACATTTGACTCTCATTCCGATTAACAGGAAATTAAATGTAGGGTTCTGTTCAGGTACAACTTCTGCAAAACACACTCTCCTTGCAGGAAAGATGCAACAGAAAGGAAAACTAGAAAGGTCATGTAAGCAAAATAAACATGTGTCCCTATGGAGGAGTACAGAAGAGATCATCTTGTACTTCTTGCTGAGAGATGGTAGGACTGTAGAAAACGAAGAGCTGAGTTTTGCTTTATTCCTCCCTGCTGAAGGCTGTTTGCTTATCTCCTTCACATGACCTTAAGGGGCAGAAAAAAGGCCCCCTAACATATCTGCCTCATTTATTTCAAATTTATTTACACAGAGTACTTGTGTTTAATTAATCCATTTTGACATTCCGGTCAGCAGAGATAGCACTAGTGGAGATAAAGGGGGTATGGAAGTGTTACAGACCGTTAAAGGAGTTAATATTCAGGAAGATAATAAGACATTTGACCCACACCAAGAAGCAGCTAACTCCCATCATACATCAATAAGGAACATACTTGCTCTTTCCTTGGTGGCAATAGTAATTGAGTCAAACTGTCTCCCTACTACTGATAAAAAGGAGATGGTAAAGGTTCACAATTCACACAGATTACTTTGTGGCTGTGACCTTACACTTCTGGTGTCAGGATTTGATACACTGGAAGTTGAGGAGACACTATGCACTGAAGCATACTCCTAAGATGGAACTTTTTCATTCTCATAGTGTAATTAGATTGATGCAGTCACATCCTAACAGCAGAACTCATTTCCACTGGAAAAGAATGAATTCCTTACAGCAATTTGGACTTAATTAAAATCAGCTACCAAGATGCATCTTAACATGGGAACAGGACTCAAATTGAGTAGAAAATAGACTAGGCACCCTCTCACGTACGGGAGGTCAAGCACAGGGTCTCATCCAGCATGCCCCACTGCGTGGGCTTCCTTCCAAGGAAGGGGTTTTGTTTGAAACAAAAAGGTAACATGAAAACAACTGTATAAAACACGTACACACACCCTGAACTCCAGAGGCAGTTGCACAGTTTGTACCATGCTCCCACCTGAACCCGCCAGGAACAAAACGGAGAGGGAGTGACCCAACCCACAGCACCAACCGCTCACTCCCCTGTACAGAGGGGAAGCTGAAGCCAGATTTGTAACACTCTTCAGGTGCCTCATTCCCATCAATGCCTTTGAACTGAGACACCTCCATAGATCTCAGAAGACATCTGAGAGACTTCCTAAGATATTCTGCTCTTTAAAATCAAGTATGAAAATCAAGTACCTCATGTGCTTTCCTTCGCCTGACACAGCATCTCTAAGGACAGATACCATGTCGTTCTATTTAGAGAAATCTGGGGGCTGGTTCTCTGTCCCAAGGAAGTGATGTATGTTTGATCTAGACAAGGAGCTGCTGTGCCTCATACCTTTCTCCTTGGTATTACCTTCCCAAAGTGCTCAAGAAAAAAAAAATTACTCTCAGGAGTTTGTTTCTTTGTAAGAATTCATAATCTCTCAGGATTATATTTTTTGCCATTCATTTTCCTTATCCCCTATCTCATTTGTATAAACTCTTTCAAAACAAAACCAGAACTTTAGCTAAATATTAAATAGTAAGCAAGTGCAATTTTGGGTGTGACAACAAAACCTTGGCAGGCTTTTTAAATGGTTATTGCATGAAAGAGTCTCTCTATCAGCTCACATAGTGGAGCAGGTGCGTATGTACAAGGAAAACAAACTTTAAAGAAATACAGAAGAAAAAAGGCAGGGTGGGAGAGAAAAGAACTGTTTTACAGCTACTTCTGTCACAAAGAAGAAAGTTGATTATCACTCTTTGATAAGGAAGAAGAAAGCTGTCTAATGCTTCTAAAGCTAAGCCGGTATATAATTTCCCTTTAAGTTCTTTGACTTTCCCCTTCGGAGACTTTCTTGTGCAAGGTTACAGGCATAAGCAGTGAGCAATTGGCTTTCTGGCTCTTTTCAAAGCAGTATTAGGATCTCTGAACTCCTGTGAGTGTCCTACAGCAGACGTCATACAAGAAAACCTGCTAATCACCCGCATTTCCTTGCACAGGGGAGAGCTGCCAAGGCAAGAAAAACGCAGGGTGAAGCCTTGAACAAAACAGACTGATCTGGAGAAGGCACACGGTTCTCAACCAGGGACCACCACCTCCTGCATACTTTCAGAATCCCCCACGTAGGCCAACACGACCACCCAATTCCAGCAGGACACTTCCAAACACATGCCTCCCCGTGAGAGACGTGCTTCGGGACCGAGGATGCGTGCGTGTGAAGATGCAAAGTGCTGTGCTTCAATCAGCACTGTGGCAGGATCTGCCTGGTTTCATCTCAAATCCCTACTCTCTCTCCTTCCTTTACAGGTAATTAGTAAATGCTGTCCAAAACAAATTCCCATTCCCTCTGAAACTCAAGTTCTACATAGTCCAGCTGTGTTTTTTCCCCTCACACCAATACACCCCCAGGTTTTGTTCCACAGCTTGTGGTTTTCTGTTTTTCCAGGAACTCTCTGCCAGGTTCAGTGCTGCAGCACAACTGCTAATCTTCAATGACCTTCTACACCCCCAGTCCTCTACTCCTGCGATTAAAATTGATTTTTCTCTTTCTCACCATAAAACAATCTCACGTGCTGTCCTTGCTTTACTATTAGATAATGTAAAGTTGCACCCAGAGTAGAACATGTGAGATCAGGCTTTTGTATAGCCCTGAAAGCAATTAGTCTCAGCAGCCAGTGAGGAAGCAGTAAGACAGCGAGAAACTATCTGCCTCTGTCCAAAATGCCCCAAAACAGGCTGCTTTCAACTTAAAGCAGCACACAAAGTATGGGGACCTGCCCAGTAACTGTGTGAAACACAGAAGCATCAACTTTTTGGATTCAGGAGCAAGAAGTGAGTTTTAATAATTAATCCTACAAGACGCAAAGATTAAAAAAGTATTAAGAACAGACCAAGCTGTGAGAAGGGACATTCCTTAGATGTTGACAAAATCACAAGCTACACCACAAGACAGTAACAGCAAATAGAAGCATTTCACCTCTGCAGAGGAGACGGTGTTCAGGCAGACTTTGATGGGCATTGGAGGGAAGGTGCTGCTGTCCAGCCTGAGAACCGTAAGCTTCTTCAGGCACTTCCAAGGTAAAGAACACCCCCAGCTCCCACATCAGAAGTCCTCTCCAAACCCATACAAACAGCTGCTGCCCAGATCCCAAGCCTTCCCCATTTCCTAGATCTTTCATTAACTGTCTGAGGCTCATCAGCTCTGCTCTTCAGCAGCTCTCCAACGTCTGGACTTCAGAGTAGAGACAAAGCATTAACACCTCTGCAGCACGGGATTTTATATTCTTGTTACAGTCATGTTTTTTGCTTTGTTTTACTATAATTAGATCTACAAATCAATAGAGTCCTCTCCAAGCAGCAATTACAGCTGAAGAAAGATGGCTATCACTAATATGGAAAGCCATTCAAGGAGCGGCTGTTAACTTGAAGGTGGTTTGTCACATTTGTGAAGCACAGATATTAAACAATGCTGGGTTTGCTCTCCTTGTTAGAAGGTTCCACAGAGAGAAAATACAATTCAATAACTGTGCTACACAAAGAGGGAACCGGCTCAGGAGCACAGCCTTGAAAGCATGTAGTGCTTCTGAGAGAAATGCAGCACAGAGAAGGAGGAATAGAGGTTAAGCTGAATTAAGAGGGTTAGTCAGTCTACCGAAGCCATTCTGCTTCCTCATGAAGAGTGTTAATAGCTTCTCCGTTGGTCTGTATTAGGGAAGTAAGTTAATTCTTTCATCATAATCCATGTTTCTCACATCCTCACAGCCTTGGCTGTTAATATGAGGAGTTGAGTATAAAAGAACTGAAATAAAAACAACATTCATAATTTAGGACTTTTCTAAAAGCCTGAAAAAGCCTTCCATCACCTGTTTTGGGAGCACTAAGCCATGTGCCTGGAGGGCTTGTATTTCAGCTGGAAGCAAAAATTAAACGTGGTAGGAGCTGAAAAATCTTTTCAGTCTTCTCAATAGAAAAGGAATTGAACGCAAGATACACTAAATAAATTCTACTACATCAAAGCAGGAAGGATTCTACCTGTGCCCAAGTGACCAAGATGTTTCTAAGCACACGCAATCTACTCTGACGCAAGGGTGGTATCCCTTCAGTGTGCTGTTTGCATTTTCAGGGCATTCAACATGAGCAGTGCTCTACAGTTCATACATCATGTCTCTTAATTCATGCTTGATCTAAAATGTCTTTAAAAGAAGACATCTCAAACTGGAGATTCTGGCTGTGGGAGCATTGCTCTTTTTGTCACACTCATTTAATGGTGAATTATCCCACTGCTTTTCCCTAGAGAAGTTTCAGTGCACTACAAGCAGACAACAACAGATGAGATAATAGGATCCATCACTGGGCTTTATCACCAACAAATTGCACAGGAGCCCTACTGGAGAGCACAAATTTTAAGTAGAAAATTCAGATTTTTAAATGTCTGAAAATCTTCCCTAGAACAAACTCTATTACATGGTCAGTCCCTCCAGAACTTCACAGGTCTTGACAAACAACTGAATTATCTCTGCAAAGAAAATAATTAGATGAGAACAGAATATCCTCAGGGATAACAGATAATTCTCTTCACATATTGGAGTACCTGAAGCTGGAGCATATTTTAGTGATGATCACCAAACAGGAACTATTTGGGAAAAAAAAAGTCAATAGTTTTGACAAAAAGAGAGGAGAATTCAAGCTTCTTTTTCTTCACTGCTTGCTTTGTTCCTGATTTAACACAAAAACCCTTCCTTAGATTTGGGAACTCACTTCCAGTGTTTTGTTCTGCTTTTACAACTCCATTAAGGTCAGAACCATCTCTGCTTCACTTACGGAGTGATCTCTTCTCTGCTCCCCCTGGCTGAAATGTCACTCCAGTGGGGATGACCTTCAAAGCTTTCAGCTTCAAAATAACTGGCTTGAAGTGGCAGTTTCATTTCCCATTGACTGAGTAGAAGTATCTGGGAGCAGGTTCTCAGATCCATTACCTTCCTTCACAAACAATGAACTCGGATCCAAAAGATCAAGTCTGGTGGTCTGTTACAGTCCCACACCCGTGCTCTACACACATTCACCTCACTACACCCCTTGGTTTTTTCTTTTCTTCTTCACCCAGTCCCACCAGGAGCTCGGGGGCTCATTTACCTTCAGGCAGGCCCATGCAGCTAAGCGAGTGAAAAGCCCAGAGCACTGTGTACTGTGAGGCTTTTCTAACCTCTTTTCACCATATTCAGCAGCCTCTTTTTCTCAAGCTTTAGACTGAAAATTAAGACAGCTCACCCTACGACACATAGAGGCAGGTAATGCCTCTGGACAAACCGACCATGCTGGTGTCCTCCCATGGGCACCAGGCCCTGCCTGTTTGTAAGACAAGAGCCACGCTAGTGTTTGGCTCTGGCACTAGGGACACACAGACTTGACTTCACCCAGGGTTCAGACAGACCTCAGCTTTATGCTCAAGCCTCCCAGCCTGCCAATCTCCCAGACAGATGCCACTACCCTTATGTAATTATCATAGTTCTAGAGAAGCAGCATACGAGAACAAAGACTTCATTACTAGCTCTAATTAGCTTGAAGCTAAAGGGGATTTAACATAATTTTCTCCTCCAATATGGATGTCAAAGGGGAAAAAAATCTTTTTGTAACCACTCACCTAGTTTCAAGATGAGAAAATGTTGTAAATAGCCAGGGTTGGAGGAAAAGGGAGACCTCTAAGATCAGAAGATCGCTACAGCTATTTTTATGTTTATTGGTAAACATTACTTCAAATAGTTTACGTTAGTTAAGATTTCTTTTTGAACCACAAGCTTTATGACAGGCTTCAGCATCTACCAGAGCACCCCTCAGAAGCTCACAACTATTTTTCCCTCAACAAAAGAGGTGGCAGCAGATGCTTCAAAAATAACTCATGCTTCTTCTTTCCTGATATTTTGGGGTTTCACAGTTTATGGTTGGTTTTGTGCCAGTTTGTTTTACTGTTCAAGGGTGTGCAAAAGGTGAATGTGCCCAGGCTTGAACTTCCAGATACCGAATGAATGGACGAGAAGGGCAGCAAAGCCAAGATGCAGCTGTATGTAAGCTTATGACTTTGTCAAATGGAAGTAGAGAGGCTTCTCCACTGCAGGTCCTCCAAGGTAGGTAATGCCACGACTCAAATGAAACCACCAGACTGCCAGGAATCTCTACTTTTTAGAAAGTCCAATAAATTATGCTCTCTCAAGCACACTGATGACCTTGAAAATTTGGTGATAATCTGTGTAAGAAAAAAATATCCATGGGCAGATTAGAGCATGTAGATTGTAACTCTTTGGGCAGATATTGCAAGTTACATTCTCTTTAATAAGCTGAACAAACCAGGCTACTTGAATTTCTAACTGGTTATTTCCATGTCTGATTTTTAGGCCACACACACTGTATATATGCACATAGTGAGATTATGTCACCCTTGTTTTCCTGGAAAAAAGGGAAAATAGTGGGGTTTGTAGTAGATATATATATTTAGTACTAAGGATTGTTTTCATATCAAATTTCCTTTTATAAAATTATTTTGATATTCCTTCATGGAAAATAGAATGGACTCAGACACCCTTCCAATGTGTGAAGAATACAGATTCTCAGTGTTACTTCACATAAATGTTTATGTCTGCTGTCAACATATGGACATGTGTAAAATTTGTAGTTTGGTAAATATCAAATATTTTGCTCATGAAAATGTTACAAAGCTAGATTTCTAGACTACAGCTTTGCAAAGTGACTTGACTCATTTACAACAAATCAACTTTCAGATTCCAGTTGGTCCACAGACTCTGGGAACTGGCTCCTTTAATCAGTCTATGCTCAGCACCACCAAAACAAAGCGTCACCCCCAAAACCTAATAATAGGTTGCTCCAAAATATATTTTTCCCAGGACTGTAAACTGGCCTGAGAATAAACTTCCATTTGCCATTAATATTTTCTTTATTTTACATTGTCTGAGACTTGTGAAAAACTGCTGGCTCCAAATATTCCCCAGTCTCCAGCACAGCAGATTACAGCAGCCCCACATATAATCGAGGAAGACACGACGAGGTTTGCCGAGTTTCACAACATCCATAATCTCTTTTCATAATGTAGACTTCAGATGATAATGTCACTGAAAAACTCCCTAGCCAGGAGCTGCTCAGAATTTCAGAGAGCGTTTAAAGCCCCGACTCCCTGACCGAACACCTCTGCGTACAAACTGCACGCTGATTAGTGCCATGGCGGATGCTCGCGGAGATGCTCCTTTCTTACTGCCAGCAGCTTGATCAAACAAAGCCACGCACAAAGCATGGCCTGCTTTTCAGTTTGGCCTCGGATTTTAACAGCCCAATTTGAAATCACACGAGTTTTGGAAGCGCTGTGCACACTTTCAACCTAGTAAAGTCAAAAGGAGCTTTCAAAGTCAGGAGGAGAGTACTTCGCTGAGCTCCTCCTGCCCCTTTCCTCTTCTGTACACTTTCCAAGGGACTTTGTTTTTCTTTGAGGGCACACAGAAGTCTTTGCAAAGTCTCCAGCAAAATCACCTTTATCCATATAAAGCTTATTTTCTGCAACTTGCTCTGTGTTCATCCTTTCCCCCTCTTTCTCTCACTGCTTTTCTTGATAAAGAGTCAAATTAAAGTTCACTCGAGCAAAGATGCGGCAGAGACGGCTGCTAGCCTCAGGCCAGTTTCCACTCCTGAGATTTACAAGGCAGCCACTTGGAGCTGATTATACACTTTCAACAACACATTTCTGACTTGACATTGGGTCGCATAAGAGTTCCAATTCTAAACCCCGTTGCATTATAGTGCAAGGAACATCTGCCTTGCACAGACCCACTGCCCCTTTACCCTGCCTACAGCCACCACTGGCCTTCCCCCACCTTCCTCAGCACCTCCACAGCTGTGGCACTCTGTCCCTTCATCCCCAGAGCCGTGCAGCTATCTCCAAGATCTATGCCTTATGTGTAGTGTACTATAATTAAAACTCACCTGCCTAAAGAAAAGCATGCTGTGGGTATAAATACAATATATTAACACATACTATTACCTTACGTTTCCTCCCAGCAGGCCATACTATTTTTAAACCCTCTATAGCTCTGATTATAGCTCAGCTAACAATAGTACATAAATACTCCACACTCAGCATTTCCACAGCAGGCACGTACAGGTTCCTCTTTACTAATGCCCAAGTCCATTAGAAAGTCAACCTCTGTCAGGATGCCGAACAGTTACCAAACTGAACACTCCAGTCTTTCCATAAGGTATTTCTTCCAATTTACAGAGACAGCTCAAATGTTAATCCATCCATTGCTACCACCCAGAGCAGAACCCAGCCTTTAACACTGACTCACTTCCCCAGTCATGCAGATGGCCACAGCATGCCCATTTCACAGCCCTGGCACCCAGGCAGTCCTTCAAGGGCAGCACAGTCCAAGCCACAGGGGAGCCCCAGGACAAGGCAGCCCCACAATTCATCAAATATTTTAGGTTTGAAGGGTCCTTAAATATCACCTAGATCCAACCCCCTGCCATGGGCAGGGACACCCCCCACTAACCCAAAGCTCCATCCAGCCTGGCCTTGAACACTGTCAGGGATCCAGGGGCAGCCACAGCTTCTCTGGGCATCCTGTGCCAGGGCCTCACCCCCCTCACAGGGAAGGATTTCTTCCTCGTATCTAATCTAAATCTCCCCTCCTTCAGCTTAAACCCTTTACCCCTTGTCATACACTGTTCAACGCGAACACTGTTAAATAGGAATGTCAAGGTAGCTGGTCTGTAGCAGTTGGGAGGAAGGTAGAAGTGGAGGCTGTGTGCTTAAATTTGCTAAAATGTAAAAAATTCGCACCAAGCTCTGCTTTCCTGGCTTGAACAGTGGGGCAGGGCAGCACCACAGGCCACTGGCAATTCTTGGCCAATACAGCAGGAAGGCAGGACCACCTGCTATGTATCCTGTTGAATCTCTAGCTCCTCTGGCTATCGCTTCAGGCTGCAGCAACACCTGCAACAGCATTAATCAATATTCATTATCTCCTATTAAAATGGAGTGTAACCGTCTGGCCAAGTTCATTCCTGCTAAGAACACACAGAGCTTCAGCGAATTCAATACCAGTTGCATCTGTTGATTGAAACTGGCATAGCATGTCTGATCCTGCGTTACCTCGCATCAGACTTCTCTTTCACTTTAAAGAGATTGGCCCAGATAAGTGTTGTATGCTTTTTTAATTTCTGGGGGGCTTTGAGGGGGTTGTTTTTTCTAAAATCATGCATATAGAGGGGAAAGGTGTGAAGAAATGATGGGCTCTAAACCCAAACCAGTTGTGGAGGACTGGTTGCTATCTGGTTTCCATCATGGCAGCTGACTGACAATGTGGTAACGTCACATGTATTTTACAAACAAGCTGGTTCTTACTGAAGTTAAGCATCAAGTTCAATGGTGCATTTGAAAGATGTTTGTCTTCTCAATTTTAACAGTCTAAAATTCTGTAGAAAAATAAGGTCTTTACAACTGTGTCAGCTAAATTGTGTTAAACCTGAAAAATAAACTGTTCCTCCCGCGCTTACGTACCTGTGGAATCAAAGGGTGAATGCGCTCAGGCACAGAGGAGCTACCGAACACCAACTGCACACGGGCTTATCCCCCCTCACCTAACAGTTCAACGCTGTTCGGAACTGAGGTGTCAGCGTCAAAGCTCTGTCAAACTGAACTCAATGGGAGCATGGCCGTGATCACATCACTTGTATGAGCTGGGGAGCTGCTTTGGCAGGGGGGTTGGACCCGATGATCTCTCGAGGTCCCTTCCAACCCCTACGATTCTGTGATTCTATGATCACCCAGAGGATTTGGATTTGTTCATAATCAACTTAAATTACTGGCTGTTTATCCTGCAAATATTAACTCTATTTAATCTCCGGCTCACTTGCATATTGAGCTCCAAGACATATTACTCACTTTAAATTACCTAGGTTACCAAGCCAATAGAGATTTACCTTATTCTTTACTTAATAGAATATTTGTCATATCAGAAGCAATTACATTTTTATCATTACTTTTGGTGAGTCCATTAAACATGGTGGCATTTTAATTTTTAAAAGTCTTTGGTATTGCAGCCTGCCAGCCTGTTGTTTCCACGTTAAATTTTTAAACATCCCAGTCCACAGCTTCACTGCAATCAGAATCTTTTGCAAATTTAAGCCTGCAGCATCCACTTCTCCTTCCTCCCCACTGCTACAAACCTGCTACCTTGAAATTCCCTTTTAGCAGTGTTTGTGTTGAACAACACACAGCTCCCCAGTAGATCAGAGAGCAACACATTTTCCTATCACCAGGGTGGTTTCCTTGGCTGCTTCATTGCCAAGAGCCTGCTTCCAGGTTGCGCAGGGGAAGCGGCACGGGGCTTGCACGCAGTCCCTGCCTGGCCTGGGGCAGGGAGCTCCATCTCACTGCACCCCAAGGCAGGGCAGGCTGCACAAGCCCACTGCCTGCACTCACAGCACGTGCCCACGCTCGTGATGGCAAGTCTGGGTGCCTGGGATGGATGCTTTTGGAGCTGAGGTCCCAGACCCCACTCTCAGCACAGATCCCTGTCCCCTCTGGGCTTTGACCTGCCTGCACACACTGTTCTCCCACCTGCATGAGCCCAGCGGTCACAGACACAGAAGGGGACAGGGCTCAGCAAGCCCTGACCATTTCCATATGAAGCTTCCAGCTGGAACACAGAGGGGCTGCCCAGGAGCACAAAGGCGCTCCAACAGCCAAAGACAACTGTACACTGTGTTTGACCCCTCTCTGCTGTGAGAGCTGACCAGTTTCCAATCCAAACAGTAGCCCGTGCTTGATGGCACGCAGAAGTTACTTGTGTCAACACATGGAAGCAGAAAAACTTAATCCTGCTCCAGCCTCCTCAGGCTTTCTGAGCTGGCCACCTCAGCCTGATGAGCCTGACAGTTTATCTCCAGTAGGAACCTGTGTTCCTTTCCAAGCCCTTATGCCTCAGTGCAGGGCTGGATAGAAAGTCAAAGCTCAGGTTCACCTTTCTGTTGCTGCTCATGGGCTCTGTGTGGGTCTGAGAGACCCAGGGATAAGCAGGGCTCAGATCAGAAAAGCAGACTGTGATGGAAGAAAGGGAATGGGGCAGTGGGTTAAGAGCAAGCAGCTCAGATGATGGAATATGGCACTGGTGCACTGCCTGGGCACACTGCTCCCACCCTGCTGCATTCCCCATCCAGACACCCCCCTGATCCCTTGCAGGGGGAGCGAAACAGCGATTTATACATATCTGTCACTCAACCCTACGCCAATGCTGCGGGAGCATCTGCATTTTCACAACCACCAGTTACACTGCACATAACATTCCCAGTGCTTCACTGGGATAAACCCCACTGTCTTCACCAAACTGCAGCTGGCAAAAATCGGGCACCCCAATTTTCCAGCGTGCCATGCTGTGTAGAACCTGATCCAGCACACACTGGATAATCTAATGATAACCTACTGATTACCCATGCAGGTTAGGTTTAAACCACCCAAAAGCCGGCACTGCACCTTTGCAATGTGAAGGAACATGCTCTACACGTGAGCTATTGGGGTTAACTGCCACAAGCCTGACACGTGCAGCACCCGTATCACACAGGGCAGTGCACATTTCTTCAGCACTGTCCCTGCTCCCCAACACAACAGGAATCTCCCCATAAAAGCACTCTTTTTTTTCCCACCAGGCACAAGAAGCCAGTTCTTCACTGCACTACTCTGTGCTCTGTACTTACATGGAGAAGTGGATGATTAATGCCTGTGCAAGAAATAGCAGGGTGAAAAATTGAAGAACATTTTAGAAACGTGGGTTTGTTTTTAAGCTGTGATTACAGGAAATATATTAAAGATGAGTTTTCTGAAGGGATTGCAGCCCACTCCCGAACGAGGCAATTTCCATTTCGGTAAACAGACAAAAATCTCCTCTGGAGTTAATACCCCAGGGGCTGACCCCGTAAACACCAAAACAAACAGACAGCACAGCTGAACGGCCTGAATCCAGACACACTGAGCTGAACACAACTCCAGTCAAATCCGAGTCAAGTGCTTTACGCCAGCTCGTGGCTGGGCATGCCAACCTCTGAATCCCTGTGCACACGCTGGGGCCTGAGCTCTGCCCCATCACCCCTGTGTCACCCACAACACCCCCCGCACAGAGGGGTTTTGCCTGTGCTGCCTGCCAATCTCTGGGAAGGGCAGCAGCGATCTCTCGTGCTAATGAAAATGGGAACGTACCATAAAGCCACAGAGAAACTAACTCTTCTGAGCCAAGATCAGCAAACATAGCTGGGCATGAAGTAACCTTGTTCACAGGTGCCAACAAAGAAGAGAGAGGCTGTAACTTCACATGTATTACCATAAATCCAGCCAGAAAGCCAGTTCTCTCTCTCCTGGGATTCCAGTCTGCACCTCATCTACCCAGGGACAAGCTGAACCCTCTGCAGCAAAATCTCACGAATTCCAGCTTGCTGCATTAATGCTTCATTAACTTTATTTAAATGAAAAAATTAAATTTTAATTTACTTTTTTTTTAACTGAATTTAACCTGCATCTCAACAAGACAATCAGCTTGGCTCCTCTATTTTCACTTGCAGCAGCTGCAAGGAAGAGCAGAACAGGAAGAGATGAAGGACTGTAAGAGTCCAGCAGTATCTCCAGTTAAGTCCAGCTTCTGCAGATGAAAAAGGCCAGTATCATGACCTCCTTGGGAACTGGGAACCAAAAAGCCACCTCGCTGTCCCGTGCACTTGCATCAGCCCCCACGCCTGGAACAGCTCAGCCTCCCATTGCTAGAAAAAGCTGTGGGTTCAGCTAGTTTCCATACTAAAGAGCCTGAAGCTGTGATATGCTGGCTGAGTAGCCTCTCACTCAAATATAAGGCCCCTTTGGCCTTTGCTTGCAGAGTCTCAACACATGAAATCCCCTCATCCCCTTAAAAACATTTAGTTGCCAGAACTACTTGTTTTCTACTACAAGGAGCAGCTTGGGGTGGCCTCTCACAGCTTTAACACGGGAAAACTTGTGAAGTACCACCACCCCTGAGCCAAGAGGAGGTTAATCCAAGTCGCCTGTGCTGCTGGCATGGGGGACAGGAGAGCCCAGGCCTACAGGAGACACTCAAGGACCAGCTCCCAGCCTCCAGAGCTCTGTTGCAGTTAGTAGTCTGGCTCTGGCCTGGCCCCAGAGGGCCTGGTTCAAGGCTGGAGGAACCTAAAACAATTCATATTTCAGGCCTCAGGCTGGTTGATTACCTTTGCATGTGAAGGGGGAGATGAAGGGGGACGCTCAGACAATAACAATTTACATTTTCTCCACATAAGTGCCCCTTGCACACGAGTCAGGCTCATGGAGGATGCTTCAAAATTGGTCTAATGAACAAGTAACTGCGCAGAGGATATCAAACCTGAGAGCAAGCTTCTGAATATGCAGCCTCTGACAGACAGCCATAAGAAAAATATTCAGTAGCAATAAACTGCATGTTAAATAAATACCAGTAAAGCTTATAACAGAATTACAGACAAGCAATTCAACTTCTCTCAAGAGTCTTGCATACTTCAAGGAAAATATCTCCCAATTATCATAAAAAGCTATCTCCAATTTTCACAGTTCATCTATAATATGCTGATTGAGAATGTAAAATGTATGGCTCAGGTATTTTTGTATAATCAGCTGTAACCATAACCTCAAGTGTAATGACGAGCAATTGGAATAGCAAGACTAATACTTTAGCTATTTAAATTCAGATTGCCTGGTGTTTATACTAGTATTCCCAACAGAGAAAGGAAACAAAATATTTGAAACAAACAACTATCTTTTCTGTAATATTAATCTTCTCTCATAACAGAGCCCTGGTGGAAAAACAGATTAATCAACATCGGAACAGAAACAGACAGCAATGCAATTCTCTATACCGTGTTTTCAAGCATAAGCAAAAGGCCAGTGTGTGCAGGGAACAAATATTTCACATCTCTACAAAAAAAGAGAGCTCTAACCTCATTAAATGGTCACTACAGATGCAAGGATATAAGGAGGATTTAGTCAACAAATGAATGCAATGGTTTGGGAGGAAGCTGTGGGCAAAAGAGAAGTTGCCACTGGAAGGGTGCAAAGTAATGTCCTTCATCAGCCAGCCGTGCTCCGGGGGCCACCTCCTTGCTTGCCCAGATCTGACAGGTCCAGAGAAGGCTGCAGGATGAATGATTCCTTATACATGGTTAATGTGTCTTTATAACAGAGTTACCCCAGAAGCAAAGGAGGAACAAGACTTTCCAGACATGGTACTTTCACCAAAAGCTAATGAGGGACAGACAGAGAACTGGTACATGGAGGATCAGTGCATGACTGTGGGCTCAGCACACCAAAGCCAACTCCTGTATAGGCAGGCGCTTTTATAGTCCTGGGGATGATATGGCTGCTTAATAGAGTAGAAAATGTGATGCAGGACTGCTGCATTCCCTACTAAGCACGTCTGTGAAAAGGCTGGGTTGAAATCAGCCTCTTGGCAAAGTATCAACCACTCTCACAACAAGGAGGTTGTACACATGCAAATGACCACTGCAAAACAGTAACATTTGAAAAAGGGTATCACCAAATCACAAGTGCCTGTTTGAACATCAACACTCCTCACGAGCCGCAGGAACAGTTTTGGGAGCAACCTCATATTCACACACCACAGCCCTGCAGAAAACCAAGGGTATTCCTTGGGTTTGGCTCTCTGCTTCTCGTCACCTGTAAAACAGTGAAGAGCCAAAAGACAGGTGAGGCTGCAAGCAGGTATCATGTAAACGTGAAAATGCATCAATGTAAATTAAACATTGATGTCAGGAGGTTTTACAGTTCAGCATGCCCCCAGATGTTCCTGTGTGCACACAGCTGTCTCCAGTACTGTGAAAAAGTAAATCATGTTGCAAAGCACACACACAGAGACGGTAAGGGGGCCTTTCCCAAGTACAGCCACGTTCCGTGCTGGAATAAACCCCGTAAGAACAAAGTGAATAGGAAAGGGTAAAGAAATGGGAAAAATAAAGATGTGACATGAGGAGCCACGGAGTGTATTTCTGCAACCAGGGGGGCAGATGCAGCAACACAACCCAGGCTGGGGATCTGGCTCCCTGGTTTCAATGGATTGGAGGGGCTGGGCCACCCGAGAGCAGAGCTGGGCAGCCCACAGGGTCAAGACTCAAACTCTCCTCTAAAAATTCATCAGCTTCAGAGAAGAAAAACGCGGTTTAAAGGAAGAGAATATCACATGCCTGTTTGATTATTCATTTCATTGCTTGGATGCTTTAATTTCTTGCTAGGAAGTCATTTCTTGTTTGACTTTCTGCATGTTTCCAGGTGCTTGTACACTGGGTAAAATATCTTCCTGGCTTTCCACCCTTCCTTTCTGTCCCTTTGGGTTGCACAGCACCTCTCCTCTCACACAGTACCAGCCTGTACATGAACTCGGGAAAAGGTAACAATTTTGCTTTCTGATGTAATCACAATTTCCCTAAGAAGTAACAACATTTAATCCTGTTCAAAAGTCCAGTGTCTCAGCAGTGCAATACTACTTTCAAATGGCAAAACAAGCGGCATTTAAACACTGCCAAAACCTGCTATTTTATTGCCAACATATTCAGAAAGAAACTCACCATTTTTCAAAGAGAAATTTTATAGGAAAAAAAATATTGGGGAGTTATTTGCACTTTGTTCCATCTGGTGCCTCTCTAAATATGCAAGTCAAGGAAAAGGAAAGAAAAACTACATCATTTTTTCATGAAGAGAAGAGTTATCCCCCTCGAGCTGAAGCTTCTTCCTACTGCTTTGTGTTTTGTCAGCTGGTGTGGGAGGTGCATTATCCAGGAGTTAGGCACACATTTCCAAAAGGGAGAGAAAACAGACAGTGCAGACAGTCCGTCAGGAAAGCAGAAACTGAAAGCTTTGAATGTACAAGACACACCAGATAGAAGAATCCCTTTCCTCAGTCCTGCCGAGTGTTTCTCTCCCTGCCCCTCCTCAGAAGTTCAGAACTGTAAAATTTTTCAGAGAAAATTGTCTGAGAAATCACTGGGAGGAATTTTTATTCTGAAGTTAAACCCGTCCTTAAGCACTTTGCTGAAGTCAGCCCTTTGCTGATGAGGAGGGTGCCAGGGCTCCTTACACTCCTGCTAGGGAGGGCACAGGGAAAAGGAGAGAAGGAACCGACATATTTTTCCACTGAGATTTCTGACACCGTGTCACTCGTCCTTCACAATCACATCTCCCTCCATGCCAAGCACAGACCTGACAGCCTCTTCTCTGCCCAGCACAGACACTCCCATCCCAGACTTGCACAATCTGGGGACATGCACACGGCAGAACCACCTAAACACTGACGCACACACACACACACACACGTTTAAACTGCCTTTGGATACACAGCTACTATGCAACCTGAAGTGTAACAATATTAAATACCTGTAATAAATTGTCAGCCTGATCCTTACATACCACTGTATTAATGAACAAAGCACACAGAGCTGTACCAAGCTGCAGAAAGGCAAAGAACACACTATGGAAAATATTTCTGTTTGTTCCCTACACAAGAGCATTAATTCAATAATTCTTTAAAAATGGAACATAGCTGGCATAATCAAATAAATTATTAGAAGGCATATAAATCATTTACCACCTAATATGACTGCAACAAGATTCAATGCAATTTACAGATAAGCATGAGGAATGACTACTGTGTTTTACTGAATTAAAACTGGCAAAAGTTCTAAGAAGACAAATGATGTAAGATGACCCTACATTCATTTGCAAACTAAAAAGGCAGAAGGAGAGAAGCAGACAGATAAGTCTTACTTTTCAACTATTTTGCAGCTTGCCCTGAAAACAAGGATTAATCATAAAGTGGAAAATCTTTCATTTAATTAGAGATTGAGTGGGTGGGAATCTGAGGACAGACTAAAGCTGTATGGAAGTTCTTAATGCTTTATGGAAATAGAGCGTCCTGAACTGAGACAGGGAAGCAGCCTTTCCCAAATTCACATTGCTGTCTGGATGATTTGTGCTGGCTCTCACAGCATACTCTTTACTCCCAGAAGGACATTTCCTTACAGAATACACCTTCTCTGCTCCTACAGTTGGTCTAGGTAACAAGGAGTAGTTTGCATGAGTCCTGCTTCACTTCCCACAGGGGCTGGAAGAAAATATGACCAAAATCTGGTACCAAAGCAGGGAACTGGAGCGAGCGAGCAGCTCACCCTCTCACCAGTGCAGGCAGCCTGGGAGAGCTGGCTTTTGGGTTTCTTTGTGACACCATTCAGGATCCTTACACCAAGACCTGTGCAGACACCCACTCACCTTCTGGGTGTTCCTAAGGCACGAGCTCTGTTGGTGACCCCAGGGCACCGTCTGACATCTCCAACAATCCCGGCAGCACCGGCTGTGGGAGCGTAACAGCTCCCTGGGACTCAACCTCCCCAACCTCTGCTTTGCCCATTAGGATGACAAAGGCAGAACTGCAGGCGAGTTTTCTCAGGCTGCCAAAGAGCTAAGGAGAAGTTAATTGTACTTACACAGCATTAGCCCAGTTACTGGGATTAACACCTTGGAAAATCTTTGACAAAACTGTTAATTCTGCCCAAGAGCACACACTGAACAGTGTGCAAAGTCCCACACCAAACAATACAAATCCACAACACTCATAAACTGCTTATAAGATCCAGAATAGTGTATTTTGCATCTATGGGATCTCTCTTTCTCTACTCCTCCCAACCTCTGACATGCCCTTTGTTCAGATCTTGGAAAACATACAGGGCTAAGCAGGGTTTCAAAAATCATTGCAAATCCCAATGCTTCTCTGCAAGTCTCTGGCCATTACTTCCTGCTCATCTCACCAAAACATTAGTCCTTTTCATTGAAAATCTGAATAGCCTTGAGCACTTCTTTCTTTTTGCTTCAGCTCCACAGTCAAAAAGAGTAGGACAAGAGGAGAGGATGTGTGAGATGAGAGTCTTCAGGTTTTTAGTCCAGCCCTCTTCTTTGGGGTTTATTATTGCTCTTTCGTTCCATTTGACACTGTCAGAAAGCAATCTCAGCTTCTAATCCAGGTTCAATGTGGACAGCTCACATGCTTAAAAGCAAAACCCACGTTTACCTGCTAGGGCAGGTGACACCATTTCTCATCAGCTCATCTGAGGCATGAATTCCACCAGAACTGTGACCTTACCATAAACTCTAATTCCCCTCCAGATCAAAAGTCCCCTTGGATCCCACCTCCTCTATCTAATATCAACTACACCTGCACAGATGCTGCCACACCAAAACAGAGCCAACAAAACCACTATTCCAACCCTCCTCCTTCAGAAGGAATTGAGGGAAAACAGTCCAATATAAAAGAGGTAGTGACCATAGCACTTGCTGCAGAAACAAATCGTGCTCTCACATCATGACAAGGAGTCATCTGTAAAGCCTCGACAGAACAGAGGAGATCAATACCTGTCTAGGGACGATGAATGGCAAACACACTGGGTATTTATTTTAAGGACATCCATCCATACACATAGAACCACATGCAACATCTTGTCCAAAGAGTAAGACAACACGTACTCAAATGCAAAAAGGATGTATTAACCCATCAGCATGGCTTGTTGCCCACACAGTGTGTAGTAAACTGTCATGATGCACATCCCTCTTACTGGAGCCCTGCCATTCTCAGACTCCTCCAGCCCCATTCATATTCAAAGGCCTTGAAAGTTTTATACAATTTTTCATGATCTAATCACGAGTTTGAAAACTCTCCTGAAAATTTGGCAGTTACCATCACCGCCTCTAACTGAAGGGCTCTCTTTTTGGCTCCATTGTTTTAGTTTTACAGGTTATTTCCAGTTCTTCGACTTGGTGCCTTACCCTGGCACCCCCAATTAAAACACTGGGGAAGACTACCAAGAGACAGGCATATTACTTCAAACCAAGTATAAAGCCAAGAGCTGACGGGGGCTAGAGATGGGGTGCTGGAAGAGGCAAGGAGAGGAAATAATTGTTTCTTTTCCCTTGGTTGCAGCCCCTCAGTTTCAAAAGCCCCTTGGTTTCAAAGCAGCAGTACAATTCTTTCAAGTGCCTGTGCTGCTGCCTTCCTCTGTTTGTGACATGTGCAGTCACAGTATTTTAATGGAGCCCAAAGCCCAGTTTTAATGCATACACTTGCGCTGGGGTCTGGATTTCTGCAGCTGACATGACTCTAGGGAACAGCTTTCATTTCAAATAAAAGCCAGAAAAATGTTTCTTCCCTGCAAAGGATTTTAAGGAAGCAGGATCCAGTGTAGCACAGCACATGCAAATAACTCAGACATTGCCATGAACCAGAAATTGAAACATGTTGATTACACATTAAAGTGATGTACAGATACCTGCTGCAGGCTCGTGCTCCTGCTATTGCTTCACAGATTACAACAAACATTTATTGGTAATGGAATTAACTTCACCTTGACAGCTCTTTGGGGAAGAAGGGGTTTACATACAGCTGTAAACTGAGCTCCTAAATAACTAAGCTCCAGAGCGTGCCGCTTGCTGCTACTCCACATCACTGAAGCCCTGGACTAAGCATTTCAGAAAGCAGAATTGAAATCACTGTCAATCCCCTGCCATCCCACAAGAACAAAATTGACAGAGAGGACAGCAGCAATTTGAGATGCCTTTCATGAAAACTTAAGGCACTGGTACAAACATCTGGGGGCACAGCATGTCCCTTGTGTGCCTTCCCTGCAAAAAGGGCACTGTGGAAGCACTGAGCTCTACAGCTCACTCACTCCAAACAAGCCCCAAAATTAGCAGATAAGATGGACCCATTTCCATCTGCCTTGGCTGAGGTTTGGGAAGGATTAACCAACTACATATTATTCATCTGTATTTTTATAGCACTTGCTATAAACAGTGAGTAAAACTGAAAGGTCTTTCAGTTTATATGTGCCTTCCTCCTTACCATTTGCTCACTCAATCACTGATTTTGCTCAGTCTCCATCTGCGTGGAGCCAACATGCCCACCATGCCTTATGCCCACCTTGCTGCTTGCTCACATGTTCCAACGGCGAATTCCCCGAGGAAGCTACTGCAGCCAGCACTCTGTATCAGCCAAATCAGCAGGAGAAGGATGGACTCCCATCTCAGTGGATAAAAAAGGAATTTATAAAAAAAAAAAAAAGAGTCTGGCCAACTCAAGCTAGTTAGCAATGGAGAGCTTCCAGATAAACATGATGAGCTAGAGCAGCATGGCAAATCAATGTTAGCCTAGGCAGTTCCTTGCAAACTGTGTGTTTTACTAATTTCTGGTTCCATTCGAATGCCCTACCTTCTCCATGTCCCACATAAACAGCAGCCAGTAGGCTGTCCTAATTTTTATGCAGCAAAACAACAGTTTTGAACTGCAAGTGTCTTGAAGAATTCATTGAGAAACCAGGTGTCCAGTGATACTTGGCCTCATCCTTCCTTCCCACACTGCTGATGGAGATAAAGGCTCCGAACTAGGTGAGGGGCAGCAGACAAAGAACTGCAAGCTAGACACAGCCCAGATCTGCTAGGTTCACAGACCCAGTAGAAGTCAGCCAGCCAGCCAGTTTGAAAACATTCAGCCCAAATGCATCCTTCCCAAAGCTTGGGGTGCTTCATCAGGGACCAAAAAGAGTCATTCAGACCTAGCTCCATGCTACAGACATTCCCAGCATGATTTGCCTGGTTTCACTTTGGGGAATTCAACACAAAACCTCAACAATTAATTCCCAAACAGAATGTTTTTAAGACGTGGGTGATCTCAAGCGTGTGGAATCTTCTGAGAACTTCACAACATCCATATGTCAGATTTTCATATATAGGTGCTCCATAAGGCATTTGTATGTATTGCATCACTCTTCACAGCTGCTGATAAGAAAGAGAAGTAAAGAAAGCCTAGCTTTCCTACACCTGATATATCAGGGCCATTTAAAAAGTGTCCATCAAGAGCCTCCAGACCAGTATCACAAACAAACTGCCCCTGAAGGAGCCCAGCTCACACCAGGACTAAGGCACTTCAGCCACTTGGAAGCAAAATTTTGGCCAATGTCCCCAAAGCAAAACCCTGGACAACAGCAAAGGGCTGTGATGCTCATCACCTGATTGAGCAGGTCAGAGAAGCAATCCAGAAGTTACCACCAGTCACAGTCTCTCATCTTCATCCTCTTCCACCCCCCATCTGGGCTTCAGTGGGCCAAAGTCAGGCATACCCCTGTTCTCTGCATTTCCCTAACAACCTCAAGAAAAGAAAGAGTAACTCCTTACTCCTCCCTTGCACCTTCTCGCCCCAGCAAACAGGATCTTCTCTTAGAGCCAAAACAAAGACCTTGACTTCTCCCACATGGCCAGGCACATTTTTCTAGCCCTGCCTTCTTCCACATTTCTCCTGACAGATCACTAACCTGGCACCAGCATACCTGGCTCGCTCTCTTGCTGTTTGGAGCTAAGAACTATTTAATCAACAGGAATTGAACATACGTAAGTTTCTGCGTGTGGAGAGGGTTTTATTTTTATTATACACCAAAAAGGCATGTTTCTGGTTTGTCAGGCAGGTTTCATTTACACAGCCTTGCAGCACTTGCACACAGCTCATTTTATTCTCAGCTTGCCTCCAGAGCGGCTGTAGGAGTACATCCATATGGTCAGAGCTTGACAGCTAAACTGGAAGTACCAAAACAGAGATGCAACTTTCATGCAATTATATGCACTGCTTCACTTTCTACATCGAGAAGCACACACCACCTCACTCCCACTGCATCCGCAGAGAAACACGTGGCAGCAGAGAGGTCCAGAGCAAAGCAGCTCTTCTGCCTGTGAGAGCCAGGAGCTACTGCTGCTCTGCTGCTCACACCGCACGGGCCTGGAGGGCCTCCTCAGGTGACACTATCTTGACGGAGTTCCCTCAGCCAGCACACCCAGAACTGCCAGAGAAATACCACCAACTTCTTTCAACAACCTAAAGTACACAGGGCAGTGTTAACAACATGGAGCCCCTATGATTTTGTGTCTCTTGAACCTCAGTGAGCAGGCACTGACCCTCTGCTGACCATCCCTCTCCCATGCTGGGTCCTTGGGAGGCCCTGGGTCACTTCTGCAGATGCCCACAGCACCCAGCTGTGAGATTCCCCCAGAGCAGGATTAACAGGAGTCTTGTGAGCAGACGGTGGGATCGGGCACAAGCGATGCTAGAAGTGTCCTGCACTGAGAGACAGGCAGGCAGTGCTGTGCACTGGATCCACTTACAGAGCTCAATTTTTCCAAGTGCTCTGAAAGCAATAAAAGCTTTCATTTTTTTTAATAAGCTTGCATTTTAAATCACTTCATATATATATATATATATATGTATAATATATACATCTGAAAACATAAACCCAGTTGAATTTCTCAGTGAAGATTAAAAAATGGCAATACCTAACTCTGTATATCCACATCACAAGCCAGTTCATCTCCTCAGAACTTGAAGTTCAAAAACTCACAGAAAGGAATTTGATAAGCAAATTTAATGACTTTGCACAGACGTATCCACCTCCTTTTATACCACTTGTGATCAGACGACAGGCACTCACTCCTTGCTAGACTTTTTATGTACTTGCTCATTTGCATGCACTCCAGAATTGCCCATTAAAGGCTGCCTTTTCTCCACAAATTTTTGCCTCTGATAAATGGCTAGCTCTGCTGGCCTGACTTCATGACAATCCTCGGTCCTGACAGCTCAACTTAATTAATCTCTTTAATTTATTGATCGAGCCTGTGGCAAAGGAGTATTCCCCATTAAATAGGATTTTTATCATCCTGAGTTATATGACTAAAGGCCTTCCTAAAATCTGAAATTTAGTTAGCAGCTGACATGCTGTCTGTCCATCTACAAAGCCTCTCATGAAGAGAAGAGCTGGAGATTAAAAATGATTTGATGATTCTACTTAACGACCAGCAGGTTAGGCTATAAGTTGAACTATATCCTGGCTGCCTATTTTAGAAAAAAATGCACTGTAGAACAATAATAAATCCTTGAAACTCTTTTCTGAAGATTGCCTCCACCACTGGGCTCTGCTCCATTACATCTGTGTCACTTGTAGCCAACCAGACAGTTCTATTTGTGTAAAGTGTGGCAATTATGTCACTGGGAAAGTGCAGGTCATTTAGTGCTACAATGCTTCTTGGATGACTTATTAATAGGGATGCAAAACCTTGCAGCTAAAACCAAAACATGTAAGGAAGCAAACTATAGGTTTAAACAGATAAATAGAAGTCCAGTGTAGTCTTTAAATCTCAAATGAAGAAATCACATCCAGATGAAGGGCATTTGGGTAAGTCAATTCCCCTTTACAACCAAATAACCAGAACTCTAAACAGGCAGAGCAGAGAGCTGACACACCACACCCCCCACACGGTAGCCATACTGTCTGTGGTTCGACAGCTCTCTGTACATCCGCATCTGCTTGCAGAAAGATGCAAATGAGGCTTAACTCTTGCAGCAGTCTAGCCACAGGAGGATAATTAGAACAAATACTGTTTCTATGCTAATTACTGTTTGCGTTTTTGCAATGAAACTAATTTGTTCAGGGAAGTTGGAACAGGTAGGGACAGCTGGACTGGACAAAGGATAAATGGTCTTGTCACAATTGCATACAGTTCAATTTCTAGATATGAAATAAAAATCCTCTTTTTACGGGATGCTGGCCATATTATTTCAGTATTAATATACTGGTGGCTTTGCAACTGTTGCTTCATTTCCTTGCTAATATATTTTTAAACTGGTGAGAAGCAGGATGGAAACACTTAATATAAATCTGCCCAGCATCTGAAATCACTTTCCTTCTGTGAGCAGCAAGTTGGGGGAGAGAAACCAGTCAGTCAACGTGCATATCTTCAGGATGTTTTCCATCAGCATGTTTGGATCTACATCTCTGTTCACTCCAGAAGGGCATCTGTATTCCCACAGGACCCCTTATCAGTGGTCCTTACCTCCTTCTGCAAGGCAGGGAGCGCGGCAGCAGTCGCTCCTCTCCGGCCCCCGGAGACAAGAGTCTGCAGGCGAACTGAGCAGTCTCATCCAGATGGAAAAATCAGATGACAATCTTTTTTTATCCCAGTCTTGAGTCTGTCTAACTCTGGCAGGTAGCAGTCTAGGCTAACACATTATTATGCTTAATTCCTCTCACAGAACACAAACCAACTGTTACTATTTACCCTCACTGCGCAAGTTTTTTGAGGGACGGGTCCAGAGCCTTATGGCATCTCCTTTCATCTCCCACAGCTCAGCTCAGCTCAGGCACCCTGCAACTCTCTGGCTGCTGCGTGCACACACCACACAGGGAAAGTTTCGCTGTGCTGAGGGCAAGGCATTTCCCCATCAAAAGGGCCCACTGGTGCCATGGCCCTCAGCTCCACAGTTTTCACAACAGACCACAATAGTGGATTTGCCCCAACTCCATTTCTGCCAGCGGAAGACAGCTAGTCCTTGTGCCAAGCATGGGCAGAGAGGAAGCAGGATCCTTTAGCAGAAGGATCCCGTGCCTTCAGCCATCCCTAACCCAAGCCCTGGGTGCTGAGGCTCCATAGCTCTGCCAAGGCCCAGCCCCATGGACCGAGCCGGAGCTGGAGCTCCTGCACACCGTGAGCTCATGAGCACATTTAAGAACATGGAATGCACGTGCATATTGCAAGTACTTCTCTTTTAAATTTTTCATCTCTGAACAGCTTGATCTCCTAATTAAAACCCACACTGGTTTTAGCCTACACATTCAGATAGAGAGGGGGGTCTGGAATCTGTCTGTTGCTTTGCAATGAAGTTTTAACACATTGCACACATACAAGAGTGTGTTTGATTGTCCAGAGCTGGGTGGTTCAGCCCTTCAAAGACACCAAATTACTTCCAACAACAAAGAAAGCTCTGAAATTAACTTTGAAAGGTGTCTATTTTATTATGACAGAGGAAACAAAAGGGACAGGTCATAATACTTTGGACCATTTCTGTACTTGAGCAGTGGAGGGTGTATGTCCTGCAGGATGTGTGCACAGCCCCAGCACGGTGCAGGAGCCTGGAATCAGAGTCTGCCTCTTTTAAACTAATTACATTTAGAAGTAAAGTAGCAGGGCTTAATCTGTGACAAACGCATGCGCAGAAAAACTGGATGTGATCGTATCAGAATTCATGGGATGCTGCTTTTCTAAAGAGACAAAATTAATTGCTCCTCTCTACCCCTCTCCATTTCCCCCAACCTCTGTTGAAGCCGCTCTGAATGGACACAAATTATCCAACAGTAAGTGCATCGATATCAGCACACAGCTGACAACAGCCATCAAAATACTGCACTGCGCTGTTGTTCCAATAGAACCACAATACATATGCAGTGACAGACCCTGGCCCACATCTCTACTGAAAAAACCTGGCCTAATCCTCCTCTCAGCACACACTTGTACATTCCCATGCCTGCTTTCTTTAGACACTCCTGCTCAACAGCAGGAGGTTGAGTTTAGAAGCAGAACGGACTTGATCTTTCCCTACAGACTTCCTCCTCAGAGCCAGGAGGAAGTTTGCTGGCCTGGTGGCAATTAAGCCAAGTGGGAAAATAGCATCTCTGTTAACACAGCACATACAAAGCACAAATCACTAATTGGCCCTACTCGCACTGCTGTAAACATTGACAATAGCCCAGAATTCAAAGGCCGCAGTGTTTGATGGAGCTCAAAGTCATTTGCAAGGCCTGAAGCTGTCCCGCAGCCAGGCCTTCAGCTTCAACCGCGGCCTGCAGGCGCTCCTGCAGCAGAACCAGTTTCTGGCACCAGCTGAGACACGGGCACACGTTGTTGTCTGTGAGGAGAAAGGGTTGGGTAAATTTTCCATTGCGAGTTTCTCTCACAGTATACAAAGCTCACTTACACACGAGAGAAGATAAAACAGCCCAGACCCAGGAACCAGGGAGATACAAATAATAAGCTGCGAACAACTGCAGTCCTGATTCTGCCTCACTGTGTCAAGGGCAAGTCTGGGGGGGAAAGACTACATACCATCACTGTCTGCGTGATAGGTTAGAAGTTTTCATACAAGTTTCCCAAGGAAAAGGACAGAGGTGCCACCTTTATATCATTTCAAAATCTTCTCACTCATAGGCCAGGCTGCCCAAGTGGAGGTGTTTTTGGTAAGCAGTTCAAAGCTTGGTCCATCTCCAGTTCTCAGCATGGAGGCTGCTTTCTGCTCACAAGCAGCATAAATGATACTTCTGTACCCCAGCGGTATTCAAAAGCTACTAAGATCCCCACATCATTTAAGTATACACTAAGGAAGTCAGGTGCTGGTCAGCTACCAGCAGCTCTCCCAGTATCTCAGCTGCTCAAGACACATTTACAAGAGTATTACAAGTTCTTCAAACTTTTTTTATCCTGAATTCACAGCACTGCAGTGTACATAAAATTATTATTTTTAATTAAGATGATAAAACATTCTGAAGCAAGAGAAACATCCAATTTTTGTAATTAAAGTGATGCAGAAAAAATTGCCTAAACGATTCCAGAACTAAATTTCACAATGGTTACGCCGTTTAAAAGTTACAGTGCTTGGAAAGTAGGTTGCACTTTTAAGAGACTCTTTAATAATTCAAGACCTTTCAAGGTCAGAGAGAAAGCAGTGATACAGTGATTTCTCCTCTTGAAATTTAAGAGCTCTGCTCAGTCCTCTTATATACATGCATATATATTCCAAGGGTTACCATGGGATCTGCAACAGTCAGGGTCAAGACGTCAAGTCAGTGTATACAGCCCTGCCGTGTACCCGCAGCTTGACTTCAAAGCATCGCTTTTTATCATACTCAGTTTGGTGCACCCTTGACAACAGGGCCAGGTGAAGTCTCACCCCTCAAATTCAAGGCAATGCATTATCCAGAAGTAGTTGGAATGGCCAATAATTTTCTCCCTGGCTCCTCCAAAACGTGTACTCAGTACTAGCTTTCTCAAGGTTTCTTTTTCACTGTAGAAGTGTAACTTAGCTCTCAAGCCTATGGAACAAGAACTCTCTCTTTCAATACATCTAAATGTCATTTAGTGTAGGAGGGATCTGGTCTCCACCTGAAGCCTTTAAGTGCTACTCCAAGAAACACAGTAATAGTACCTATTGACTGTAGAAAACTCCCAATTAACTGCTACTGATGCACAGCTCCAGTTTGAGAGCTGTTGGATTGAGGACTGGCATGGGAGTGTTCAACTCCCAAGCAATCAGACCGCTGCAAAAGTCACTCAGAACAAGTAGGAAAACTTTTGTGAATTACAGAGTAAACAACTGCACTAGTAAATGTGAGCAGGGAAAAAAAGCTTCTAATACTTCATCAAGAGATATAAAACAAAGTAGTGCTCCTTAGAATAGTTGGCAAAAAAATACCCAAGTGTTGGGTGAAGAAATGGGTGAGTGAAAGCCTTCCTTATCTTGCCACACGTTGCAATGCCTGGTTTTACCATTGGGTTTTGATGAAACCCTTCCTCCTTCTGCACTGTTATACCTTGTTAGAAATCAGTTTGAATCTTAGAGTCCAGACATCCAAGCTGACAATTACGCAACCAAAAACCAATTCAGCAACTATGTGTGGACAAGGACCAGAAATACTGCTGGCACACCCGAAAGTAAGTTTGTATTCCAATTTAGACTCAACACTTTGCTCAATAAAGAAGATCACTCTGCTTTCAAGCAGCTCCCTGCATAGCTGGATTCTCTTTTCTGCCTCCAAAGAGGTCAAAACAGGTTCCTTCCCTTCTACCTGAGGTCTGGAAAAGCCCACGCCCTTTCAGCTAGAAAGCAATAGCAGCAGGTACATAAAATCAGTGCAAATGCAAAAGGCACAATTGCAGCTGCTCCCTCTTTCCTGTCTCTTATCACAGAATTAAGAATACTGTCTGCGAGCTCTGTTAGCTAATTCAGTGTCTTTATACATTTTTAAAACACAATTTCTGGTAGGTTTGTTTTTGCACTGATCTGTCAGCGTGTTGTGCATAAAATGACAATTCAAGTCTCAAGCTATCAGCCTCTTTCTGCCAAGTAACAAATAGAGGATGCTTAAAAAAGTCTCGTGGCATTCCAGAGAGCTAAAGGATCATGAATCACAATCTCAGATTTATTTTTTTTCTTCCCATTTCCCTTTTTTCTTCTCCCTCCCTCCTCCTGGTTGCTCACAGGAGGAGGTTAGGTCACCGGGCTCACAAAAAGAGACTTTTCATTTCTGATTTTAGTGTAGGGCTGTCAAGCACCAGCAAAAGCTCATTTTCACTTTGTACATTACATGGGACTTTGTCATTAATTTGGACAAGATGTCAAAAGAGTAAAAAAACAAGCAGTAACACCCTCCCCCAAGCTACTCCGTGCTGTTAGATTGAAAAGGCCAGGTTAGCAAAGGTGCTAATAAAACGTTAGCGGTGTTTCCCTTCTCTGTAAAACAAACTTCCTAGTGCTTGAGGAAAAGAATTAAGGCTTTAGAAGAATTACATGAAGCCTATGTGTTAAGTTTTATTCCTTGTTTTTAATTACTACTTCTGCCATCCTCACTTTTAAAAGGACTTTTTCAATTTAGGAGTCCCCTCCAATGCTTCAGACAATACACATGGCGAAACCATAATAAATCCTCCTATAACCCCACCTTGAGAGAACAAGGAGCATGTTGCACATTGAAATAGTCTCTAGAAGAGCAGAAAGAGAATGAAACATCTGGCAGCTGTTTATCACATCTCCAAGGCACTGAAGTCTCAAACACTAAGACGATGCAGATTAATACAAGAATAAAAAAGCAGAACAGAACCAGCACAGCCATCTCCCATATGTTAATTAAAAAAAACCCCAAAACCCACAAAAAAAAGCCGCCTCCTTGTCATTCTGTCCTGGCAGCTATTTTTACTGTTGTTATGCTCAAAACCAACGCACTCAAATTAAACAAAAAGGCAAAAATCCTTTATGGGATTTCACTATAGAGCATTTCCAAACCACAGCCTCTCCGGGGCCCTGCCAGATCTCTCATGCTTCATGACAGAACCGTCTTCAGCTGGGACAAAACCTCTTCCAGCTCTATCTCCTCTCTGGTGCCCTGCCAGCCCACGGGTCTCATTTTCTTCCATTGGTCAGCCTGTGTGGGGACAGGTGGGGGAGCCCTAAGGAAGCCTGAGGTCCAGCACTCTGGATAGATGCAGTCCACTGAAGCAGTGGATATGTCTTCCCACCCACGGCAAGCAGCCCTGTGTTTTCATCTTCCTGACCTTGCCAGAACAAATAAATAATTCATCCAGTTACTGAGATGGGACGTCTTTGTCTTTTGAAGTCTGTGCACAGTTACATCCAGATCCTACAGCCCAGTTCAGGAAAAAAATCCTGGCTGAATATAAACATCAACTTCTCAATCAAATGTTGTCCTAAAAAAAGGTTCTTGTAATCAGATGCTTAAGCGACTCTTTCACCAGTCTCACAAGGCCAAAGAACGTGTGATGAAGAATGATGACAGACAAGCCACAGAAGTGTCCCAAATACCTGGGACATTGTCTCACTACATGAAATGAAGCCAGTCAGTTATTATCTGGCATCCCTGATGGCTTCTGCCACTGCTGAAGAAGTGGTCTTGAGAAGAGCAGTCTGCAAGCTTCATTTTAGCAATGAAATTCCTGACAGACACGAGAAGGTAAATGTCACACAGGCAGCCAGACTGCTAAAGGCCCCTTCCCTTGATGCTTTGAATAAACACATCCTCGCTGCCATTTCTGTTTCACAGGAAAGATACAAAATTCTGAAACAGGAAAAACCTCCACAGCAAGGACATGTTAGCAGGCTGTGTGCCAGGCATGCAGCCCACTGAAGACACGGGCAGACGGGAGCACTGCAGCCGCAGTGGCCGAGAGCATTTCAAAGCAGACACAATCATCTATTGGGATGTGGGGTCACTTGTACATCACTATCGAGCCAGCTCACGCACTTGTTTCCAAAGAACCTCCTGACCTGTTAAGGAAACAGAAGAAGGGCAGAAACTACCAATGTAGGACAGGAAAGATTGCTATTTTTGTTTGACTCGCCAACTTCATCAGTGGCACAAGTGCTCAGGGCTGGATGGAGCACATTTCTTAAGGCACCAGCTCACACAGGTATCAAGCAGAATGAGATAGAAAGTAAAAGAATAGGAAATGCCCAGGGGGTGTGTGCTGGGCAGGCTGAGCAGCCATGGGAGAGCAGGGTCCCAGCCCCTCACTCATGCAACATGTACGAGCACATACATGGGGCAAGTCAGCCAGGGAGCCATGTGTAAGCAGCATCCTCCAGCCACCAAGCACTTCTGCTCTACACAAAATGAAACCAGAGACACAGAAAACAGGTTGTCATCATACAACTGGTCCTTAACTGTGGTGGCCCAGCCCCAGATGGACTAACACCGAAAAGGGAAAGCTTCCCTTTCCTTCAGCCCTTATGTACCATGTCATCATCACCCCACCCCAGTGTGCTTCTCACACTGCCTGAACTTTCCCTGACATCACTTAGTTTCCTGAGGTTACTGAAAGAACATGCACATTACCCAAAGCCACCTTATGAGAAGGGGAGTCCTGATGTGTGTGTTTGAGTCAGGGAGTTGCAGGTGGCATTCACAACTAACCAAGCAGCTAACAAGTGGTCAGCACAGAGCTTCTGCCACCCAGCTAACAGCTTAATATTGACAGTGCTGCTTTTAGGGCACTTCACAACAATACGAAATGGAACACTAAAAACAATGAAGAAAGAGGAGAATATGCAGATCGCAGGGTGGCTGGGTTTAGGGGGAAAAGAAAAAACCCAGGTGTTGTACAATAAACCCTCTGACACAGCAAGTAATTCAGAAGTGATCAGAAAAGCGCCCCAAGGGCCTATGGCAACACAAGGAAAGCTACTGGAAGCAGCAAAGGGACATTAGCACCTACTCACAGCAGCACCTGTACTGCTCTGAGGGAGCCCAGCTGCCTCCCCACTGAAGGCTGCTACAGCACAAGCACGTTTTTCCAAGTGCCCTGTAAAACCCTGGGTGCTCCATGCAAGATCTTCAGATTCCATGCTGAAGGGCAGATATTTTACAGAAATCACCTTTCCTAAAAGAACAGCAGAAATTCTCCTTCACCCCCTACAGACTCTGAAGGACAACTCACATCCAAATCGGTGACCTCTCCAGCAAAGCTCCTCTGCAGACTTTATCAGCCACCTCCCAGGAAAGCGTGAAGCAGTGAGGTCTCTTCCTCCTGTAACCTGAAGTGTGTTTCCTGTTTTAAAATCATTAATTCATACAGTCTCAGGGTCGTGATGCAAGAGCACACCTTTGCCACCCTGACCTACCACAACCTAGCGGGACAGAGGGATGGGGGAAGTCACAGCCTGCCAGACCCCAGCCCACAGCGGTGCCCACCACATCAGCAGTTGGGTCCCTCCTACGTCCACCAATGCAGAAAGGAAAAAGAGTAATTAAGAAGCGAGATGATGGAGCACCGGGACACAGGGAAGGAACATGCTGAGGAAATTCAAGAGGGAAAATAAATTATATCAAGCAAAGGAGAGAGGGGAAAAAAAAGGGGTATTACTGACAATTTAATTGTCAATGCACAGGTCAAAAATGTTTTCTTCACCATTTCAAAAAACATCAAATTCTGTTGTACTTGAACTTTATGATGAATAAAATATTAGCAGTTAACAACGGATGAATCCCTGTGGGAGGGAAGCATAACCTGAGCATTCTTACAATAATAAATCACTGTGATGGGCTCAAGCTCTCTGTGAAGCAGTTCCTTAAATGAATCCACTGTGCACACACACACACACACACAGAGCAGAGAAAGCAAACCCCTGATCTTTTGAGAACTGAAGTTTCTACATTGAAATTATTTTTCCCAGTTAGATACAAATAAAAAAGAAATATGATTCAAAGGGAGTCAAATTAGCCTCTTGTGATCAATGCCTTGTTTGTAGGGACAGGCACATTTTTAAGTTGTGAAATTTCTGATGTCTGCAAGCCACCAAGGTTGGAATCGATGGAAAGTGAAAATGTTTTGTGTAGACTGATTTTGAAAGCAGAACTATGCATTATTCATCCCGAAATCTGTCTGTAATAACTGGAAGGCAGATTGAAAAGTCTAAAGGTTTAGACCCGGTTGAAAATTTAAGACAAATCACATTATTAAAATGAGCCTTGATTAGTTCTGCAGAACACAGAAACCCCGTCTCGCTCGTCTACAGATGGATTCCGAACGCCAGCGTTTCTAGGTCGCAGCGCACGTTCAAGTCACAAGACCCTCTTACAGCAAAGGAGACCAAAGTTTCAGAGAGAAAAAGCTGGGCTTCACAGGAAAAACAACACATTAACTCCACAAGCAGTTGAGATGTTCCACATTCACACCACACGTCTTATTGTACAAGGTGCCGCCTTAGACATTCATAATAACTACTTTTAACAGCCAGATTTCTACTGATCAAAACATGTAGGATGCTGCAAGTGGTTAGGAGACTTTTACATGTTAGAAGACTCTCCACATCTGGGACAGGATTTCCAGAAGACACTGAAACTGGTTTTCTGTTTATCCCAGTGGTAAAGCAAAATCCATGACTTAGATTGAACAAATTACCCAACCACAGCTTGGCCTTCCCTACCAAGCAGTTCAGTGTGACAGGGCAGGTCTGAGAAGTAAAACAGTGGGTGCTGAGGACCAACCCCCCATGTTTTAGGCATTCTGAGCAGTATCATTCAGATCAGCACTAATCTGGCCACAAAGACTGAACACCTCCTAGCAGTCAGTGTGGATCAGTGAGCAATAGGAGTCCATCTTCACCTTTGCCTTCACAGGAGAAGAATTCAGCCCATCCACCATGAGACCACCCTGCAGTGCAGACCAAGCCTGGCA
The DNA here is from genome assembly GCF_964237585.1 of Gallinula chloropus. Classification (NCBI taxonomy): domain Eukaryota; kingdom Metazoa; phylum Chordata; class Aves; order Gruiformes; family Rallidae; genus Gallinula; species Gallinula chloropus. The sequence goes on from NC_140096.1 coordinate 19,632,377, forward strand.
AGCGAAGAGGTGCAAGGTTCACTTAAAAACACACTCCTGATCCAAACTAAAAATGCTGGCAGAAAGAATGTGGGTTTATTAAGCACTAGTTTCCAAAGATTACTTCACTATAACAACCAGGCCACATCCAGTATTTCCCCATAAGCTTAAATATAAAGCCTTTATTACTCTCTCCTCTTCAACTGCACTTTGCCAGAAGACCAGCTGATCCAGCTCCATGCAACAAAGTCAACTCGGTTCACTCCAAGATAATTTGGTTGTCAATTACTACTCTCACATTTTCTCAATCTCTATTTAAGGAGCAAAACAAAAAAAGCAACACAGACTAGAAAAAAAAGTCTTCAAAACCTGCAGATAACACAAGATTTCATAGGGAAGGGGAAAAGTGTCAGAGGAAGCTAGAATATAAAAAATGTCAAGAAGAGAGCTTGTACATTTTCAACAGCATCCAGCTGCAATTCAACCCCTGCTTCAGCTGTAATCTCTAAATCGATCCAGATCTGCCCAGAAATGTTTGATTAGCTATATTGGCCTATAGTTACATATGACAAGCACAGAAAATATAAGTCTGTATCTCTTTACCATTACTGTGGTTCAACTTTAAAACTTATTTACCTTGAAAGTTCTTAAGGGATTGCACTATTAATTATTTTTAAAGGACACTCAATGCAATTGGTGGCCCAGAATTGATGAGTATATAAAAAAAATAATAAAGGAGAATTAATTGGGGATCTTGGGACCTTATTAAAATCTATTCTTGATTGAAAGTTCTTTGACTTTCTAGTGCTAAAGTTCTCTTGATGAGGTAACTGCATTTTTACTGTAGGAATACCAGTTGGTGGAGAAAAATAACCAAAGTTTAAAGAAATACACAAAAGATTACAGAATCACAGAACAGTAGGAGTTGGAAGGAACCTCTGGAGATCATCTAGTCCAACCCCCATGCCAAAGGAGGGTCACCCAGAGCAGGTGGGTTTTGAGTATTCCCAGAGGAGACTCCACAATCTCTCTGGACAGACTGTTCCCGTGCTGTCACCCTCAGGGTAACAAAGTTTTTCCTCATATTTAGATGGAACTTCCTGTATTCCAGTTTGTGCCCAATGCCCCTTATCCTGTCACTGGGCACCACTGAGAAGAGTCTATCTCCTTCCTCATATTTATAACTGTTGATGACATCCCCTCTCAGTCTTGTCTTCTCCAGACTAACCAGACCCAGCTCTCAGTCTTTCCTCATGAGACATGCTCCAGTCCTCCGATCATCATAGTAACCCCTCAGTAAGGCTGAAGCCTTTATGCCCAATGCCAAAACAGGATCTGGTTCCTGTATGTCTTAGAGGCAAACCTCCTCTCAAAGTGTCACACTTAGCAATGAGTCTTGGGAGCCACCGAGTACGTTCACAAGGCTGCATTCCCAACAGAAGCATCAAATTGGCCAGGATAATGGAAATCTGCACCCTTGCAGGCAGTTTAGCAGTACTACCCATCTCTCAGGTTGTAGACAAGATGGGCAGGAAAGGAAGAAAACCTCACTAGTCCAAATAGCCATGTCCCCACATAAAAGGCTGGATGCAGTCTACAGGGAGGCTTAATGTGGTGCCAAAGCTCAGATTCTTCTCCTACAATGAGTAAAGATGGACATGAGTAGAGACATGCTGGACAGGACATTCATTCCAAAGAGATGCAGGGGCTGTAAGGGCCCAGGTGTGTCCATACAGATGATGTCTTCACAGTACCACAGGTCTGAGCAACCTTCTTAAAACCCTGTGCCAATCCTACATCTTCAAATAGCAAAACTCAGTGGGTAAAAGAAATGAGTAAATCTTCAACAGCATTTTGGGAAAACAGCTTTAATTACAAACACTAGCAACAACTCCTTTTTATCTCATGCCCAGCCAACTTCAACAGTTGCATGGCCACAAAGCTCCTCAGTTTCCTGACATGAAAGCCCTGTCCATATTTCATTCAATGTTTAGGTTTATTCGTGTTCTTTTCCTCCCCACTGGCCTCACCATCCTCTGTTCCAGGACCTCTCTACTACCTGGAGGAAACACTTCACACGTTCCCCAGGATTTTTTCCTCACAGTGTTTTTCCTAGTATTCCTAGCTCTTCCTTGAAGGTCAGCTAAGTCCAACCCCCATTTCAGCAGCCACCCATTTGTCTGTCCTCTCCTCCATCCTCAGTGCAACTGCAGGACACGTGGCATCAGCCTCTTACAGCCCTCCACGTCCTGGTGCCTGGCTGACAGAAACGCAGGAAATCTCAATTTCCTCAAGGCACTCATCTGTTCCTGCCATTCCCTGGTAACAGCTGAGTAGACTTTTCCCAGCCTTCATTTAAAGCTCTCATACGCTCCCCAGCAATTTGTCCCTTTCACTCTCCATGCAGATTATTCCCAGAACACTTAAGTGAAGAACCTTTCTTCACCGTATCTTGGCCTTCTTTTCACCTTTTCTTAGAAATACAGGCAATATGTTTGCTGTCATTTTTACACAGTGATGAGAGAATCTCCTTTAATATCTCCACAGATAATATCCCTTTGGAAGTCTCCTGACATTTCCCACTTACTGCTAGAAAGACAGGAGAGAGAAGTAGCTCTCTGGCAGTGGACTTGGAGATGGTGCAAGGATCTTTTTCCCTCTCTCTGTATTCATAATAAGAATAAAACACTTGTAAAGTACCTGCAAGCAGAATGTATGTTTCATAAGCAAAATTTCTGCTCTGGATTAAGAGAGGAGTGTATCAGGGGAAAGCTGAATAATTTACCCTCAGCTGCTCAAAAGAGAATTTTTTTTCTAACAAAAGATTTAAGTGAATTCTTCCTCCTGCTCCATCTTTAAACCTGTTTCAAGGTTTCGCCCATCCCAACAGCTTTTTTTTCTTTTCTTTTAATGAGATGGCTGCTGTAAACAGCAAAGGTACATAATTCACGATGAGGCACAGTGGATGAGTTTGTTGTTGATTTTTTGTTTAATAAAAATGTAGGACAGGGCTGGGTTGATGGAGAACCCCACACCACTAAGCCAGACTTTAAGCACACATTTGAAAGGCAGACAACAGCTGGAAGCCACTGCCCTCCAGAGATGGGCTGATGCCTCACGTAAAGTTGCCTTTCTTGAGTATGCTGAATAAGGCCTTCCCTTTCTTCTGCTGCTTGTCTTCTGCCAGGGGGGAAAGGCTACATGGCAAGGCAAGAGCTACTCTTCCCCAAATTTTTCCTGAATGTTTTAATAAGAAAATAAAGTCCTTGAAACACCCAAGGGCAAAATAGGTTGGCTGGGAAAAAGAGAAGTTCCATTTTGATCAAAGAACAAAGCTGAAGTTTTGTCTAGATTCTACATGGGAGACAGAGCAAACCCCAGTCATTCCCTTACACTCAGAGAGTCTCCCAGAGCTGAGTGGCTTTAATAAACAGACATTGTGTGTGGGTAGAACAAGATCATCTTCCAGCAGGCTCCTTCCCCTGAGACCAGCCTTGTATTTTAACTTGAGCTAGAGCTATATTTCATACGGTGAAGGAAGCAAGCAGAGACCATCCTCCCAAACCCTGCTAAGGGAAGGGGGGGCACAAATGGAGATAAATCAGAATGAAGGTGGAGAGGGAAATAAGAAACTGAGCTGCCCTCTGGGAAATACATAATTATGTTCCTCTTCTAAGCACAGACCCGAGGCAGACAGTTCAGGCAAAGCACTTGTATCCTCCACACAAGTTAGGCAAGTTTTCAGATTCAGCATTGGCCCCAAAAATAAAAGTCCAGGGGGAGAAGAAATCAGGCGTCAATGCTGTTACAGCAACGCTCCCCTCAGGGTCTCCATGCAGCCAAAGGTTGTGGCAGCATTTATAGCAGAGCTCAGGGAATGCTAATCATGTTGCTCCCTCAGCAACACGCAGTAGCAAAGAGGAAGGATGGGATGGGAGCAGAACTGATGTTATGCCAGACTTCAGCCTAGATGGTTACCAAGAGCAGTAGGAGGAGAACCTGCCTGGAAAGAAGACAACCCTCTCTGGGCTTGCAGGGGCAGGAACTGCTAAAATTGAAGACCTGCTCCAGAGAAGCTGTGCCTGAGGAAATACCTGAAGAAGGGACAGAGGTATGGCTAAAGCATGCACACTGCAGCCAATCAAAGGCAGCAATCCTTCTGACCCCAGGTCTTTGCCAGTCTGACACAAGGCTTCACCTCGGGGTATGCTCAGCCCTCAACTTTCACAGGAAAGGGAACAGACCTGACAACCATGCACCACTTAAAGTCTAGCTGACAAGCAGCCCCCAGACCTGCAACCCAGCTTCACAGCTTGTGTGTGGCAACCACTGGCTATTCACCCATGCTGGAGGAGTAGGTGATACTGGCTTGGCCAAGATGCTCAGGGAATGGGATATAGCCCAGCTCCTCAGACTGGCTCCACCAGCTCCCATCATGGCAGCATCAGTTTATAGAAAAGCAAGCTGACCCAGGAAAACAGTCCCTCCAGAACACCACCACCAAAATAGCACGGGAGGGCCAATAGGGCAGATATGGACCTATCATGGGCATGGCAGCAGCAGAGTGCCTGGACAACTGAGGCTGGAGGACTCTGTACAGCCATGCCCCAGGCTGTACCAACGTGCAGCAGAGCCCTTGGCCTGCTGAGAACAGCACAGCAGTAAGTAAAATGAGAGCAAGCAAAGGAGCTTGTCTTGCTTTAACTTCAGATCCTCATTTTAACTTGAGAAAATTCAATTAGTTTCTACCCAGAAGCAGTTTAGCTGCCATTGTTGGCAATCAATGGTCCCTAAATGCTGAGAAACTGGCAACTGTTCAATGTGCTGGCAGAGAGGCTTTCCTAATTAAAGATGTCACTTTTCCAGCTAATTTAAGTCTGCCATCTCTTTAAAGTACCAATTGCCACAACAAAATATGAATAGGAAATTGACTTTCTGTGCATCTGTTTTTGCAAAATACTTCCTCAGAGTCATATGTTTCAGCTTAAATGGTTTAGGTCACTTGCTGGGAGGCGATAGCAGAGCTTTGTTCTGCCTCCCGAATACCTCTTAAATAAAGAAAAATAAGTGGGGGTTCAGTGTCTACAGGAATGAGAAAGGGGGTTTTGTTGGCTTCCCCATCTCAGCGAGTTGCACTGTTTCTTCCACCTGATCCTGATTCTGCTTGGATAAAAGCACAACAAAGAAATCCCCACTGAATCAGTCTGCTTATCTAAACTGCTTCCACTGCACTACATCCTTATCCTCCCAGCAGCCCTGGGGACAGCGTAGTGCTGTTATTCCTGTCGGAAGGAAATGTGACACAGAGATTTATACATGTGTAACTTCCACTAAAGTCAAGTTTCTGATTCATGCTATTTAGCTCCTTCCTGGAATAGCTGAGCAGCGCACCGTTTCTTTCTGAACCCAGCCATCCCAGCATTAAGAGTATTCATACTCTCTGGCAACAAACAGAAAGCAACATCTCTGCACCTGTGAACTGAGTTTCTAAGTTCAGTAAGGAAGGAGTCTCACAGCTTCAGCTCAGAACCTCACACAGTCCCAGCTGTACTCACTCCTCACTCCAGTCCTTTCTGCCACGGCCCCAAACTCCACAGCCCCTTAAGCAGCCCTGCTCTCGGAGAGCCAAGGGAGCACAATGAGTCCCAGCAGAGCTGCCTTCATCAAAACAGCTTTTGATTCCCCTTCACTCCTCCTAATCTCTTCTTATTTTATGGTCCATTTGTGAATCTACACAGAGCAAACCACGGTACATGCACTGCTGGTTTGGACAGAGCAATAGAGTGCACGTCTAAACTAGTTTTCTTTATTCCCCAAACCTCTGACCAACAAAGCCCTTAAAAGCAAGACTTGAAATCATCCCCTTCCCTCCCATCGAAAGAACAGAAAGGCCATTGAATTCTGGCTTTGCAGAATTCCTGATACAGCCAGATAAGAGCCAAGAGCAATAAAACCCAGACCTTCAGCTGGGGCTTTCGGTCTCCTCACTGTGCACTGAAGTTGAATTCAACAGAGGTGAGACACATCCAACGACCAGTGCAGTTACCCACACGGGTATCACTGTCACGACGGCGTGTTTCATAAGCCTGGCAATACTTGCTGGCTAGCTAGAGTTGGTTAAACAGAAGCAAGTCATACATTATTTATAATTTATTAAAATTTATTTTAAACAGTTTCTCTCCCACACCATCATTTGATCAGCTCTGTTTACAGTCTACAACTGTGGAGCAGAGGCGTGTAGCATTAATTAAGCCACCGGGCTCTCCCACCCCCAGGTATGACAGAACAGACCCACACTTCCTTCCTGAAATGGAAACCTCCTCATCTTGGGTAGCAGGGGGAGAACGTTTTATGCTCAGATGTTTTCTCTCTGCCAATGCAAGTTCAGCTATTCCCACTGCAGTATGTCCCTCTGTCTCTTCCTAGAGTTCAGGATGGACTTCTGGCAGAGTGACAAAGCACTTGGGAGCCAAAATACTGGACTCCATGCCCCACTAAGGAGAGAGCATGGATATATCCTTTCCTCACATCTAGTTCTTTAGCAGAGAATTTCCTGAGACTGTCTCTTGTTCTAACCTCAAACCGTGTTGCATAACACCAGGCAAGAATCACAGAATCACAGACTGTTTTGGGCTGGAAGGGATGTCAGAGATCATCCAGTCCCAACCCCATGCCATGGGCAGGGAACCTTCCACAAGACCAGGTTGCTCAAAGCCCCATCCAACCTGGCCAGGTTGCAATTACAAAGCAAACCCCAAACTCTAGTCCTCTTGACTATGAGAATGGTAACATTTTCTGAGCCCAGGTCAGCAGTGTCACCATTGTGACTGGCTCCAGCCCTGGGGCTGGATGTGAACTCCATACCCCACAAAGAAGGTCAATGAGGCTTTCTTTTTTTAAAATTATGTCACAGAGCACTGGAATGAACGCTATGCAGAACTAATTTGTAGGGCCAGTCACAGTGTCTTTCTGTCTGCATATTTGTTGGTGAATTCCACCCCCCTCTCCCTGTTCCGTGTCCCCCCATTCCATACGGGCACATCATGGCTAGACTCAGTATGTGGAATGTCTGCCCCTACTTTACCCCTCTGAAGGAACAGCAGATTTTCCACTTTCAACTCTCCCTCCAGAAACATGTAATTATTCTCAAGAGTCTCTGCATCACTGCAAAGTCATGCAGAGAGAGGAACAGAGTCATCATCACCCTGGGGCACCTCCAGCCCTCAGTACCTGTACCTTCCCAGAGGACCAAGGGCAGAGCTCTTGTGTACCCTTACAGGTGGCACAGACCCAATGTGGGACACACACACAGCAGCTCTAGTGGCACATCATGACCACACAGGAGGCTGAGGTGTAGGAAGGATAAATCAGAGGGTGGCCCGTGGCTTCTGCAGCCTCAGCCTTCCCTGGCACCACACAGGACAGTGGTCACAGCCTGCTCACACCCACTGGGACATGACACTGCCATCTAAAAGCATTCCAATTTAAAAATAAATAAATAAATAAACAATCCCATGAGCAGTTTACTGCAGGACAACATCCAGAGGCAAAGCCTTTTCCAAACGCTCCAAAAAGGTTGCCCTGCAGAGAAGCCCAAGAGCCCCGCTCAGCACCTTGCTCCAGGGCTCAGCACTCAGGTCCTTAGTTAGGTGTGAGGCAGAAGGAGCGCTGAGGGAAAAACAAAGTCACAAATCTCAGCTCCTTATCCAACCTCCTAATGACTCAGGCTAGTAACACAAATGCAATATGGAAACATTCACCACCAAGAAACAAATCTTTACAACTTGTATACATACTCACATATGTGCACATATAGTTTACAAAAATAACATGCTTAACTGTATAATATGTATAAGCACATTTCATTTTAAACTGTGGGACAGATCATATTTATTCCCAGTTATTTTCTGTGCACAGCAGCTGTGCACCAACACTTCCACAAGGAGCCCCGCAGGGTACCGCTGCCTCCATCTACCTGAACGCTAACGGCAAAACAACCTGCCCAAGTACACCTGTCAATGGTCAGGAAAAACTGTGTCCCCTGGGGCAATAACCACATGGCATTTGGCTTCCCATGAGCACATACAACCCTTTTCCACCAGGAAGACTCACTCTGTGTAGGGCTGTGCTTGAGATGGCAACACATCCAAGCACATGATGTGTGACCGCACCTGTTCTGCGCTGCACTGGCAAAGCAACAGGTGCTCACCAGTTCTTTGTCCCCTTCCATGTTTTTCCATGCACCATGACAGGCCTTACCCTCACAGGTCTGCTATCCTCATTCCCACCAGGTGTGAAGAGCCTGAGCTATGTCTTTTAATGCTGTCCTATGACAGGCCAAAGTTTTGTACCATGGCAACAATATTTGGGGAAGCTCAGGGGGTCTGTGTAATTTCTGGAAAGATCCAAGTAACCTCCACACTTTTATACTTGTCAGGGATTCTGTAAATTATGAGAACGCTAAAAAGCAGCAAGAACGACAACTACATGGACAGCCCCAAAGTATCAGGCATGCCACTGCTCAGGGCAGAGCTGTTCCCTGTTTTCTGGGTAAAACAGAGCTTCCCTTCTTGGACAAAAATCCACTTGTCTTTGTGGCCATCACAGTGGCCAGAGAGCACATGCACATGCAGACCCCAGGAAGTAGACAGAGGAATCAGGTTATTTCTGTTTAAACCATTCCTGCTTCAAACCTGTGGTTTGAAAGAAAAAAAGAAAAGAAAAAAAAAAAAAAGGGGAAGAAAAGAAAACAGGAAAAAAACCCAAACCCCAACACAAAAACCCCAGCGTGGCTGCTGAGGGTGGCTTGTTCTCCAACCATCTGTGCTCCTGGCAAGAGCTGTTCTGCTCCTACACACCCTTCAGCGCTTTCTGCTCCCTGAAGTGTTACACAACTGTACAGTGAAAGAAAATCAACAGAATTAACAAGTGGCCAAGTACAGACTTACCAGTGGGGCTGAGCGTGCCCCTTGGTCTCCCATCACCTCTGCCCGTTGCAGGGTGTTTGCTCCTCGGCACACGAAGCAGAGAACAGCAACACGTCTCCCTCTTTCCTCTCCTTTCTCCTACCTCTCTTCCTCATTCAAATCACAATTCATCATCCAGAGCCATAAATAACTCATTCTCACGACCAGAGTAAGTGAGCTGCAACTCCAGAGATTCAAGCAGCAGCATCACACACACTCTTGTCCTCTCCTGCATCCCACCGGTTCCAGCGGCCAAGCGAGCTGGCTGTGCTACTGCAGACAGTTACTGATGTGCTGCATGACCTCAGGCAAATGACTTCACTTTGTTACATCTTGCTTGCTCCTTCACCCTTTCATCTTTTGTATTAAGACTGCAAACTCTAGGAAACAAAGCCTTGATTTCAGCTGTAGCCCGTGGCTACTAATCTAATAAATAATTACCGATTACTTAAGAGAGCAGTGAAGAACAGCATAAAATTAAGCAATGCTGCTGCTCGTAGCTCACTCTCATTTCCACAGCTGATTTTCTGCAGTTGCAGTGTCTTCCACTGCACAACACCAGTGACCATCATTTCAGGAATTCTCCACTCTCATGGATGAGCCTCTCTCCATCATTCCTTCTGGCCTTTTTGTTGAGCAAAGCTCATTGTAAGCCCAAGTCTGGATCCATAATTTCCATATGTTCCACCATTTAGATTCAGGATCTAAAATTACCTTAGCTGCCATAAAAATAGGAGCTTACAATTCCCCTTTGCTTTGCAATTAGGTCTCTAAATCACTTAATTGTGGGAGCCAGATTTTCTAGCAGAGCTCATTCATGAGCAGAGGGAGCCAGCTGCAAAATATTTATCACTGTCCAACTTCTCTCAAATTTTCAGTATTTGCATGACAGGATTCTGTTCTGATCCAGATCTAGGAGTAATGACAGAAAAATCATAGGAGGCCAGATAAATCAGAAATCATTTTCATCAGAAAGCACAGCTTCTCTTCAGGAAGCGTTATACTCTGCCAGTTCTTGCACTGAAACTGCAATTTAATCCTTTAAACTTCTTTGCTGTCCTGCAAATTGCAAGGACAGGATAACGAAGGATACTCAACAATTACTCTAACAATGAATGATACTTTTTTTTTTTGCTAATTAGCTAGCTGAAAATTTCATTAGCATGAAATTTATTAGACTGATCATTTAAGCATCTTCTTTAAAAGCCAAAAATTATGAGCACCTTCTGTAGAAGCTCTAGTATACCAATTATATCAGTTCCATCCAAAAAACACATGTACACAATTGCAGAGTAAAATAGCCTCAAAACACTGTAGAAGGAATGTTTGATGTAAATTACTTCCCCCCCCCCCCCATACTCAATAGTAATTTACAGTAACTAAAATTACAAGCCAACAAAGCATTACCAAGAGTAGATACCTCACAACAGGCGTTCAACAAATACCAAAATAAGTGGTTGGGTACTCATAACTGAGTGCTTATATTATCAACAACGCTCTTTTAATAAGTGGTTGCACGTTATGCTTGCTTAAATAATGATTTGCTAGAAGATCATAATCATCTAATAAAAAAATGTGTTTATTTTTGAACTGGACTTAATTATCAGCTTTAAAAGGTAGTGACAACATATGCACTGGAATCCATTAGCGAGTTCTGCACAGAAAAGGTGACAGGGTAAAATATCAAAAGTTACTTCAGTGATTGGTGAGATCACATTCCACAGGAAATCAGTGGGATTTAAGTGCTTGAAACCTAACTCTCTTTTCAAAATGAGTGTCTTTTTTATTATTATTATTATTATATTACTGGGATCCCACAAAGAACACTGCAATCATCTCAACAAATCCCTCTTGCACTTGTGCCAAAGCTTTTTTCCCCTCTCTTCATACGCAGATGACAGAAGTTAATAACCTGAAATACATTCCAGATTTCAGCAACTCCAAATACCACAGTGAATTTCTGTGCAGGTGCAGAAACCAAACCATGCACATCGCTCTGCAGGACTGAGAAAGAGAACAATTATTTACTTGCAGATCACAATCTGCTAGTCTACCTGGAGGACCAAGGATTTTTAGGATCAACTCCTACCCATCAGCACCAACTCCGCTTTTGTCCAAGTGTGCCAGAGATTTACCATCTTTTAAACATCATTTCTTTGTATTTATGACTGAATTACAGTTCAATAAGGTGACCTACTGAATCATCACACTTCCTCAGGATAACAATTCTGCAGGTTAACAACATCTCCCTCCCCAAATGTCCTTCAGGCAGCAATGAAAAATGAAGGAGGCTGCGGTGCGCTTATTGTGGTGACATGAGTTACCTTTACAAATAGTTCCCAGTGCAAAGCAGGACAAGAGTCTCAAGAGTCTTGTAAGGGAAAGAAAAAGGGGGGAAAAAAAGGAGAAATGTCAATTTACATGTAATGTACAGCAGTAATGACTTGCTTGGCTCCATCAAAGAAATTATCTGACCTTACAAGTATCAATACCCACAGCAATAAAAAGTAACAACTTCAGAAGACAAGGGAACCCTTGATTTACAAATCAGGATTCGGAGGTTTTCAAAGACTTTCTGTGTGTAACTGGACATTTGCTTTAAATTAATAATACTTTCTCAACTGCACAGCAGATCAGTTTCTGGCTACACAACACAATTTTCCAAAAATGCTGGTTATTGTAGTAGCGCTCCAAGAAATGAATATGCTAGCTGGTATTAGAAATCACAGGAGTATTATTTACCTCTATTGAATACCGATCTGGACGCTTAGCAAATAGAATGCAGCTTAATTAAGTGATTTTATCTAAGTAACTTTGATTTGATAATAAGTAGTTTAAATATCAGCTAGTATTTTCTTATTTCAAGCATTTCAATTATTATTAACAATAGAATGGGTCTTATTGCAGCAGCAATTTCTCATGCCAGTGGAAAGGACTTTTAATATAAATTCATAATGACACCATTGTATGGACTTGATTCTAATCTGGAAAGCACACCGTGCATCTGAAATTGGTGTTCATGAATCACAACCTGGCTTTCTACTGTGGATACTGTTCCTGTCTCTGACACTTCTTCCAAAGGCAGTCAGTAGTGCTAGCCAGATGCTGCCACCAGAGCTAGCGGTACACAAGTGCAAGGGCTGGAGTTTAAGTACTTTCATTTGTCCCATTAAGAGGTGGATCTAGTTACTCATTTATGTGCTCTACTAGACCAAAGGCCATCACACCTGCAGTGCAGATCACACGTTTTCTGAGTTACACCAAGACAAACGTCGGGCTACAGGCAGTGTCCACGTGTAACGCTGCCAGCCAGTCGCACGAAGCCAGACCCATGCAGGGCAGCACTGGCACCTCCTGCGCACCCTGTTTCACCCGCCGGTGTGAGTGGCCGCTGGAGCAAGCCAGGACAGGGCTACAGCTTAATTCAGAAGAGTAACTGCTACACTTTGGACCCAGGCTTGGAACTTGTGCTGGGTAATTTCCTCAGGAAGTATTTAGCCAAAGGTAGAGTGCGCCACGTCCTGTATCCTGATGGGGGAAACACAGATGGTTGCTCAAAACACCGGGAAGCTGGAGCAGGACCATTTCTATTCACAGTTCCACCACTGGAGATGGCAAGCAAGGGAGGAACTCTGGCCAACACCACTCCCTTTGACTATGGTGAAGCTTCACAAAGAGCTCCTCTTCTAGAAAAAGGCCGAGCACAGCCCTGGCCAGTGGTACCTACAGGATTTCTAGACCTCCCTGGTGCTCAGTGCTTTGCAGAAAATGTGTCTGCACGTGGGAGTAGATTGTGTAGGTCCTGGATGCTCAGATTGAGAAATTTTCTGTTGCCTTCTTCACATGACTCATCAAGCAACTTTTCACATCTAGGGCAGATCCCCTTTGGCTAACAACCCAGGTAGCTGGAGGGAAAAAAACTCTACACCTATCTCATCCTGTGCATTGCAGCAGCAAACTCCCTCTGAACTTGATTTGCAGAAATGGGACCATCATGGTGGTTGTTCTGGTTTTACAACAAAATTTCCACCTAAGAATAGCACAACAAATCACCATTGGAGTATCTCTGCTTCCTCAGACACACAGCACTCACATAGCAACCATCTAGAGCTGTCCCAGCATATTCCAGGGTTTAGCCCATAGTCTGCAAATGAAAATTATTCTGTGTGTTGAATAGAAACATTCTCTGTGTGTGTACATGTCTGGGCACATGCGTATTTCCATGCAGATACATCTATATAATCCATCCTTTCTACATGAATTAAGCCAAACGGTGATCACAACGTGTTATTTAAATATCACCAGGGATTAGGAGGTTCAGAAAGCCTCCAAACCCCATAAAGTGATGCTAAGCAGGATTACTTCCTGGCAGCGTGTGGATACAAGTGTAAGCTGATTATACGTTTTCATGACCTACATGGGCACATAAGGAAGAGCCGCTGTCCTCCCCCTCCTCAAGCAGAATCACATCAAACTGTATACTTCCCAGCGATGGATTCCAACTCATCATCCACCTTCCTTCCCCTTGAATAAACAAAAAGGAGAGAGAGATGCGAGAGAGACTTCAGCAGCTGAAACAAAGTGGAACTGCTGAGCTGTAGGAATAGCCACAGTGTTGACTCAGTGGCATTCAAAGCACTAACAGCAGGGATCAATTGCAAAAAAAAGGTAGTAAGGAGTGTGAGTCTCAAGGTAGACAGAAGGTCAAAGCAGCTGGTGGGAGAAAGCTGAGTGACGGGAGGGAAATGCCGTGAATTCATGTTCATAATAGTCTTGGAGTATTTGGTATGCTCCTACCTACTTACTGCTAATTTATCTTATACTGCTTGTAACTGGGAACGGAAAGACACGCTGCTGATGATTCAAGGTGCTACACACACAGAGCGATGCCATTGCTGTTCCTCACAGGTCAAGGGCAGCATCCTGTGTTACGCTGCTCGAAAGAGGCTAAATAATGCAGTAACTGTTTGCAAAAATCATACAAGCAAAACAAATGTCATTTTTCATGCACAGAGCAGTTACATTTCTTCACGCATATAACCTTCAATTATTAAAGCAACTGTGATGTCAAAAATAAAGCTGACAAAACAAGAAGGGGCTTAAGACAACTTCTGTATTCAGACTCACACAACTCTTGTTTTACATGACGGCTGTAATACAGGAATGCAGCACAAGAGCAGAAAGCAACATTAAGTGACCTGTGTACTATATCCAGGTTACATAGACAAAGACCTTCAGTTAATGCCAGCGCCAGTTTTCAGTCAGACAGAAACCACAACCTCCAGCAGTTACAGGGTTATGGGGGGTTTTTTTAGTGTTTCAGACAGAGCTGGTGTTGGACTATTTGTAACACAATGTCCAACTCTGCCAAAAACGGTTCTAACACTAAAGGCAAGGGATAAAACGTGCTGGTTGCAGCATGTTTTTCTCTGCCCAGATTAAGAGCTGTTCAATAGAAGTATAATAGAATCTGTAAATCTACTCTGACTCAAGAGCAGTGTATCTGACATAGAAGATACAGAGCTGTCATAGTGGAGATAACCTGCCCAGTGAACAGTAGGCATCTAGGTATGGATAATGCATCATCTGACAGCATTGAAGTTTAAAAAAAAAAGAAATTAAACCAGAATAAAATAAAAGCTGGTCATACCACCTCAAGCTTTACATTAAATAGGCATCATATTATCTGCTCCTTCTTTAAAAACATGCTATAAACAAATTGTTTTAAGATTCTGATGTGTAATTAACACCCTCAGCCAGTGCCTGGCCCTACTCTGGCACAGAAGCCCATCACCTCAGCAGTCACACTGTACCTGAGCCCGAAGGGTTCCTGCAGCCAGCACGACGCCGGGCCCACGCGGTCCCTGCGCAGAGGGGTGCTGCAGTGCACAGCCCTGCATCCCGGAGCTGCCACACGCCGCTGCTCCTGCCGGACCCGAGGCCAGAACTGCTTGAATGTTTCAAGGATTTTCTTTTGCGTCAGTGAGTTTGCCAAACATCCTGCGAGCAGGATTTGGGGCTCTGCACCTTTCTCCCTGGAAACGCCTCCGAGACTGTTCTGTACACCTCCTCTCTTCAGTCCCCTTAACCATACCCTCCACTGAAATGTAGTTCCTCACACTGCAGGCACCATTCCTGCACCTCAGCACAGGCCTCCATCCTATTCCCCCTGGCAAAAGAGCTGGCCTTCCCCCAAGAGTGAAGCCACCAAAAAAGTAACACCCCCCTGCATTTGAGCAGCTGTCACAAGGTCTCCCCGTATCTACGGCCTTGTGCTGCTACTGCAGTTGAACCCCCCAGACATTTAGGGCCAAGTCCTGCAGTCTTTAACACAGGCAAGGCTCCTGTTGCTGGTTAGGGAAGTTTCACACTGCTAAGAAGTGAGCCCCAGGCAATACAGATGGACTCCAGAACCCCTTCCCTCAGTTACCTCCTTATGGTACTGATGATTTCTACATCTGGATGAGCCAGAGAAACAGAAATTCAGACATTAACTCCAGCACAAAGCACAGTAACACAGAACCAGGACCTACAACTCCCTCCAAATTCAGGCAAAGAACACCCAGCATGGACATGCTGAGAAAATCAACAGAGGAGAAGAAAACAGCCAGCGACATGCCAATACAGGTAGGGGCTAAAATTTCAGAGCACTGATGGTCCAGTCCTGAAAATCCTCCACATACAAAAAACTGCAGCCAGATTTCATCATTAAATATGATGTGACTGCATTTAATTACTACCTCAATTTATACAGCTCCTGTAGCTGCTCCGTCCTATTCAGTGTGAGCTGCAGGTTCATTAAAACATACTAATGTTACAGGCTGAACTTTTGCAGTGTCTTGCAGAAGGAAAAGGTAGAGATTTGAGCTGATTAAGATAGCATTTAACCCACTAACTGTAGAGTAAAAAGGGACTGAAGGTTTGATCAACTGAATTAACAACCTCACTTTTGATCTAGCAGAGAGAAATCCACAAACATCAAAAGCAGGTTTTACTTCGCCCCTTAATATCTGCAACTTGCCCTAAGATGTCAGCTTTTCTCACACAGATTGGACATGAATCACATATCCTGTGATTACACCTGCCAAGACTCTTCTGAAGACAAGTAGCATTTCCTCCCCACCCACCCCCCCTTCTTTCTAGGGAAAGATAGTTCCTGCTGAATACACGTATCAGAACAAATCAGCAAGGTATTGACCTCTTTGGATGTCAAATCATTAGTACAAATAGAAAATTTCAGAAGCACTGGAGGAAAAAAGCAAAAGATGCTTTGCAATAAAGGCAAGAACCATCTGCATCTTCAAAGGTCACATCTTGTCCAAACAAGAAAATTTATAGAATAGAGGTAAGTGGCAGGATCTCAAACATAAACAGGGTAAGATATTTTCAAACAACATTTGAAGTGGCAGGGGAAAACACTGTGGGTCTGACCAGGAGGAAAGACCAGCCAGGGAAGAAGGGAGCACCAGGATCTCACCGGCAGACTGACCATCCGCACGATACTATAGCGCAGAGGCTGACTCATGCACTCAACTGGTTGGGCCAACCTCTGCCCGACAGGACACTGTTGTTGGCACACTTCAAACTGGCTGAAAAAGCCACAGAAAACAAGGATTGCCAAGGCATCAGCTACAGCCCAGCACTGCCAGCCACGGCCGGGGCTTGACAGCGTTCGCGGAGGTAGCGATTGGCAACCGCGGGCCTGCCGGATGGACAGACAGATCTCGCTGGAAACCAAACCCTCAGTTAGCTAATTTAGAAGACAGGCAGGTGTACTCTGACAAATACCTCCCCCACCACAAGCATGAGCACACACACACTCTGCAGATCTCAAGATGTGCATGCAAAACACTGTTTTTCCTAGGATTTCTATTATTTTAGCTTTATAAAATTATTGCTTTAAGTTAGTTTACAGCCTGCCAGTTGGCTGCATTTCAAAGCCATTCCAGCCCACACAGCTAGATTTATTTTTTTTTAAGGCACAAAGAAGTGTGAGGGAAAAATACCTCTGAACACCATCATCATTTTGATAATCTCAATCCTTTTCTGTTAGGAAAGAACTGGTATGCTAATCTCACCATTCCAAGAGCTGGAAAACTTTGAAGGGAGATTTCAAGATATATTTCTCTACTTCTCACCCTTAACCTATTTCATGCAATTTCAGCATTTGGTCCATTGGCACCAGCAGTCAACACCCTTCTCATCACTTCGTAGTGGAGATATGGGAAGATACCACAACAACCACTCTGCAAGGAAGGGAAGCCCAGCTGAGATCAGTGATGTTACAAACAGCAGAACCTAATCCATTCTCATGCATGATCTATGGTTCATCAACCCTTCAAGACAAAAATGGGTTATTCTAAAGTGCAAACACCAAGCCCCTGCATGCCCAGTGCACACACTGGTATCAGACAGTGCCACCAGCCCAGGTGGTTGCAAAGCACACAAGGTAAAAGTTGTCTCTATAAAAACAGCCCAGCATGGACTTGCATCCTCTCTGTTGTAAGTGAAAAACTCACATGCTGCATCTTCAACACCAGAGTAGCCTGACTACAGCTCAACTGCAAACACGATCCACAGGGTGCCAAGCAGTGGTGAGGCTCTTCCCCTGCATCTGATCTAAGCTGAGATCAGGCACAAAACCTGGGGCACAGCAGCAGCCTCAGCCCCTCATCATCCTCCCGGGCCCAACCATGTCACTTCCCCTGGATATGCACAGGATCTCACATGCTCACTGAGACCCATGCAAAGCAAAGCCCTCCCCACACCTCTGTCATCCCTCAGGGGCAATCCACAGCCCCCTAAGCTCACTTACTCACAGCATAGCTAACTGCTGGCATATCCTCACCCTCATGCATCTGGTGAGGAACCACCTCCAGCTGCGGCTGGTTTCTGTCTGGCAAGCAGCAGGCAAAGGCCCCACTTCATCCCTCATTCCTTCCCATCCTTCTCAATAACACAATTGATACTCTAAGCACTGGGTTTTGTTATCCTGGCCAGGAGTCCTGCATGTAAACCTTCCAGCCAACACTGCCAGCATCTCCCCAGCACGATGGTGGGCACAGCAGAGCAGGCTCACTGTGATGCTTGGCTCTCAGAGCTCTGCACGCCCATTCCTCTCCACTGAGTGGCAAAGCTCTATCACAGGGGCTTGAGATAACACTGTAAAAACTGTATCTTCATGTCTGCAATGAACCTCAGCCTCTTATTCACCTCTCTTTTTATTAGATAAAAATCCTTTCAAAATTGGTAAATTAATGGCTATCTGCCAGGCTTTGGGCTCTACAGACAGGAGTAGAAATCCTATCAGGGCTTGTTCCAAATTTGCTTTTCTAGTAATTACCCTAAAGAAACACCCAGATGAACATAAAGGTCATATTATATTCCTACTATGGATTTTCACTTGTTCATTGTAGGATATTTAATTTCTAATGAAATATGAAATTCAGTGACAGGAAAGATTTTTAAAGCAGATAGCAGTAACAGATCTTAAACTTACTTTTATGGAGTATTTTTAGAACCCCACCAAAACAACAGATCTCCAGCTCCCATGTTGCCATAAAATGTCAGCATTTGACAGTTTCCATACAGTTATCTCTCAGACAACAGTTTCTGTCTGTAATTAGGACAATAACTGTTGAAAAGCTGAAGTGGCTCTTGGTAAACAGTGGCATTTTAAAAGACAGATTACTGAAGAGACCAAGGTCTGGAAGAGCGAGGTTTGGGGGTGTCCCCCAAGATCTCTTCAAAAAACAGAACAGTGTGGTAAAATCTAGCCTTTAAAAAAAAAAAAAACAAACCAGAAATAGGAAATCAGTGAAACAGAAATGGGAATCAGGTAACTGATACTTAATCAAAAGTGGATTTTCATTTGTACTGTTTACACAGGGCAAATTTTGCCAAAAGATTATTTCCTCATATAAGTCACCTTTTTTGCACAGGGATCCCACAGAGGCAAATGAAGGTATTTTTCTCTTCTCACAGAAGTTGGCTGTTGGTCAGATACTCCCTCATGGAGCAGCAAAGTCATAACCACCACACTTTTTTTCATGCTCCATCCTTTTCCCTTTTCTGGTCATTTTGGAATAATCCCAGTAAATACTCATCAGCAAACATGTTTCTTAGCCTGCAAAATCTTGACTTTTCAGTGTGCTACCATTTCTCATTGCAACAAAAAGAAATACAATTTCCTTCTGCCCCAGCAAGGAATAAACATACATCCACATATGAGTATGAGCCAGCAGATGTGTGGGAAAAGGACGCACAGCCTTTGATCTTACCACTGCCCAGTTGCTTTCCAGTATCCCAGGAAAGTCATCTCTGTAGGGAAAGCTGTTTCAATACATTCATGTAGATCTGTACACACAGACATACACAAACCTGATACTGTATGTCCCTCACACTTTGTTCTTTTCTCCTCAGACGCAGCCTTTATCTTGGTATCCAGATTGCAGTGTAGGCTGGCTGTGTTGTTATTCAGAAGTGGCAAGGTGCTAGAAATCAGATGTTGGTAAACTTTCAAGTGCCAGGCAAGTTGTTTTCAGTACACTACGAAATCCTTCCTGAAGTTTAACATGTAAACATTCCCCACCATCCACCTACCAGCTTCTAACGCCTTGCCCAGAAGACAAATTGGGGGCCGACACCTGTCCTTTGCTATAAGCTCCAAGTCTCAAGAGCTTTGCAAAGACACCTTTCATGTTTTTGGTGTACTTCAATAGGATTTTGTACTTGCACTTGTGACACCACAACTGAATTCAGATATACCAAAGGAGCAGCAGATAGGGCAAGCAATTTCTTATGATGCTCAGAAAGCAAAGGTATTTTACAATCTAAGAACCTAGTCCTGATTTAATGACTCCTCAGTCTTCCTAAAAGCATTGCAATTTTGAGATGTATAAAAGAAAATATGCTGGACATGCTAATTGCATCTTCTGTCCTCAAAGACCAAAAGGGAAACCAATTATCACATATACTCAACAGGCTACAGCACCAAAGTACCCGTCAGCATAAGGCAGCAGCTCCAGCAGCACACCAGCTTATGGCTGTTGCCTTCGTGCAATCAGCAGATGAAAAAGGTTTGCTTGAAGCAGCAGCACAGGATGGAACATGCAAGTGAGTACAGCTGGCATTTCCACCAGAGTTCAACACACACTGCAGCTGAGCACAGGAGAAATTTCTTGTTGCTTTTTTAAAAGAAATCCACAAAAGCAAAAAGAAAGTTGTCTCTTCCTGAGCTACACCCCGTCCCTGCAGACCACAAACCCATTCAAGGACTTCTCTGAGTCATGGCCTCAAGGTGTGCTTTCACAGAGCAGTCACATTGAAGTGGAGCCAGGAGAAAGAACTAGCTTTTCCAATTGCCTCAATGGCTGACAGCAATTTCACTTCCATTTGGCCACCTGGTATTCAGCCCAACTCCTATCCTGAGTGTCTAGAAAATTAGAAGAACAGCATAATTTTGTGAGAAAGCAAGGACAAGGGCTTGCAGTCCTGCACAGACTCCAGTGAAGTCCCTTCTGAATGCTGCTGTGCTTCACAAGATGTAGCCAGTAAGCGTCCCTTACAGAACACCTCCTACTCCAGCCTGTGCCAGCACCAGGGAGGGCAGCAGCTGCCACATCACCCCTCCTTGAGGTCTCCAGCCGTGCAGGCAAAATTGAATTTTGCTGCCCATGGATCAAGCTTGGGTTGCTCCAGCTGGTGGGAGACACATGAGGAGCCAGACTTGCTGTTCCTGCTACCAGGGATGGGGGAGCAGAGAGACAGTCACCAGCAGCTGGTGCTGGGACCAAGCCACCTCCTCCCTCACTCATCTGCCTTGCCCCATCCCTCAGCCCCCAGCCTGGCTCTCCAGGGCTCTGGCACCACCGAAGTGGCTGCAGAGCAGCAGCAGAGTTGCCCCTGCCTGGGCACCCGTCTGCTTCACCCAGAGCTGCTCTTCTTTTCACACCTCAGTCTAGCAAACCTGTAAAACTCAGCACAAGCTAAGATGGGCACAGGAGGGGCCCCTGCACTGTGGAAGGGAAAACAGGAGGATCTCTGTTATAAGGTTAAGAATGTTCTCAAAGCAGTATTTTATTAGCCTTCCAAAAAAATAATTGCTATGAATAAGTGTGAAAAAAGCAGGCAGAAGCTGGGTCTGTATGAGTAGGAGCTTAAAACATTGTAGCCAGCTCTCTAGGTTAAGAAATATCGTTAATTTTGATGAAGAAAATGAAATGTCCAGCTTGTTTTATAAATAAATCATGTATTTTATAAGCACACTGAAGTCCATTTGCTTTTAATTTATTCCAGTAACTTGAAAAGCCTTATGTATATTTTTTATATACTAAAGAAACAAAAGATCTTGCTGGTGACAAGTACAAAAGAAGATCTATGAGAGCTGGCAAAGGGAGGAAAATGTAGAAATAATTGTATGAAGAACCAAGCGTAGCAGAAGGTAGCATCCACACACACCAGCAGCCACAGTTGGAGAAAACATACCTAAAGGAGGAAGGAAAGGGGTGCAAAGTTGCCCTGGCCTGACAGGACACATACCCTTTACCCTTTGGGCACACATTACAAGCCCTGCCAGAGGGAAGGCTGTGGAGAACCAAAGCAAGAAGCATTCTGCTCCTGCAGATGACTACACGCACAGGGACTTCAAGTGAAATTCAGCTTCAGCATCTCTGAGTTCAGGCAAGTTAATAGATGGGCAAATTTGGTCCTGCTGATGTTAATGTTCCTGTTTTTTTCAAGCTACAGTTTCCAGAGACTCCTGCACTGCTCTGCTTACACCCTACCTAATGGATGTCACAGCCCAGTCAAGGTGCCAGCAGCACTGGGCTTTGTTTACAGGAGGGCAGATCCCAACATATTCCACCCACTTACAGAATCCTCCAAAGGCACCACTTTCCTTTTTTTCCAAACCTGTCATCACAGAGGGACACTTGCTCAGCAGATGTGCTTAGAAAGCATCAGCTCACACCAGATTTCTTCACTACTGCTGTGCCACTTCTGGACAGCACAATGAATTCAGTAACTGCCACGTCAAGTTGGGTTTTGTTCTTTCAGAGCTTTAAACTCCCAGCTCCTTCCAAACAGGTGGAGACTTCACAGTCTCAAGCAACTTCGACGAGATGACTGGTTGAAGGACAACTGTACTGTAGAGCAACAGACCCAAAAGTCCTTTATCCTTCCCCTTATATCTCATACAGGGCTTAAAAGATCAGAACATCCCCAGGACACACAACCACAGGAGAGGCAGCCCACTGCCTGTAGCGAAAAGGCTCGTTGCAGTGGGTGCTGTATCAGGAGTCGCTGAAGTCCTGAGGCTGGCTGGCAGTGACTGACCCTGCCATACAAGGAGGTTACCTGACAGTACATGCAGAGCTTATCAAGGCAGGAGTTACTGGCTCATCCTCAGCACAGCTCCTTGCACCCCTGCCAGCAGCAAGATCTGGGCTGGGCATATTATGCCAAAGATACCCACTTCTTGTAGAGTCCAGACTTTATCTCTCAAATTCCTGGAGGTGAGCAACTCAGTATCTGGCTGGAGACCCTGCTTCAAAGCCTGCAGTACCTGCAGCTCTGTTACATAAAGCAAAACATTTGCAATAAAATTAGCATAACAAGCAGAAACATAAGCTAGATCTTTTCCTGCCAGGATGGATCCCATCATCTGTTTTATGATCAGAAATAACACAGCAATAGCTTTCTCTCTAATGAGCACCTTCTGGATTCCTACCACTGCTACAACTGCCTGGAGTGGCAGTCACCTCAAGCGTGAATCTGCTATCCTCTGTGAATCCAGACACAGCCACAGTCTGAACACCTACCAGAACACACACTAACACAAGCACAGCAGGGCACAAGCCATGCAGGAAGCTCCCGGGCTGCATTGAGAGCTCCCTTCTCCAAAAGTGAGAGGAACCAGCAATGACAGGTGCCATGCTGGACCTTGTGCTCACCAACAAGGAAGAGCTCGTGGGGGATATGAAGCTCAAGGGCAGCCTTGGCTGCAGTGACCATGAAATGTTGGTGTTCTGGATCCTGAGGGCAGCAAGGAGAGTGCACAGCAAGCTCACTACCCTGGACTTCAGGAGAGCAGACTTCAGCCTCTTCAGGGATCTGCTTTGTAGGGTACCATGGGACAAAGCCCTGGAAGGAAGAGGGGCCCCAAGAAAGCTCGTTAGTAGTCAAGGATCCCCTCCTCCAAGCTCAGAAGCAATGAGCCAACAAAGAAGAAATAAGGCAAAAACTCTCAGAGGTCTGCATGGATGAACAAGGAGCTGCCAGGAAAATTCAAACACAAGAAGGAAGCCCACAGAGAGTAGAAGGAAGGACAAGTAGCCTGTGAGGAATACAGAGAAACTGTGTGAGCATCCAGGGATTGGCACAGGAAAGCTAAAGCCCTGATAGAATTAAATCTGGCCAAGGACAAGAAACACTTCTATAGGTATGCCAGTGATAAAAGAAAGACTAGAGTAAATGCAGACCCTCTCTAGAGACAGGAGACCTGGTTACCTGGGATATGGAGAAGACTGAGACAGTCATCACTTTTTTGTCTTGGTCTTCACCAGCAAGGACTCCAGTCACACTGTCCAAGCCACAGAAGGCAAAGGCAAGGACTGGGAGAATTAACAACCACCTACTGGAGGAGTAAATCTGGTTCCAGATCATCTGAAGAACCTGATGGCCCACACGTCCATGGGACCTGAAGAGAGGCAGCTGCAGGTCCTGAGGGAACTAGCAGATGAAGTTGCTGTGCCTCTACCCATCATACTGGAGAAGTCATGTCAGCCTGGTGAAGTTCCCCCTGACTGGAAAAGGGGAAACATAACCCACATTTTTAGAAAGGGAAAAAGGGGAGACCAGGGCAACTACAGCCTGGCAGTCTCACCTCTGTGCCCAGCAAAACCATGGAGAAGATGCTCCTGGGGAAACTCTGCTCAGGCACAGGGAAAATGAGGGGGTGCTTGGTGACAGCCAACACAGCTTCACTACGGGCAAATCACGCCTGACAAACCTGCTGGCCTTCTACAACAGGGTTACAGTGTTGGTGGATAAGGGAAGAGGGACAGATGTCATCTACCTGGAACTGTGCAAAGCATTTGATGCTGCCCACACAGCAGCCTTGTCTCTAAATTGCAGAGACAGGGGGTTGACAGATGGACCACTCAGTGGATAAGGAATTGGCTGAACAGGTGCACTTGAAAGAGTTGCTGCCAATGACTCAGTCTCCAAGTGGAGACCAGTGATGAGTTGCATTCCTCAGGGGTCAGTACTGGGACCAGGACTGTTTAACATCTTCCTCAGTGACATGGACAGCAGGATTGAGTGCATCACAGCAAGACTGCCAACAACACCCAAGCTCTGTGGTGAGGTCAACAAGCTGGAGGGAAGGGACGGCATCTAGAGGGACCTCAACAGGCTTGAAATGGGCCTGTGTGAAGTTCAACAAGGCCAAGTGCACATAGATCAGCACAACCCCAAGAACAACTACTCTGCTGGTGATCTGAGACCACCTTTGCAAGCAGGTCATACTTCTCAGCAGGACCATCTATATATACTATATATACTTACATCCTAATACAAGAAGTTCCAACAAAATCAATATATTTCACTTAAGAACAGCAAAATCAGTTCCAAATTAGAGAAGGAGCCCTGTGTAGGACACAAATGTGAAGGTTTACACTCTCCTATTTGGCAGCCAGACTTAGAGAAATACCTTTTACCTTGAGGGTGAATTTTCAAGATAAAGCCACTTCTCATTTTTCTGATCACAGAAGAGATGCTAAATTGCCACAGATGGTCATTTGTAATAATTTTGTGTGTTCTACTTGGTGCATTTTAAAGGTTATAATAGTTAATTAAATGTAACAAAATTAATTTCAAATTCAAATGTTGAGCCTGCTTAATCTTCCCAACACATCATTACTGTCAGGGTAGCACAGTTTGAGTGTGAGAGGGGGAACAAGGTCCTTTGGCAGTCCAGTCACAGACCAGCTGCTGACTAGCAAACTGCTTTATGACTTGAAATTCAGAGGAGCTGACTGCCACGGATGTACAGGGTGCTCAACATCAGATAATATCAGCCCCCTGGTTTCTTTACAGTAAGAATAGTATTGCCTATTTATTTTACAAGAGTTTTTTCAGAATTGTTCATATTCATATATTGTTCTCCTCTTCCCAAGCTCTATTTGCAGATTCTGTTATTCAAAATGCACTTTTATGAAGGTGAAAGATAACAAATAGAGCCAGGCATGTGGTACTTCACAGGACAGAAATACAATTCACCTCACTATAAAAGGACTGCAACAGCATTTAAAAATGCCCAATTTACAGAGTCAGCAAAACTGCAGTTCTAAAGAAAACTTTAAAAACGAGCACTTAACCCACTCCCCCCACAAGAGTGTTACTTGAGGGAAATAATGGAAATAAATGGAAAATAAAAATGCTACCTGTAATGTACTGCACAAGGTATTTCAGTTAGTGCTCTCCATATGCACATCTCTGATCTTTTTTAAGCCCAGAACTCAGTAATATTTCCAAGCACTATTCCAACAGCCAAATGGAGTTTCAGTCCTGCCACAATGCTTTCTGAGGAGGCTGTAGCAGGGTGGAATACAGGATGTCAGAAATGCAGAAAAGAGTAGGGGAAATGCAGCTGTGCTATCTTGTGCTCCTGAATGGCTGTGCAAGCCCAGGCTGCTGTAGGCAATCCTAAAATTTGGACTGCAACAGCTCAAAGTCCTTGTCTTTTTCGCAGGGGGGAAAAGAGAAAAGACCATACAGGGAAGGGGTTTTTTAAAAACGTTAAGAAATATCAGAAGGCAAGAAGAAAAAGAAAATTTTAAAAAGCCCAACCCAGCCAGCATGCCAACATACTTGTCTGTCTCCCCACTGTGAATTAATACATTTCAAGATGGATGTGCATTAAGTAGGAAAGAAATGTTGAAGGCACCATCCCTCAACCAATTGGAACTAACCAGGCCTTTTGCATCTTCCCAGAACCTAATGAGAACTGATGGAAGGTGATGAGGAGCACCAGATCTTCAGCAATGCACAAAGATTTCTCTACCACGCTAAGATGAAATAATTTACCATCCAAGATTTAACATCCATATTGCCCATTCCTCACTAACATGCCCTTTATTCCTTAATGCAGTCATTACTGGCACGACCTTTCAAGTTCCCCATATCCTCTGTTGTTAATTCTTCTGAGCACTTGTGCTGGGTTGGGCTGGGCTGGAGTTAATTGTCTGCACAGGGGCTGGTACAGGCTGGGGTTGGACTTGTGCCGAAAGCTGTGCTGATCCCCCAGGGATGTGTCGCCCCTGCTGAGCGGTGCTCACACAGAGCCGAGGCCTCTTCTGCTCCTCACCCCACCCCACCAGCGAGTAGCTGGGGGTGCGCGAGGAGCCGGGAGGGGACGCAGCCGGGACAGCTGAGCCCAGCTGCCCAGAGGGACATCCCGTGCCGTGTGACGTCATGCTCAGCATGGACAGGTGGGGAAGGGGAAGGAAGGGGGGACACGCTCAGAGCGATGGTGCCTTCCCAAGTGCCCGTGACGTGTGCTGGAGCCCTGCTGCCCTGGGGATGGCTGAACACCTGCCTGCCCGGGGGCAGCGGGGAAGGAATCCCTTGTCTTGCTTTGCTTGTGTGTGCCCTTTGCGTCACCGATCGAGCTGCCTTCTCTTCCGAAGGTGCACACATGCAGAAAGCCAGCCTTCTTCAAACAGTGGTATGTGCAACACCATTGAGGGACTGTACAAAGGTGACCATGAGTTCATGTACGCCTTTCTCCAGGTTATTCAACATTCACAGAGGTTCACGGGCATTGAGCCCACTTCTGAAACCGCCCCTTACCCGTTTCATCACGCCCCACCCACTCCTGCCACCTTTATCTTCAACTGGACTTCCCAAATAACCTGCTGTGAATCTGGATTCCCCACTGAACAAACACTTACATAACATTTGATGAGTATTTTTTCCATATTCATTAATCGTGATGAACACATCATGAACTCCTCTAATGTATTCATTATTCAATATTATTAAAACATTTTGTCGGCAAATAATTCTTGGTTTATAGGTCATTCGAATTGCAAATTGTAACTATTCTAGTCATAGTTTGCCGTTTATTTTTTAACATATGTAATTTATTTAACTTAAGTAATGCATACAGCCAATTTAATCCATGTGCAGTGAATTTCAATTTGTGCATTTGGCTTTAATATTCTTAGTTACATAAATCATACACTCAGGAAACTGAAAATAATAATATGGGACTTAAGTGAATAATTGGAACCACATGAACGACTTCCACGGAAAACATGAAAATAGTCACATATACAAGCAAATCTAAATTCACTTTCCAAATCATATGAACATTTACAACTCTTTTTTTCCCCTTTCTAATTCACTCTGATACAGTTAATTTGCAACAAACCCATGCCAGCAGCTACAGCAGGCATTGCCAGATTGCTTTCCACTTCCTCCTCTGTATCCTTATTTAGGATATTAAATAACTCTGGTCGCTATTAACTTCTCTTCATGCAGTTATCTCAGAAGGTATCTGACCACCACATATAGCAAAAGACTTTCAACTTCCACAGCATTTGAGAGGCAAACTGCAATTAGTGGTTACCCGAATCGATCATAAATAGCTCCAGTTACTTAATGCTTTTGATTTTATTATAAGACCAGAGATAAAACTATAATGAGGTTCAGTGATAATAGGAAGTTGGTCCTCTGGGACTTAAATTGAAGTAAGTAGGCAGAAATTAAATGTTTATCTAGCAGATTCCTGTTTGTTCATGCTTTAATGTATGCCTCCACCTATGCTTCTACTGCAATTAAGGAACAGCCTGAACTAGTCTGATCATCCTCCTTCAAGGAGAGAACAAAAAAATCAAGAAAGAAGAAACAAAGCAAGGCTGACAGTCAATATCTATTACCAGCATAACTTTTCCTAGTGAAAAGACCTTACTTGGATCTGGCAATGGACCAAAAGCTGCACTACTTCCACAGCTCTGAGACTTCCTCCTTTAACTGAATCCAAGGCAGAAAACACAACTATGCACAAGCAGTTTGGAATAAGCTTCAGTGTGCTCACCCACATCAATGCATTGCACAGTCTACAAATGAGCAGATGATCTGGAAGCAAGAGCAAAGATATTCTGTGTTTTATCAGTAAAGTCAGGTTCTAAAAGAAAAAATACAGCCCTTATTCTCCATGGGCAAATCTAGAAATGGGTTCAAGAGACACAGAATTGGTACTGAGATTCAAAGAGCTGAGTTAATTGTGAAAAAAGCATCAGCCATAGAAAGTCCAGATAAAAAAGCCTTGTGTCTCCTCACCTATTCTCAATGTACAGAGCTGTTGAGATGGGCAGGGATTTTGCTTCAGACTGCTCTCCAGTTATTAGAGGATACATGTTTCACAGACACCACATCATACCCCAGACAGACCACGTTAAAAACTAACCACCACTGAACTGCTGAACCAGCAGATAAATGGACAGAATCATGGTTATGAACATGAACTAAATCAAGCTTTTTTGAGTGAAGAGGCAAAACAGAAGCAACTTCTGCATTCAAGTTTTGGGCAGGTTATGCAGACAGTGTTGTGTTTTGTGATGACACCAAACAACAACATGAGACTTTCAGGCTGGTGTAGCATACACTAATGGTCAGTTCTGGAATCAACATCCATTAGAAAGACCACTCCTCATGGACAAGTTCTTCTGATTACAATTACAGAGGAAAGAACAGACTTTGGGGTTGCGTTGAGATTGGGATTTTGGGTCTGAGGGGAAAGGCAGAGTAGGGAAGTTGAATGGCCCTTCCAAGGAATTACAGGGGTAATCAAACCAGAATAGATGGCATGATACTCTTCTCATTTGGGTGTTAAACCAGAGTTCTTCAAAAGGTTTCAGACCACTACATCCAGAGTAGATTAACTCAAATAGTAACCCACTCAGGCATCCAAACCTACTGCACTGAGTCAGGTACATCATTAGGTAACATGCACTCCACTCCAAGGGGATACAGAACTCACTAAACTCTTTCCTAGATTTTAGCACCCTAAATTTCTGCCCCTTTCCCAGGTGGTAGCATCAATCTGCTTAGCTCATGCAGGTGGGTGAATGCCAAGGTGAGAAACACAGCCTGCAACTTATCAGTTCTCACCCTCGGTGCCCTGTTTACCAAACAAGGAAGGAAGAACACAAGCTTTTGTGAGCTGTTTCCATGATGGGTTTCCCATGAGAGCTCAGAACCCCCTGAGCACATGCCATTTTGCGTAGCAATGGCCTGCTGTACTGACAAAAGCAGCCCAATTCCCTCCACCAAAGTCTCTATCAATGTAGCCCCATTTTAAAGGCAGGCAGGGGGGCAGATGGCTCAGAGGCAGCACAAGTGGACCTGCCCTTTCTTCACACCATGCAACTGGACTCCCTGCAAACCTGTCCAAGTGTGATGCTATCCTACACTGCTGCACAAACAAAACGCTTATTGCAAAGTCTTTCTTCTTTTTCCACTTGAATCTTTCTCTTCACTCTACGTGACAAAATCTGAAATCCTTACTAAATGCCATGACACACTGAATTGTTATTAACAAGCTTATTAGAGCTGTGAAACAGGATTTCCATTACATAAATCTCTTACTTTCCCCATAGTATAACAGAATACCATCCTAAGTATCTTATAATGCCCAGTGACCTACCTATTGCCTTGTAACAGAAGCAATCATATCTGATGTTGCCCTTTATGAATTCTCCAGCTGTCTTGATTCATTAACATACTGTTAAATGTTCCTTGTCTAGCAGTGAAAATGTCCCGCTCTCCTATCTCATAAGTAGCCTCTCTCCATTCAGCTCCTTTTTTAATCAATGCTAATTACATAGTCCTGTGATCATCTCCTGAAATTAGCACAAATGGTAACAAGTTCTTTGATTGCCAATGTTTTTGTAAATGTTATATTAAAAAATAGCACTAAAATAACAGCATAGACAGAATTTGTATTAGGACCATGCGTGCTGCTTCAAAATGCTCAGCAAGGATGGCATGCAGAGCAGGAGCCCACTGCCACTCGCTGCAACTGGTTCAATTAAATGGTGAACAAAGAAACCCACCTACTTCCAGTTTGGAAGCACTGGTGAGAAAAAAACACAATCCACAGTGAGTATTAGCAATAAGAAAACATGACATTACAGCTGTAAATTCTTAATGTGCGTTTTTATGACAAAAATAATAAAAATTTTTTATAACCCCATTAATTTAGCAGTATTTGGGGATGGGGAGGGGGGGAAAAATCAGTGTGTGCCAATTTCAGAATGTTGTTCAGAGATTGCCCAAAAAACAGGAATTTAATGAAGATTGCTTCACATTTCTAACTATGGAGCATCATGTAGTGCCAGTCCCTGCACAATACAAAAGCCATTACCAAACAGCTCCTGAGAGAACTTACAAAAAAAGACTAGAACATGCCTGTTTGGTACTGAAAGTCAGGCCTCTACAAACTCCCATTACCCAGTAGAAGCTAAATAACTGTAAAAATATAGGACAGGTTATTTCGATATACAATGAGATGTGAAATAAATGACTAACCAAGATACTAGGAAAAATGAATGAAGAATGAATTGTGTAACTGGGTCAAGCCATTAATTCTGAAAAGAACTGGGAGCCTGGTGATAATTTAGAGTGATTGTCCAAGACAAGAAGCAGCTTATTTGAGAAAGTTTCTATGAATATGATGTCTTAAATTTTATTATGAAATAGTAAAACAAATTCCTGGAGAATGACCAGCTCCATCAAAGACAGGGTGTCCTGGTTTTGGAAGGAATAGAGTTAATATTCTTCCTAGAAGTTGGCACAGTTGTTTTAATTTGGATTGAGGAGGATAATGCTGTTGATAACACAGTAATGCTTTTGGTTGTGGCCAAGCAGTCAAGGACTTTTCAGCTTCTCACACAGCCCTGCCAACAAAGGCTGGGTGAGGGGGACAGCGCTGAGGGGTTGAACCCAAGAAGTTGGGAGGGAATACGGCCAGGGCAGCTGACCCAAACTGGCCAAAGGGATATTCTATACCATACATACAACATCATGTTCCATTTATAACTGGGGGTGGGCTGAGCAGCTTGTGCAGCATCGACTTTGGGGTGATGGCTGAATATGTCCATGTCAATGAGAAGTGGTGAATTAATTCCTTGCATGTGTGGGCTGAGAGGCTGGGCAGTTTGGGGGTCTTCACATGGCATTAACTTTAGGTGGAGAGAAACTGTACTGTTTACCACTTGCTTTGGGTACATATTATCTTCCCTTATCTGTGTGTGTCCTGTTAAACTTTTCATCTCAGCCCACAAGTTCTCTCACTTTC